>NC_091995.1:57833653-58167049 GCF_044704955.1 Pristiophorus japonicus
TTACTATGTAGGTACAGCAAGTGATCAGGAAGGCCAGTGGAATCTTGGCCTTTATTGTAAAGGGGATGGAGCATAAAAGCAGGGAAGTCTTTCTTTAGTTATACATGTTATCGGTGAAGCCACACCTGGAATACTGCGTGCAGTTTTGGTTTCCATATTTATGAAAGGATGTACTTGCTTTGGAGGCAATGCAGAGAAAGTTCACTAGGTTGATTCTGGAGATGAGGGAGTTGACGTATGAGAAAAGGTTGAGGAGGTTGGGCTTCTACTCATTGGAATTCAGAAGAATGAGAGACGATTTATCGAAACGTATAAGATTATGAGGGGGCTTGACAAGGTGGATGCAGAGAGGATGTTTCCACTGATAGGGGAGACTAGAACTAGGGGGCATAATCTTAGAATAAGCAGCAGCCCATTTAAAACTGATGAGGAGGAATTTCTTCTCTCAGAGGGTTGTAAATCTGTTGAATTCGCTGCCTCAGAGAGTTGCGAAAGCTGGGTCTTTGAATAAATTTAAGGCAGAGATAGACAGTTTCTTAACCAATAAGGGAATAAGGGGTTATGGGGAGTGGGCAGGGAAGTGGACCGGAGTCCATGATCGTATCAGCAATGATCATATTAAATGGCGGAGCAGGCTCGAGGAGGCCATATGACCTACTACTGTTCCTATTTCTTATGTTCTTATTTTCTTATATTTTGGGTGTCTGTTATGGGAGTGTGGGTTTGACTCTATCTGTCCATGACTGGTATGAGGGTTTTACTCTATATGTCATTTTCTGATAGTGTGTAGGTTTTATCCTGTACCTGTTAATTTCTGGTAATTACCTGCGAGTTTAATTCTGTATCTTTCCATTCCTGGTGTGTGTGTGTGTGTTCTGTGCTCTATCTGTCCATCTCTGTTATGTGAATGTGAGCTCTACTCCATACCCATCATTCTCCAGTATGTTAGTATTGTTTTACTGTGTACCACCAAATCCTGAAAGAGTATTCATTTTACATTCCAACTGTCAATTTTTGTTGTGGAGGCGAGTATTTATGTTGAATCTGTCGGTCTCTAATAAATGAGTCTGAGTTTCACTCTGTATCTATCTGTCTCTGGTACATGAGTGTGGGCCTTTCTCTGTATCTCTCCATTTCTGTTATGGGAGTCTGGGTTTTATTCTGTACCAGTCAAGTTCTGATATGTGATTGTGGGCCTTACTCTATAACTGCCAGTTTCTGCTTAATTGAGAGTGGGCTTTCCTTTGTACCTGTCAGTTTCTGGTATGGAAGAGAGGTCTTTACCCTGTACCTGTCAATTACTGTTAAGTGAGTATTGGCATTTCACTGTATCTGTCAATTTATGTTATGGGAATATGCATTTTAATATGTCAGTCTCTTATGTGAGAGTGTGGGTTTTATACTGTAAGTCCAAGTCTCTGACATGCGAGCGTGTGTATTTTTCTGTACCTGTCAGTATGTATGTTGAGGTTTAATTTGTGCGTCTCAGTTTCTGCTACATTAGTGTGGGTTTAAGCTGTACCTATTTGTTACTGCTATTTGATTGCATGTTTTAAACTATACCTGTCAGTTCCTGCTATGAGTGTGTGGAATTTACTCTGTATCTGCCAGTCTCTGATATGTGAACGTGAGTTTCAATTTCACTTTTTACCTGTATTTCTCTGATAGGGTGAGTGAAGATTTTGCCTTCTACCCATCATTGTTCTGATGTGTGTGTGTGGGTTTTACTCTGCCCCTGTCAGTTTCTGCGATGCAAGTAACAATTTTACTTACTGCCTTTCAGTTTTCTGATATGTGCATATGGGATTTACACTTTACCGGTCACTCTCTGGTATGCAAGTGCGAATTATATTGTTACTATCATTTTCATATATGTAGGTGTGTGTTGCATGCTATCAGTCTATGATACAGGAATGTGGGTTTTATTTTGCACCTGTCATCTTCTGGTATGTTCGGGGGGTTAAATACTGAATCTATCAGATTCTGAAACATGAATATGGCTTTTGCTCTGTACCTGTCAGCTTCTGATATGTGAGTGTGGTTTATACTTTCTGTTTGGCATTTTTTCTGATAGGTGATTGTGTGTTTTATTCCCTACCAGACAGTTTCTGGCAAGTGAGTGTGGGTGTTTAATGTACCGGTCAATGTGATCTGTTTCAATGGTGAAACAGCATCTGATTCTACTGCTCCATGTGGCTATAAGATTCACAATGTAACTCTGCCACTTCGGATCACTGTGGGACTGACAGCTTCTGCTGCCTGTGACAATAGGATTGAGGCCAGTTCTGTGTCTCTACGCTCAGTGAGTGATAATCTACTTACTGTGTGTGAGAAGGAGCTGCCTGCACTGTTCCTTGTGTTCCGGGTAGAGGAAGAAAGCTCACATTTGTTCTGACTGGTTGAAGAACTTTGCTCTGAGAACAATAATACGAGAACATTATTAGTTCTAAGATATGGATGCAGGGGAGAATATGATGTATCTGAGGGAACGACAATGTATCTCTCGATCACCAGCAACACTGTTCTGGAGAACTCACCTCACCGACACAATATAACCAGTCTTTAAAATATCTTCTCCCACACTCCTCTCCTGGTGCCTGCAATAGATGCACTTTGTGAAACTCCCCACATCCTCACTGTTGGACAGTAAGCAGTGGAAACACAGCCTAACAACAACAGACATGGAGAGATTGGAACTGAATCAGGAACATTCACTACTGATTTGCGGAAAGAAAGCAGCAATGATTTGAAAGAGCGGGTGGTTTACTTTCTCTGTTACCTTAGACTGTCCACACAGCACAAGAATGGCCTCTCCCTTCCCCCACTCACACCATGTTCCGGAACAATTTCCTGATCCACTCTGTCTCTTACACATAGCCCCCGACGGAACTAAACCAGGAAGGAACGTTCACTACTGGTTTGGAGAGAGAAAGCAGCAATGTCTCCCTCACCCTGGACACACGCTGTCCACACACAGCCCGAGAATGGCCTCTCCCTTCCCCCACTCACTGACACCACACACTGAGACTGGTTCTTGGTCCACTCTGCCTCTTACACACAGCCCCCGACTCCCCCGTACTCAATGCCGATCTCTGAGCCCATCTGCGGACACGCTCCCAAAGCGCTGCGCTGCTGTAAGGAGGCTGCTGCTCGCTGCATTACCCCGAGGCCGCGGTGTCTCCATTCCCGGCTGTTTTAAACCATCTTCTTCCGCTCACTGAGTGAATGGCGATCACAGACAGGGCTGGGAGAGGGGAGGGCGCATGCGCTCTTCTGCTCGCTGGAAATCGACACCGGGGGCGGGGCTTATTCGCGCATGCGCAGCTCTTTGCAATAATTCAACCTGTAAAAATCAAAGTGCACTTTTCCCAATTTACTTTTATCCGAATCTGAGCAAAAGAACTGGGCCTGGGGGAAAGGACAAAGAATGATTAAAGCTGGGAGCCTTGTCCCTTGGAGATGCTCAATTTGGGATCATTCCGTGCAGAGTGTTTCTCTCCATGAGCCTGTCTTCACAATGCAATCCTGCAGAAATATCGGAGGGACGAGGTAGTGGGAGTGTTTGCTAGGACCGTGCAGGAGTTAATATCTGACAGAAACAGTCCGAGATCAGTTTAATTAGAGTAAAACACTCGGTCACTGAGAGTAATACCGAACGGCCCTGAGCTGCAAGATTGCAGAGATTACAACAGGCCGGTGAGGGTTAAATGTGGGCCATTGTTTCTCTCACTCTCTGACACTGTCCCGCAGTGTGGGATTAATAATGTGTCTGTCTCTGGTACAATATCCGTGAGAGAGGAGACTGCATCTTCTGTCTCTCCAATGGGAACTTTCAAGATAAAACGGGACTTCACAGGTCAGTCTGGAACTGATACTGTGCATGTCTTTCTGTGTCTCACCGCCCTACCTCGCACTCTCCTGTCTCTCGCTCAGCCCTCTCCCCTCTCTCTGTTGCTAACCGCTCTCTCTTGCACTGGTTGTGAAGGCGGATACTGTTATTTAGCGTGATGTGCAAACACAGTTCGAGGTGTAAGACTGATAATGTCTCTGTTTCTCTCCCAGGTGCAATACATGAAGGTGTGGCACTGTTACTGAGCGTATTCTGGAGACACTGATACAAAGTGCAAGACTGATTCTGTGTCTGTCTCTCTGTCTTTTCCGCTGAGGCTGTACATGAAAGTGTGATACTATTATTGAGCGTAATATGGAGACACAGTTTGGGAGTTTAAGACTGATACTATGTCTATCTCTCTGTCACTCTCTCTGATAGCCATCTCTGGGTGTTGAGTATGGGATGGATAGGACACCAATTACTGTTATATGTCCCTCGTTTTCGGAGAAGAGAGAGAGAGACAAAGAGAGGCTGCAGGGCCGGTGAGCACATCATTTGTATTTTCAACAATATAACAACTTAAAACATAGATGGTTAAACCAGTCACAGCTGTGATTGGCTCCTGCCCCTGAATCTGGGAACAGACACTGTGAGGAGCGCCGGCCTCAAGAGTGTTTAACACTTACTGAGCTGGGAAACTACAACTGACCCGAGAATCCGCAGCACAGCCGAGCGGAGAGGAAAACCTGTGCAAGGAACTGTAAATCTGGGAACAGTTTGTGTCTGAATGTGCAGATTTCAGCATTGTGTGAGCGAGAGTGTGTTAAAGGGGCAGGCGGGTTAGACTAATGTCACTGTGTTTGTGTGTCCGCTCTCATCGCCGGATTTCAGAGTCCCTCTTGTGTAAAATTCAAAGATTTCCGTCACAGGATCGCCCTGCTGCCCTGTTCAGGCCTGAAGCGGGAATTAAACAGAAAGTCTGATTTGATTTCAAATTTTAGTAAACAGGGTTCTGGCGGCCAAAGGCGTCGATGTGGAGAAGCGTGGGTCCCTGATCAGGTTCAGTATCAAGAAGAATGTGACAAATGGTTCCCTGAAGCAGCTCAAGGGCACGGGCGCCTCGGGGCTCCTTCCAAGTCAATAAGAAGGAAACCCCGGGGAAAGTGGGAAGGATGCTGAATAAATCTGCAGCCAAGAAATCTGCAGCCAAGCAAACGAGCACCAAGAAGGCGCCAACAGCAAAAAAGACAGCGAAAGCACCGGCTGTTGGGAAGAAGGCGGCGGCGAAGAAGCACAAGAGCCCCAAGAAGGCCACAGGCGCAAAGGTGAAGGCGGCCAAAACAGGTGGAGAAACCGAGGGCCAGGCCACGCCCAAATCAGCAAAGACTAAGAAAGCAGCGACCAAAAAGTAAATAAAAAGGGCAACTTGTAAACATCTGAACCGAAAGGCTCTTTTCAGAGCCACCCACGCCTCTCAAAAAAGAGCTGATCCAGAATCAAATGATGCCTGTACCGGGGCTGGGCTTAGATTCCCGATAGAAATCATTGAAAATGATCCTGGGATCCCTGGTGACTCGCTGATATTGGCAGATCCCACCCCTCCACCAGTGTCTGCACCCACCCCTCCCCCAGTGTCTGCACTCACCCCTCCCCCAGTGTCAGCACCCACCCCTCCCCCAATGACTGCACCTACCCTGCACCCACCCAACCCCCAGTGTCTGCACCTTCCCCTCCCCCAGTGTCTGCACCCAACCCTCCCCCAGTGTCGACACCCAACCCTCCCCCAGTGTCTGCACTCACCCCTCCCCCAGTGTCTCGATCAGTTCCTACAGACTGGAGGGTAGCTAATGTAACACCACTTTTTAAAAAAGGGGTGAGAGAGAAAATGGGGAATTATAGACCGTTTGCCCTGACATCAGTAGTGAGGAAAATGTTGGAATCAATTTTTAAAGATGAAATAGCAGCGCTTTTGGAAAGCAGTAACAGGATCGGTCCAAGTCAGCGTGGATTTATGAAAGGGAAATCATACTTGACATATCTTCTAGAATTTTTTGAGGACGTAACTAGTAGAGTGGACAAGAGATGAGGTGTATTTGGACTTTCAAAGGCTTTTGACAAGGTCCCACACAAGAGATTGGTGTGCTAATTTAAAGTACATGGTATTGGGGGTAATGTAATGACGTGGATAGAGAACTAATTGGCAGACAGGAAGCAGAGAGTGGGGATAAATAGCTCCTTCTCAGAATGTTTGGGGTGCCCGCAGAGCTCAGTGCTGGGACCCCAGCTATTTACAATATACATCAATGATTTAGATGAAGGAAGTGAGTGTAATATCTCCAAGTTTGCAGATGACACTAAGCTGAGAGGCGGTGTGAGCTGTAAGGAGGATGCTAAGAGGCTGCAGGGTGACTTGGACAGGTTAGGTGAGTGGGAAATACATGGCAGATGCAGTATAATGTGGATAAATGTAAGGTTATCGACTTTGGTGGCAAAAACATGCAGGCAGAATATTATTTAAATGGCGTTAGATTAGGAAAAGTGGAGGTGCAACGAGACCTGGGTGTCATGGTACATCAGTTATTGAAAGTTGGCATGCAGGTACAACAAGCGGTGAAGAAGGCAAATGGTATGTTGGCCTTCATAGCTAGGGGATTTGAGTATAGGAGCAGGGAGGTCTTAATTCAGTTGTACAGGACTTTGGTGAGGCCTCACCTGGAATATTGTGTTCAGTTTTGGACTCATAATCTGAGGAAGGACGTTCTGGCTATCGAGGGAGTGAGCAAACTTTCACCGGATGATTCCCGGGATGGCAGGACTGACATATGAGGAGAGACTGGATCGACTAGGCCTATATTCACTGGAGTTTAGAAGAATGAGAGAGGATCTCATAAATACATATAAAATTCTGACGGGACTAGACAGGTTAGATGCAAGAAGAATGTTCCCGATGTTGGGGAAGTCCAGAACCAGGGATCACAGTCTAAGGATAAGGGGTAGGCCATTTAGGACTGAGATGAGGAGAAACTTCTTCATTCGGAGAGTTGTTAACCTGTGGAATTCTCTACTGCAGAGAGTTGTTGATGCCAGTTCGTTAGACATATTCAAGAGGGAGGTAGATATGGCTCTGACTGCTAAAGGGATTAAGAGGTATGGAGAGAAAACAGGAAAGGGGTACTGAGGTGAATGATCAGCCATGATCTTATTGAATAGTGGTACAGACTCGAAGGGTCGAATGGCCTACTCCTGCACCCATTTTCTATGTTTCTATGTCTGCACCCACCCCTCCCCCAGTGTCTGCACCCACCCATCCCCCAGTGTCTGCACCCACCCCTCCTCCAGTGTCTGCACCCACCCCTCCCCTAGTGCCTGCACCCACCCCTCCCCCAGTGTCTGCACCCACTCTTTCCCCAGTGTCTGCACCCACCCCTCCCCCAGTGTCTGCACCCACAAATCCCCCAGTGTCTGCACCCACCCCTCCCCCAGTGTCTGCACCTACCACTCCCGCAATGTCTGCACCCACCCCTCCCCCAGTGTCTGAAATGAAACACACAGAGAATGGAATATCCGGCCCGGACCTCACTGTAACTGGGGTTTGTGTTCGGCTCCAGTCTCAGTTCCTGGTAATTGTCATTTCACATATTCTGGGGCAGATACCCCACCTCACAACTCAAACCCCAAACACCAGATTCTCTAAACCGGCTGGAATAATGTGTTTGTAAACTGCTGAACCCGTCTGTGAGAGGAGATGGAATAAGGTCTGAGATTGACAGGGAAGGGACTATATAGGCGGGAATATTCGTGAATGTTAATTGTAACGGGACCTTATTTAAAAGCTTCTGGTTGCTGGAAGCCTTGAATATGAATTCCGAGGCTGTAAGGGTTTGTGCGAGCGCGGTGTATCGGTTCTATTGTCGAGAAAACAATTTGAAATTGGCGGTTGCAGAAAGGTGGAGGTGGAGCTGGAAGATCAGAGGCCACACTCTGCTCTGTCTCTCAATCTTGACTCTGTCTCCTCCCCTGCCGCGCTCTCTGTTTAATCTCTCACTCTGTCTCCTCCCCTTCCCGCCTCTCTCACTCTGTGCTTTCTCTGTCAGGCCGGGGCCGGCTCTATAAAAGGAGGAAGGAGCAGTTCATTTCTCATTCAACGACAGTTTCAGTGAAGCATCGTTATGTCTGGCCGTGGTAAAGGAGGCAAAGGACTGGGCAAAGGCGGAGCCGAGCGGCAGCGTAAAGTGCTCCGTGATAACATCCAGGGCATTACCCAACCCGCCATCCGCCGCCTGGCTCGCCGTGACGGTGTCAAGCGGATCTTGGGCCTGATCTACGAGAAGACCCGCGGGGTGTTGAAGGTTTTTCTGGAGAATGTGATCAGAGACACGGTCACCTACACCGAGCACGCCAAGCGCAAGACGGTCACTGACATGGATGTGGTGTACGCTCTGAAACGGCAGGGCCGCACTCTATGGATTCAGCGGCTGAACAACTCGACCCTTTCCATCCAACACAACACAGAGGCTCTTCTGAGAGCCACCCACTGCCCCAGAGAGAGAGAGCAGCGACCTGGGGATGGGAGTGTGGACAGTTTGGTTGGGAAATGATTTCAGCTATTTAATTAATGGGAAGAAAGACTTGGATTTATATAGCGCCTTACACAACCACCGGACGTCTCAAAGCCAATGAAGTACTTTTGGAGTGTAGTCGTTGTGGGAAAATGGGGATTATTAAATATTTTAGAACAATGTTTTAATATGAGAGATCAGAAATTCCGGGTGTCAGGGTCAAAATGAGCGGGCGGGGACACAGAGTCTCCTTTACCCAGACATTACAGTCTGCCCTCACAGATAATCCTGTCATGTTGTGAAGTTTCTGTGTGAGAACCGGTTACACGGGACGGCACTTGCCGGATCGATGCAGGAATTATAGTTTCTTTAAACTTTGTTCGTTGATACTCTGAAATTGGCGAGCTTTTTGAAATTGACTAACAATCAGTTTCATTTCAGCCAATCATGGCCCAGTAATCCCCGCCCTTCCTTTTCGCTCTCGGTGATTAGTTCAAACTTGATTGGGGCAGCCCGACCGCCAATCACAGTCCCGGGGCGGAGCCTCACAGACCCAACTCTTTTGATAGGAGACAAAATAAAACATTTAAATCAAGTACCCTCCAATCTGGGGGGCCACTCCAAACATTTTCCAATGCCCATTTTTGTAGTTTTTTTGTAGGTTTTTTTTGGGCATTAAAATCGTATATTTTACAAGTGCCCCCTATAAAAGGGGAGGGGGACACTACAAACACCGGCAATTAAAACAAATTAAACTTTAAAACATAAAATCAAATTAAAATTTGGTTGCCGGGGGTGATGATGCACTCCAGTCCCTCCGGCGCCCACCTCTCGCGAAAGGCCACGAGCGTACCGGTGGACACCGCGTGCTCCATCTCCAAGGACACCCTGGCCCGGATGTAGGTGCGGAAGAGAGGCAGGCAGTCAGGCTGAACGACCCCCTCGACCGCCCGCTGCCTGGACCGGCTGATGGCACCCTTGGCCGTGCCCAGGAGCAGTGCAACCAGAATTTCAGGAGCATCCCCTTTAAATAATAAAACAGGGGCTGCAACCTCGTGCATTCAATAAAAACATTGAACACGGACTCTTCCAGACCACAGAAATTGCAGGCGGCTTGGGAGCCCGTGAATCGGCTTAAAAATTTGTTGCACGGGACTGTTCCGTGCATCACTCTCCAGGCCAAGTCCCCGATGAATAGTGGGAGGTCTCCCGCATAGAGTGCCCTCCATCGGGGACCCCCACCTCCTCCGGACGGCAAGATGGTACGCCATGGCGTGTGCGGACGGCAGACGAGGATGGCAAAGTTGAGAGTGTGCAGGAGCAGCCCGTACAGGAAACCCCTCCGCGCAGAACTGAAAGGCATGGAGGGGATTTCCCCGAGGCGGCTCAAGTTGTGAGGTGCCAGCTCCCGAGGGAGGTTCCGGGGTTTGGCGCCTGTGGAAGAAAGAATCTATGAATCTATTGCTTATGGAAAAGGGAAGGGTTAAATTCTGTTTTTGCTATGCTTAAAGAAATAATAGGACTAGAAAAATAGCCACGCTTTTTAGCCTTGAAACTTACAGATGCAATTAAATGACCATCTGGTATTAAAAGGGAGTCTCCTGATATTCTGCTTATCAGACTGTGAACAGGGAGAAACTATGCAAGGACAGATAGAGTGTGTACCTCCCGAGACGACCTTTGTACTCGCGGGACTAATGAGTAAGATTCCTTTTCTATTTCTGTATTCAATTTCTGTATAAAGATAGGGACAATTTGCTTGTACAGGAGAGTTTTCTGCCTTGGTATGGTCCAAGCAGGCTCTCCGAGATATCTTGCTTTTTAAAATACAATTCTCTCGAAGTGCAATTCTGAAAGTCTCCGCCTGAGTTAATTTAAGCTAAATATTTCCTCGACAGATTCTGGCGTAGTCCGGCAGGATCTCTAAAAAACGAGATCCAAAAGAACTAAATTTAACTTTTAAAGAGAAAAGAGGAATTTTAAGGACCTTCCTAGCTGAAAGAAGGAAGGTGCCAAGGCCGTCCTAGCAAAAGGGGGACGGGCCACCGAGATCCCCTCGGGGGTGAGGCATAAGGTAGCTACTGCAAAGAAGTAAAATAACAAAAAGGCAAAAGGAGACCCCAAGCTGAGCAGAAAAGAGAACACCGGTGAGCGCTTTGTAAATTATTGTATATTTTGTAGGATTGTCCTAACTCATTTCAGAAAAGATCGCAAGACGTTGCACCCGGAAGAATGGGAAACGGCTCTAGTCGAGCAGGGCGCTCGCGCCCAGCTCCTAGAAAAGGAAAGAAGGACGACCTCTCAACTGAAAGAATGAAAGTACATCCTAAGACTGAGAAAAAAATCAGTAAGGTAGTAAAGCAACGAGAGAAGGTAGGAGATCCCATTGTGCCGCCCGGCTCGCCGGCGGACACTGTAATTAAAGAAACAGGAGATGACAGATACGCGGTAACGTTTAGTAGCGATTTGTACGGTTGGTCTGATGGGGATTGGCCATATGGAGGAAGTTTTAAATTGTCCTTAATTAAGGAATGGAGACAGACCACCAAAAATGGGGCGGGGGACCCCACTTGGGATAAAGATTATATGGAGAATTGTTTTAAAAAATGGACAGAGGTGGCAAAGAGGCACCAGCACCCTAAAAAGGAGAATCCCCCTCCCTCTTACAGCCCCCCGAGTGCCCCGGTTATGACCGCTTCCCTTGTCGGCTTATACCCCCGTCTTCCGACCACCAAGCCAGATGATTGGCAGGAGATTATAGAAATAGTGGCCGCTCAGCTGGATCAGGCCTCTAGGCGACGAGAAAATCCACAAAACCCACCAGGAAATCCACAAAACCCACTAGAAAATGAAAATGAGGAAGGAGGGGCAAGTGGAGGAGCTGAAGACGAAAACCCCAACCCTGACCCTGGAATGAATACCAGGAATACCATAAGACAGGCCGATTCCACCACTACCCCCACGACACAAGCCCCCCGTGTAATGATCGGAACAACGGCTGTCCTAAAGCCCTGGACACCGGGAGAAGCTCGGGATATGATATCAGCCGCCCCTAATCCTGTTAAGAAGCCAGTAGCCTTTCACAACTGGCTTGAGCAAACCTGTACCATTTATAACCCCCTCCCCGGAGATGTGAAATTATTACTGCAGGCAGCATATGGGTCCTCTTGGCAAGGGGTAAAAGATATGTTCCCTATACCCGCCGGCGAAAACGGAGATTGGCGGGAAAATAATGACATAGAAGGAAATGAGTCCCGGGAACATTGGTTGCAGCACCGGGGCAAGGATGCCATATTAAAGGGAGCTAAAAAGCATGGAGATATAGGGGAAGTCACCTGCTGCTTGCAGAAAGCAGAAGAATCGATGATAGATTTTGCAGGCAGATGGAAAAATAGTTGGGACGAGCATGCAGGAATACCAATGGATCAAAATGAACCTTTGGCAGTGCAAACCTTGTTAAATTGTATGTTGCCACAACAAGCAAGAACATACAAAATAAAGGTTTTGGACTGGCAAGGAAAAAGTTGGAAAGAGACAGTTACAGTACTGGCTAACATGGATAGAGAGGGACTATTTACCTATAAGGAAAATAAGGCTAAAACAGCAGGTCAGTGCTATCAGCAAAAGGGACGAGGACAGGCACAGAATAATAGAGGAGGGTTTGGGGAACGAGGACGAGGAAGAGGGAGGGGACAGTGGCCCCAACGAGACCGCTCTCAAGATGAGTGTAGAAATTGCGGAAGAAAAGGACATTGGGCTCGCGATTGCAGATGCCCCCCGAAACAGGGTGGAGGGTTAGAAGGGGATTTCCCCGGACCTCCACCTTCATTGGCCCATCAGTTTTCGTTCTCTAACCCCAACCCGCACCAATCAGCATAGGGATGCCCCGGAGGCTTAGTGGTACAGGCAGCAGCCTTCCGCTTATCGGCAGACATAGAAGAAAACCCTCTGGCAGTAGTAAAAGTAGGAGACACTTATGTGAAGTTCCTGGTGGATACCGGTGCTACTATGTCTTCTGTACCATCCTCTGTGGGATTACCTGTAAGCAACACCACCGTCTTAAGTATGGGTGTGGCCGGTATCCCCATGAAAGAATTTTTATCTGAACCTACCAAATTGATAATTGAAGGACAATCAGTTAATGATGAGACTTTGATAGTCTCTAAAACAACACCTCTCCCTTTATTGGGAAGACAGACTTTGTGCAAACTAGGAGCCACAATTTATTGCACAAAGGAAGGAATGTTCATGGAGCTCCCTCCAAATAAAATCCATCAGTTCTTTAATGGGATTAAAGAAGAGAAAAGGGAAGATAACAAAGAGAAGGCTGCCCTCTATTGTTGGCAATTGAATGGCAACTTCTATTCCCCCTTGATACATGAAGTTATACAAAACTTAAAAGCTAAATTTGACTCTAACACTGAAGAATTGATGTATATAATTTTGACAAGCTTTGAGGCAGTTCAGCTTCACTGTACAGCCTGGTACACTCGACAAAAAGCTGAAACTTACCAGTGTTTGGTACAATCCTTTTAAATAGAGAAGAAATAGTAGAAGCTACGCCCCGCATTTATTTTGGACCAGAAGGATTGAGGGTAGCCATCGATTTGACACCCTTACAGCAACAGCGGTTTAGAGAAGCGAACTCGACACCCCATCTGACATTGGCTGTAAAACCGCCAGCGAAACCTAAAGATATGGGTCCGATGATTGTAGGAATAGAAAAAGAAAAACAGCAACGAGGCTATCAACCTTGGGCAGTAATAAAATTGCAAAATGTTCAGATAGACTTTATCGCCCACAACAGGGGGATTCTCCAGTGGAAAGGTAAAAATCATGCCTCCACTTTTGAAAAACAGCAACCCCCGGAACAACCAAGCCCTAAGCTGCCAATGGCATTGAATCAAGTATCTCCTGAACTTTGGGCAAAGCATAAGAATCATGTTGGGCAAGTACATTCTGCAGTACCCCATCGGGTACAATTTGCAACAGCAGTACTAACCCAAGAACATGGTGGGGGAAATAGACCAGTTGCTTATTATTCGGTTTTACTGCCTCCAGTAGTAAGGGGAATGCCAGCATGTCTACGTGCTGTAGCTGCTACTGCGGTCATGGTGGAAAAGTCGGTACCTATTGTTTTGGATCATCCATGTACTGTCATTACAGCCCATGCTGTGTTATTACTTTTGAATTCAGCTGCCACACAACACTTTGCAACGTCTCGAAGAACAGGTTATGAAGTATTACTGCTGTCACACCCTAACTATACCTTTCGACATGCACCGGTAGTGAACCCAGCCACCTTTCTTCCTACTAAAGAAGTAGAGGATCCAGACCAGCATGATTGTCTGTTAACGGTGGAAGTAGCCACCTTACCAAGACCAGATTTGCTCACAGAGCCCATGGACAATCCTGATCTTATTCTCTATACGGATGGATCATCACATCGGCCGTCGGATGACTTGCTGTTGGCAGGCTATGCTATTGTAAATCCCCACGAAACTGTTGAAGCATTCGCCCTGCCTCCCGGAACCTCGGCTCAGGCTGCTGAATTGTTTGCCCTCACTAGAGCTTGTATAATAGCTAAAGATCATACTGCTAATATCTATACTGATTCTAGATATGCATTCGGTGTGGCCCATAATTTTGGACAACTGTGGAAAAACAGAGGCTTTATCACCTCTGGTGGAAAGCATATTAAGCACTCTCAACTGGTGCTTAATCTATTAGACGCCATTCAGTTGCCAAGTAAGGTAGCCGTTATCAAATGTGCAGCTCACACAACCGGTGAGGATGAAGTATCAGTAGGAAATAGGAGGGCTGATGAAGCAGCCAAACAGGCCGCTTCGGCACAGGCAGACTGCCTTCAAGCAGTCTCAGTTTCCCCTCCACAGGTACTTGACATCCAACAACTTAAAACAGCCCAACAACAAGTTACCATGCAGGAAGGAAGAACTTGGGAAAACCAGGGTTGTTTTCTAAAAAACGACATTTGGTATCACCCTGATGGGCGAACTGTTTGCCCTAGATCTCTATTTTTGCCCCTGTCTCGCCTAGCACACGGTCAGGCTCACATGGGCAAAGGAGGGATGATACATGCTATTAATGCACAGTGGTATGCACCAGGAATAACAGTAGTAATTGAGAAAGTTGCTAGAACATGCCAAATTTGTCAACAAAATAACAGAGGTAAAACACCTGCTGGATATGATCATCTACCCCAACCAAGTATGCCCTTTGAAAATTTGCAAATTGACTTTGTCCACATGCCTCCAGTATCAGGTCTTAAGTATCTATTAGTCATAGTAGATATGTTCACAAGGTGGGTAGAAGCTTACGCCACTAGGAAAGACGATGCCCGAACAGTAGTAAAAATTCTATTTAAAGAAATAGTACCAAGATATGGGATACCTATGGGAATCAACAGTGACAGGGGAACCCACTTCACCGGAAAAATAGTGCAAAACCTTGCAGAAGCGTTAGGGTTCCAGTGGAAGTTACATATACCATATCAGCCACAGTCCTCGGGAATGGTAGAAAGAGTAAATGGGATAATAAAATCTACCCTTACCAAGGTATGTCAGGAGACTGGACTGAAGTGGCCAGAAGCCTTACCATTAGTATTGTACACAATGAGAAACCAGAAAAACCGAAACACTGGTTTGACACCACATGAAGCCTTATTGGGAAGACCAATGCCTACTGGCGTAAAACCACCATTGGCAGATGAAAAAATAGCATTAATTTGGAATGATGAAAAATCACTAAAGTATGCTCAGGCCATGTGTGAAATAGCAAGAAGTCTGCATGAACAAATAAAGCAGACACAGGTGCCCCCGTCGGAAGGAAATATGCACCCTTTCAGGCCTGGAGACAAGTGTTAGTAAAAACATTAAATAAAGAATCCTTTTCTCCTAGGTGGAAAGGACCGTATCAGATCATTCTCACAACACGAACCGCTTTGAAGTTGGAAAAGCACCCGAACTGGGTGCATGCAACCCGCTGTAAATATTATTTCCCCGACGAATTACAGCCGAAGGAAAAGGCATTGAACCAGGACGTACTACGGTCGCCCGACTAAGAAAACAGCCATCTTCTCGCTGAAGAACTGTACCTGCTCTTGTATTAAATATTTGGACTTGAAAATATTGCCCAAAATTCACGGACGGTTGTCAGAGCTCATTTGTGTGCCAGTTTGGGCCTTTATTATTTGGGTCACTGTTACTATCGTGTGGACGTGTTGTTATTGTAATGACTTAATTCAAGAGTGGTATAGAAACAAACAAGAAAGGGAAGATGGGAAGGGACTCTTGGAAAAATTATAAATGGACTTTAGATATACTGATCATTTTAGCGACAGGGAACTCCCGGCAGGAGGAAGAAGTCCTAAAAGAAGGAAGAGTATGGAAGGGAAATATGGTATGGGAAAGAAGTAATAGTATGAGGCAGCAAGGCAATTTTATATGCCCAGTAGGCCAAAGTTGTAAGGTAGGGAATTTTACGGCATGATGTGAGGCATGTGGAATGAAGGAAGAAAGAGGGGAGTTCCAGTTTATATTGGGGAAAGGGTATCAGTTGTTCATAGAATACCAGGCCGATGTGTGGATGAAGTGTACCTGGAGCACAGGGAAAAACAAGAGATGGGGGTACATAGGAGGGCCGGACGAGAGAAAAGACTTCCTCCATTATTCATATACAAGTATGGTAGAAGGGCAGCGGATGTTGTGCATAAATAACACCCCGGTGAATGGAGGAGACCCATTTGTGGTAAAATGGTCAGTAAAAGAATCCGGGCACCCAGAAGACCGGGACCCGGGGCATCTAAAAAGGATACTGACCACTTGCATCCCAGTGGTAAGATCCCCAGGTGTATTAAATCTAACAATACGAATTAAATATCCTCCAAAGAAAGAAGATGGTTGCCACACAACCAGTGTTAAGGTATCTTTTGAAAAAGAAAGACCCCAAAGAAAGAAACGGGATGTATTAGAGACTGTGTTAGGTGGAGTGGGAGCAGGAATAGGAGCATTGAACTCCATGGATATCGAGACCCTACAAAATAAAATCCAGGCCGTCGGAGGACTGGTAGGGGAAGATATAAAAATCAGAAATGCCTGGGATGAAGGATTACAGCAATTACAGATATCAGCTTACGTCATAAATGAAATGACCTGGCAACAGAATGAAGGGATAGAGAAGGAAATAGAGAACCTGATGAAAGAACAACAGGGAGTAAACAAGTACACCCATTGCCTGTTTAAAGAAATGATCAGACAGCTATTAAGAGCCGAGTTAGAAAGGAAAATATTATCCTTCCATGCTAACACTTGGGAAAGGTTGCTGGAAATTAACAAAAGAGATAAGCTTCTTAATTTAACCATTAGCCCTCAAAAAAGATATACCAGTTGTAATTCAAAAGGATGTAATGTTACTGGAGAGATAGTAAGTATGACACGAAAATAAATTTGGTGTCAGTTCCAAGTAATGCCCCAGCTGTTTGGACAGAACTTCTGGTACCCAGAATTTAAAGGAGATTGGGTTGATGAGAAGAATATGACACATCACCAGAGGGGATGTGCTCGGTGGCCATTCGTAATGGTATGTCCCTATCAGACCGCCATATACGAACCATGCTCACTGCAGCACTCCATTGGAGTATGTAAATGGGAATTAAAGCTAACAAATGACACTGATATAACGGAAATAGAACAGAATTAGATCTGTGTGACAGGAAATAAACCTGTCTATCTGGATGGAATTTTGTATAAACCCCCTTTTGCTCAAGAAGAGAATATTGTGTTGATCTAAAAAATAAAAAGATTAACAAGGAGGGAATTGTGGAAGAAAGAATCTATGAATCTATGGTTTATGGAAAAGGGAAGGGTTAAATTCTGTTTTTGCTATGCTTAAAGAAATAATAGGACTAGAAAAATAGCCACGCTTTTTAGCCTTGAAACTTACAGATGCAATTAAATGACCATCTGGTATTAAAAGGGAGTCTCCTGATATTCTGCTTATCAGAATGTGAACAGGAAGAAACTATGCAAGGACAGATAGAGTGTGTACCTCCCGAGACGACCTTTGTACTCGCGAGATTAATGAATAAGATTCCTTTTCTATTTCTGTATTCAATTTCTGTATAAAGATAGGGACAATTTGCTTGTACAGGAGAGTTTTCTGCCTTGGTAAGGTCCAAGCAGGCTCTCCGAGATATCTCGCTTTTTAAAATACAATTCTCTTGAAGTGCAATTCTGAAAGTCTCCGCCTGAGTTAATTTAACCTAAATATTTCCTCGACAGCGCCGATGAGGAATTCCGTCCGGACAGGGGTCAGTTCGGACGGGATCTCCCGACGTGCTTGAGCCTCCTCGATGCACCTAACGGAGTCAGAGCCCAGAGCTGTTTTTAGCGACTCGATGGCATCGGCCGCGTGGCGGACGTCGGCCAAATTTAGGCACGCGCCAGCGTGTCTGGCGCCATCCAGCCCGCTCCTCCACCATCGAGCAGGTCCCTGACCCTGGTCACCTCACCAGCCACAGCCCTCTCGTCCGACTGCCACCTAAAACCTCGGTCATGGAGGAACGGATTCCCGAGCAGCGGCTCCTGCAGGACAGCCACCACTCCAGCTGGTGGAGAGCTGCGCTTGGTGGAGACTTTGTTCCAGACCCTGATGAGTTCCTTGTAAAAGACAGGCAGCTCCTGGACGGCGGTCCTGACGCCCCCCAAGCTCACAAACACGAGCTGCGTGTCGTAGTTGAGGCCGTGCTGCTGGCGGAAGAAATACGTCGCCAGCGCACGCCACCTAGGAGGGGGCTCGACGTAAAGGTATCTCTGCAGGGTCTGAAGACGGAAAGTCGCTAGCTTGGGTGCTGACGCACACCAACGACTGACCACCCTCCCTAAGCGGGAGACTCAAGACCGCGGCAGAGACCCAGTGCTTCCTGTTGTTCCAGAAGAAGTCCACCAGTTTCTTCTGTATCTTGGCGACAAACGCAGGGGGAGGGGTCAAAGTGACCAGCCGGTACCACAGCATAGTGGCCACCAGCTGGTTTATGACTAGCGCTCGACCCCTGTAGGACAGCACTCGGAGCAGTCCTGTCCAGCACCCAAGGCGAGCGGCGACCTTGGCCTCCAGCTCTTGCCAGTTCGCCGGCCAGGCTTCCTCGTCGGGGCTAAGGTAGACTCCCAGATAGAGGAGATGGGTCGTGCTCCAGGCAAAAGGCCTGAGCTCCTCCGGCAGGGAGTCCACCCGCCACTGACCCACCAGGAGTCCGGAACATTTCTCCCAGTTGATCCTGGCGGAGGATGCGGCCGAGTAAATCTCCTGGCACTCGCGCATCCTCCGCAGGTCAGGCCTCACAGATCCACTACCAGTCCTTGTGTCCCAGGTTGTGCTAATCTCCGTTAAGAAGATGGCCAGGACCAAGCAGACAGCGCGCAGATCGATCGGAGGGAAAGCTCCTCGCAAACAGCTGGTGACCAAAGCGGCCCGGAAGAGCGCTGCGGCCACGGGGGGAGTGAAGAAGCCTCATCGCTACAAACCCGGCACCGTGGCTCTGGGGGAGATCCGCCGCTACCAGAAAATCCACCGAGCTGCTGATCCGCAAGCTGCCCTTCCAGCGCCTGGCGAGGGAGATCGCTCAGGACTTCAAGATCGACCTGCGCCACCAGAGCTTGGCCGTCATGGCCCTGCAGGAGGCCAGCGAGGCTTATCTGCTGGGGCTGTTTGATGACACCAACCTGTGCGTTATCCACGCCAAACAAGTCACCATCTTGCCTAAAGATATCCAGCTGACCCGCCACATCCGCGGGGAACATGCCAAGACTCCCCCTGCCCGGGCTCGAAGCTTTAGCACCAAGTGCAACAACCGCTCTTTTTAGAGCCACCAAATCAGCAAAGCAAAGAGCTGCGACAGGCGCCAGGCAAAATGGCCTGTGCACACACCATGCCGGTCTTGTAAACATAGAAACATAGAAAATAGGTGCAGGAGCAGGCCATTCAGCCCTTCTAGCCTGCACCGCCATTCAACGAGTTCATGGCTGAACATGAAACTTCAGTACCCAAGCTGCCCAAGCGTAGTGTTATTGTAACTGGGGGTTTACACAGCGCAGGTTGTGAATATCTGACGGTGCTGGTTTGATCCAGGTTTAAATGTGAGTGAGATGCCCAGTATACCGACTGCACCCGCCCTACGTGGGTCAGTAACTATAAGTGAGAGATCTGATAGTGAATTGATCCACTGTACATACCGGGATAGATTCCAGAGAGAGACTGTCTCCAACAGTCATTTTGGTCCTACTTTCATTGGTGGGCTAAGCAGACTGTGATTGGTCATCGGAAAAGACCAATGAAATTCACCCCAGAGCGACCAATCACAAGTTCGCTCCCTGCATTCCTCCAGAAGGCAGAAGAAGGGCAGATGTGGAAGGAGTTTCTCATTCTTTCTCTTAACGTGTGAATTGTGGAAATGTTTGGAAGAGGAAAAACCGGCGGTAAAGCTCGGGCCAAGGCCAAGTCTCGCTCCTCCCGGGCCTGACTGCAGTTCCCTGTGGGCCGGGTTCACAGGCTCCTGCGGAAGGGGAACTACGCTGAACGTGTGGGTGCCGGAGCCCCGGTCTACAGGACTGCTGTGCTCGAGTATCTGACCGCTGAAATCCTGGAGCTGGCCGGCAACGCGGCCCGCGACAACAAGAAGACCCGCATCATCCCCAGACACCTGCAGCGGGCCATCCGCAACGTCGAAGAGCTCAACAAGCTGCTGGGCAAGGTGACCATCGCTCAGGGCGGGGTGCTGCCTAATATCCAGGCTGTACTGCTGCCCAAGAAAACCACAAGTACGTCCAAAATCAAGTAAAGCGAAAAGGATTTAATCTAATAACTCAAAGGATCTTTTCAGAGCCACCCACTCTGAAAGGGCTGGTTACTGTTCTATGGATCTCAGTTGTCCCAGTTCTAATTTATTACTAAATCTCTGTAATTAAGCTGATCAAAAATGAGCTTGAAACATTCTCAGTTATAAGCATGAATATCTAGAAGTTTAGCTCACCAAACAGTGCCGCGTGTTCGCCGTTAGCCGATATTCGGATCATTGAATCAATATAGAGAGGGACTGGCTTCAGAGGAAAACAAAACAGACGGAACCTGAACGTGAGACCGCCCGTCATTGAACACGTTGTTGGGAGAGCCGAGTATAAAGGGAATGAGCGGTTGATGGGCTCACCGTCTCTTATTGGGGCAATAATTCCATAGGGAGAAATCATAGGCAGTCCCTCAAAATCAGGATGACTTACTTCCATGCTGAAAAGGGATGAGTTCACAGGTGTTTCAATGAAGGAACTAATATTCCAGATCCAGAACTACATGCTGAAGGGTGGATTAATTTAAAGTGGTGTGGCCGTTGCACACCAGCCATCACACAGGCTTGACAGAGCCAGGTCTTGGTCCAGTGGCAAGAATTAACCAAGGCGACTAGAGACCAGCTATGCTGCACGGACCTAGTGCGCACACATATCTCCGTGTGGGCTGGCCCGTGCTGCCCCTGGGTCCTCGCCGCTTCTAGGCCCCGAACTCACGTCTCTCCTGGACCCCGATCACATCCCTCTATAAACTCTCGCCGCTCCCTCACCCCTCCTGCTGTACCTGTCCACACTGCTGTCAGCCGTCGCCCGCCTGCAGCAGCACACCATGCTCCCTGTAATAGCCCCGGCTTGCTGATGGTCTTGCATCTGGATATACATCCTGAACAACTGATCTACCCTTTTAATTTGCATACAGGATGGAACCAGAATTACAGCTCTGGTTAATTCAAAATATTTCAAATAGTATCCCACCTGTCCCCGTCTTAAGAGCTGGGTTAAAGGAGAGATACAGATTGAAGAAAAATAACGATTTTTTAATTCAAAAACCTCGCCAAGAATTTTTAACATAACGGATTATGTTAATAAATTCACCATTAGTCAAAGATTTCCCAACACTTTTAATTCCTTTTGTCTTATTCCATATTTTACTTGCAAATTCCAGGCTGTTACAATCAGCATTAAATTCGGGTACTATTTCAAACTGTCTGTAATGGACAGGAATCAATCCCAACTGATTCTGTAACGAGACGCATTCCATCTCAATCTTTTCAAAAATTATCGATAAATCTCCCGCAAAGGTGGGAGTGAGACTGGAACTGGGAGTCCTTCTCTGAAATATGGTGGAATTCTGCATTCGGATGGAGAATGAAACCGTTAATTCAGAGACCATGGTCCAGAACTTAAAGAAGGGTAACTTTGAGGGTATGAGGCGTGAATTGGCTAGGATAGATTGGCGAATGATACTTAAGGGGTTGACTGTGGATGGGCAATGGCAGACATTTAGAGACCGCATGGATGAACTACAACAATTGTAAATTCCTTTCTGGCGTAAAAATAAAAAAGGGAAGGTGGCTCAACCATGGCTATCTAGGAAAATCAGGGATAGTATTAAAGCCAAGGAAGTGGCATACAAATTGGCCAGAAATAGCAGCGAACCCGGGGACTGGGAGAAATTTAGAACTCAGCAGGGGAGGACAAAGGGTTTGATTAGGGCAGGGAAAATGGAGTACGAGAAGAAGCTTGCAGGGAACATTAAGGCGGAATGCAAAAGTTTCTATCAGTATGTAAAGAGAAAAAGGTTAGTAAAGACAAATGTAGGTCCCCTGCAGTCAGAATCAGGGGACGTCATAACGGGGAACAAAGAAATGGCAGACCAATTGAACAAGTACTTTGGTTCGGTATTCACTAAGGAGGACACAAACAACCTTCCGGATATAAAAGTGGTCAGAGGGTCTAGTAAGGAGGAGGAACTGAGGGAAATCCTTATTAGTCGGGAAATTGTGTTGGGGAAATTAATGGGATTGAAGGCTGATAAATCCCCAGGGCCTGATGGACTGCATCCCAGAGTACTTAAGGAGGTGGCCTTGGAAATAGCGGATGCATTGACAGTCATTTTCCAACATTCCATTGACTCTGGATCAGTTCCTATCGAGTGGAGGATAGCCAATGTAATCCCACTTTTTAAAAAAAGGAGGTAGAGAGAAAACAGGGAATTGTAGACCGGTCAGCCTGACCTCAGTAGTGGGTAAAATGATGGAATCAATTATTAAGGATGTCACAGCAGCGTTTTTGGAAAATGGTGACATGATAGGTCCAAGTCAGCATGGATTTGTGAAAGGAAAATCATGCTTGACAAATCTTCTGGAATTTTTTGAGGATGTTTCCAGTAAAGTGGACAAAGGAGTACCAGTTGATGTGGTATATTTGGACTTTCAGAAGGCTTTCGACCAGGTCCCACACAAGAGATTAATGTGCAAAGTTAAAACACATGGGATTGGGGGTAGTGTGCTGACGTGGATTGCGAACTGGTTGTCAGACAGGAAGCAAAGAGTAGGAGTAAATGGGTACTTTTCAGAATGGCAGGCAGTGACTATTGGGGTACCGCAAGGTTCTGTGCTGGGGCCCCAGCTGTTTACATTGTACATTAATGATTTGGACGAGGGGATTAAATGTAGTATCTCCAAATTTGCAGATGACACTAAGTTGGGTGGCAGTGTGAGCTGCGAGGAGGATGCGAGGAGGATGCTATGAGGCTGCAGAGTGACTTGGATAGGTTAGGTGAGTGGGAAAATGAATGGCAGATGAAGTATAATGTGGATAAATGTGAGGTTATCCACTTTGGTGGTACAAAAAGAGAGACAGACTATTATCTGAATGTTGACAGATTAGGAAAAGGGGAGGTGCAACGAGACCTGGGTGTCATGGTACATCAGTCATTGAAGGTTGGCATGCAGGTACAGCAGGCGGTTAAGAAAGCAAATGGCATGTTGTCCTTCATAGCGAGGGGATTTGAGTACAGGGGCAGGGAGGTGTTGCTACAGTTGTACAGGGCCTTGGTGAGGCCACACCTGGAGTATTGTGTACAGTTTTGGTCTCCTAACTTGAGGAAGGACATTCTTGCTATTGAGGGAGTGCAGCGAAGATTCACCAGACTGATTCCCGGGATGGCGGGACTGACCTATCAAGAAAGACTGGATCAACTGGGCTTGTATTCACTGGAGTTCAGAAGAATGAGAGGGGACCTCATAGAAACGTTTAAAATTCTGACGGGTTTAGACAGGTTAGATGCAGGAAGAATGTTCCCAATGTTGGGGAAGTCCAGAACCAGGGGTCACAGTCTAAGGATAAGGGGTAAGCCATTTAGGACCGAGATGAGGAGAAACTTCTTCACCCAGAGAGTGGTGAACCTGTGGAATTCTCTACCACAGAAAGTAGTTGAGGCCAATTCACTAAATATATTCAAAAGGGAGTTAGATGTAGTCCTTACTACTAGGGGATCAAGGGGTATGGCGAGAAAGCAGGAAGGGGGTATTGAAGTTGCATGTTCAGCCATGAACTCATTGAATGGCGGTGCAGGCTAGAAGGGCCAAATGGCCTACTCCTGCACCTATTTTCTATGTTTCTATGAAAAGAGAAGAGGGACAGAGTGTTCAAACTGCCCCAGTTCTGGTCTCTGGAAGAACTCCCATTCTGGGTTGTTACACTGGAACTCCAGGGTCAATAAACGGACTAACCCGCAACAGGAATTGACAAATAAACTTGAAAATTGCTTGCGAGAGAGAATGCGTGACTGAAACCTCAGTCTCGGCCCTTAAACAAGTTCTAATTCCGCAGGCGGTGTAAATGAACAGGGCTGAGACCAAAGTGAAAGAGCGACCAGGGACCGTGTTTCTAATTTGTGGGCGGGAAATTCCGGCGACACTGAGGTGAATTCTAAACTAAATCTACAGCTGGAACTGCAAAGGTTCTCACACACTTGTTCAGGAAATAATTAGTGATGTGACGCTAAAGGATGATGGGTTTGTGCAGCTCTTTTAGAGAGGTTGTGGGTGGCTCTTAAAAGAGCCGTTGTGTTTGGGTTTGATCTCTCAGGACAGCGCGGAGTTTTACTTGGAGCTGGTGTACTTGGTCACCGCCTTTGTCCCTTCCGACACGGCGTGCTTGGCCAGCTCCCCGGGCAGCAGCAGGCGCACGGCGGTCTGGATCTCCCGGGAGCTGATGGTGCGGCGCTTGTAGTAATGGACCAGGTGGGAAGCCTCACCCGCGATGCGCTCGAAAATATCATTCACAACCGAGTTCATGATGCCCCTGGCCTTGGAGATGCCGGTGTCGGATGAACCTGCTTCATCACTTTGTAGATGTAGATGGAGTAACTCTGCTTCCTCGACTTTCTGCGCTTATTGCCGCCCTTCAGTGGTGATTTACTGACCGTTTTCTTGGCGGTAACTGTTTCCTCCGGCGGGGAGTGTGCTCAGCGGCCGCCATCTTGGGCAGGGCAGGTCTCACGGCGCATGCGCACTCCCTTGTGTCATGTATACTAACTGTCTAGTCACGTAAGGTGTGCCACCAGAGGGCACTGCGGTAGGAGACCTGAGGGTCACCTGCATAGGTGTGAAGGGCCCAGTATAAAAGGCTGCCCACCATGCCTGTGCCTCACTTTGGAGTTACAATAAATAAGACTAAGGTCACAACAGCTCAAGTACAATACTAGACCTTGTGGAGTCATGCATAAGAGTATTAAAGACATAACAGTTTGGGCATGGACAGAGTGTGGGCAGGGCTTCAGGGTGTCTGTCAGTTTAATTAGACAGATGTTTGTGCCCACGTCAGTGACCCCTGAGAGGGAGCCTTGTTGTGTTGATTGTTGTCTGGTGACCCTGGGCTCACCCTATTGGGCCAGCCCGGCCTCACTCTATTGGGCCTGCCCGAGCTCAGTGACCAGCAGAGAAAAACAGCACCTCATTGATTTTATTCTCACTCTGCGCACAGCGGGTGCAGAACTGAACCCAACCATGTAAGCTGGAAATGATGAATACCATCGGCCTTTGAATATGGAAGGAGAAACGTTTTTCTGTTCTGTTTGTGGGAAAATATTTCAAACATCAGCGTGACTAGAAAAGCACCGAGACACACACACACACCCGAGTGAGTGTTCCAGTACACTGGAAAGAGCTTCAACCAGTTACACAGCCTGAAAAAACATTGCACCATTCACAGCAGGAGAAACTACACGTGTTCTGTGTGTGGACGAAACTTCAACTGATCGTCCAACCTAGAGTGACACAAGGACACCGCACCATGGAGAAACCGTGGGAATGTGGAGACTGTGGGAAGGGAATCAGTTCCCCATCTAATCTTGAAATTCATCGTTGCAGTCACACTGGGGAGAGGCCATTCACCTGCTCCATGTGTGGGCAGCGTTTCACTCAGTCATCCAATTTGCTGAAACTCCAGCGAATTCACACTGGGGAAGTGTGGAACGGATTCGCTCAGTCATCTGAATTTCGAGTTCACAAGTGACTGCAGGGGTTGGGTTCTACTGTTATTACTGCTGTTAATCGCATCCTGACTGAATCGTGTTCGTTCTGTCAGTTGGGATTTGTTTCTGCTGGTAATAATCTCTAAAACTGGGCTGGAGTTTAATATTGTGATATTTCAAATAACACAGTGTGTCGATATTTAATGTCTCCATGATAAGAGGAGACTAATTGATGTCCTGTTGATTGCTTCATTTTGCGTCCTTTCTCCTTTCTAACTCTAGATTGTTTCAGTTCTCATGCTTTTGGTTACTCTCAGGGACAAGTCCCAGTTCCCCATACCTTCCAGAATGCCTCTCTTTGCCTTGGTGTCCAGGGTAGGGATAGCTAACACGGCCGGGATCACTAAACACAAAACCCATTCTGTTAATCGCTTTCAGCGACAGGACTTAGCGCGTGCCCCACAGCATCTCTCTCACCTTCGATATGTGAATAGAGTATCACGCCTGCAAAGCTGGTTTCAATTTAAATTTGAATCCACTCAGTAAATGTATTTTAAAAAATATGTACAAGTAACCCATCACATCAAATAATTGGCAAAGGTTTACAGTCAACAAGATGAACAAGTAAAAACATAGATGAACAAGCCCAATAACCCAGCTCTATATTCACGAGAGAAAGTCTGTTATCTAAGTCCTCGAATGTCAGTTGGTGAGATGAGAGACTGAATCTTTTTCTGCACTCAGCTGGTAAACGACCTCTCCCTATGTGTTTCCACCTGATGCGCATCTGCACCCATTCCCACTGTCCCCACATTTACAGTGTTGAGTCAGCTGGGGACACAAGTCTCACAGGCTAGACGATTGGTTGAAGGTGTATCCAAGCACACAACATGTGTCCTGCTTCTCCCCGCTATGATTGTGTTTTTCCAAAGGCTGATGATAAGTTGATCCTGATGAATCCGGTGAATCTCTCAATTATTGACGTGATGTTTGGTTTGGGTTTCCCAGCTGCAGATCCTCCCCTTCTAATACCCTGCAAATGGAGGTTACAAATGTTGTTACTTTAAGTACAGGATAGAAAATCAGAACAGCCAATTTTAGATTCTATAAGACATTCTGTCCCCTCCTGTTCCTCCTAAGCTGTAAATTTCTTATTCTGGACATCCTCCATCCTTCCTGTTTAAAATCAACATTCATTTGATCGTCTGCAAATTATTTTCTCCAGAAAGTGCTGAATCTGGCTGGGTGCAATTTCAAAGACATTTGTTAACCTCTGGTGCCTCAACATCAGATGACTCAGTCAGTGTCAGCAGGATTTCCACTGTGGTAGCCTTCAGAGCCAAGTCCAATCCTGTCCTCAAATACATCCACACACTTCCCAGTTGATGTCAGTGGATCGGTATCAACAGCAAGAGCAGTGGCTAATTTTTGTTCATAAGAACATAACATAACAACATAAGAATTAGGAACAGGAGTAGGCCATCTAGCCCCTCGAGCCTACTCCGCCATTCAACAAGATCATGGCTGATCTGGCCGTGGACTCCGCTCCACTTACCCGCCCGCTCCCCATAACCCTTAATTCCCTTATTGGTTAAAAATCTATCTAGCTGTGATTTGAATACATTCAATGAGCTAGCCTCAACTGCTTCCTTGGGCAGAGAATTCCACAGATTCACAACCCTATGGGAGAAGAAATTCCTTCTCAACTCGATTTTAAATTGGCTCCCCCGTATTTTGAGGCTGTGCCCCCTAGTTCTAGTCTCCCCGACCAGTGGAAACAACCTCTCTGCCTCTATCTTGTCTATCCCTTTCATGATTTTAAATGTTTCAAAAAGATCACCCCTCATCCTTCTGAACTCCAATGAGTAAAGACTTAGTCTACTTAATCTATCATCATAAGGTAACCCTCTCATCTCCGGAATCAGCCTAGTGAATCGTCTCTGTACCCCTTCCAAAGCTAGTATATCCTTCCTTAAGTAAGGTGACCAAAACTGCATGCAGTACTCCAGATGCGGCCTCACCAATACCCTATAGTTGCAGCAGGACCTCCCTGCTTTTGTACTCCATCCCTCTCGCAATGAAGGCCAACATTCCATTCGCCTTCCTGCTGCACCTGCAAACTAACTTTTTGGGATTCATGCACAAGGACCCCCAGGTCCCTCTGCACCGCAGCATGTTGTAATTTCTCCCCATTCAAATAATATTCCCTTTTACTGTTTTTTTTCCCAAGGTGGATGACCTCACATTTTCCAACATTGTATTCCAACTGCCAAACCTTAGCCCATTCGCTTAACCTATCTAAATCTCTTTGCAGCCTCTCTGTGTCCTCTACACAACCTGCTTTCCCACTAATCTTTGTGTCATCTGCAAATTTTGTTACACTACACTCTCCCCTTTTCCAGGTCATCTATATATATTGTAAATAGTTGTGGTCCCAGCACCGATTCCTGTGGCACACCACTAACCACCGATTTCCAACCCAAAAAGGACCCATTTATCCCGACTCTCTGCTTTCTGTTCATTAACCAATTCTCTATCCATGCTAATACATTTCCTCTGACTCCGCGTACCTTTATCTTCTGCAGTAACCTTTTGTGTGGCACCTTATCGAATGCCTTTTGGAAATCTAAATACACCACATCCATCGGTACACCTCTATCCACCATGCTCGTTATATCCTCAAAGAATTCCAGTAAATTAGTTAAACATGATTTCCCCTTCATGAATCCATGTTGCGTCTGCTTGATTGCACTATTCCTATCTAGATGTCCCGCTATTTCTTCCTTAATGATAGCTTCAACCATTTTCCCCACTACAGATGTTAAACTAACCGGCCTATAGTTACCTGCCTTTTGTCTGCCCCCTTTTTTAAACAGAGGCGTTACATTAGCTGCTTTCCAATCCGCTGGTACCTCCCCAGAGTCCAGAGAATTTTGGTCGATTTATAACAAATGCATCTGCTATAACTCCCGCCATCTCTTTTAATACCTTGGGATGCATTTCATCAGGACCAGGGGACTTGTCTACCTTGAGTCCTGTTAGCCTGTCCAGCACTACCTCCCTAGTGATAGTGATTGTCTCAAGGTCCTCCCTTCCCACATTCCCGTGACCAGCAATTTTTGGCATGGTTTTTGTGTCTTCCACTGTGAAGGCCGAAGCAAAATAATTGTTTAAGGTCTCAGCCATTTCCACATTTCCCATTATTAAATCCCCCTTCTCATCTTCTAAGGGACCAAAATTTACTTTAGTCACTCTTTTCTGTTTTATATATCGGTAAAACTTTTACTATCTGTTTTTATGTTTTGCGCAAGTTTACTTTCGTAATCTATCTTTCCTTTCTTTATTGCTTTCTTAGTCATTCTTTGTTGTCGTTTAAAATTTTCCCAATCTTCTACTTTCCCACTAACCTTGGCCACCTTATACGCATTTAACCCAGTGGTAATGAGGACAATTACAACCCCTAAACTGCTGCCTTGGCTGAGATCAACTAACGGCCCAGATCAAGGTTCGAACTTGGGAACTTCCCAGTCAGTATTGCAGAGTGTTCTAAAATTTGGGGGGGTTGAGGAAGGGTTAGAAAGAATATTTTGCAACAAATTTTACTCCACCTTTTTAAAAAAAAACCTTTGTCACGCTGCACAATTCTGAAATCTTTCTAAATTACACAAGCAAGTAAAATGGACCATAGAAACAATGAGACATTTTAGAAAGGCTCAAGTCACTGAAATAGACAGCTTTACAATCACTGCACAGTACAGAAGGGAACGACTGTTAATGGGAGTTCGTTTCGTGAAGTCCTTTGACACTCCGAGATAACGTGGACTTTTCCTTTAAGTATAAATAGGCAGAGAAAAGGGAGACCCTGTCCCTGTAAATATCTGCCCCATTCCCCTGGGAAGGGGCGGGGGGGGGGGGTGTGTCTGTCTCTCTGTGTGTGTGTGTGTGTCTCTGTCTCTGTCTGTGTGTCTCTGTCTGTGTGTCTCTGTCTGTGTGTGTGTGTCTGTGTGTGTGTCTGTCTGTTCTGGCACTGACTGTATATGGCTCAATTGGCTGGGTCTTTAAGTGCCCCGGCATTAACTTTTTTGCTGCATTTTTTCTGCTGCCCCCTCCACTTTGGGCCTATGTTGGACCTCAATAAGGTCTGGTGTCAGCTATGTTGATGTCGATGATGGATCGGATTAGCCGGTGGTCCGTCCAGCAGTCATCAGCTCCTGTCATGGTGTGAGTGGTGCGCACATACTTGTGATCCCTGGCTCGGACGATGACATAGTCGAGCAGGTGCCAGTGACACTAGAGTCCTCCTCAACTGTCTTCTCCCTGTGGCCGAGGAGTTCCTCACTGAGTCGCAGTGCGGGTTTTGTCCCCTACAGAGCACAATGGACATGATCTTTGCAGCTGAATAGCTGCAGGAAAAATTCAGGGAGCAGTGCCAGCCCTTATACATGGCCTTCTTCGACCTTATAAAGGCCTTTGACACTCTCAACTGCGAGGGTCTATGGAGCACCCTCCTCCATTTCGGATGCCCCCAAAAGTTCATCAACATCCTTCGCCTGCTTCACGATGACCTGCAGGCTGTGATCCCTACCAACAGATCCATTACAGACCCAATCCACGTCAAACAGGGCTGCGTCATCGCTCCAACCCTCTTCTCAATCTTCCTTGCTGCCATGCTCCACCTCACGGACAACAAGCTCCCTGACGGAGTGGAACTAAACTACAGAACCAGTGGGAAGCTTTCAATCTTCGCCGCCTCCAGGCCAGGTACAAGACCACACCAACCTCTGTCGTCGAGCTACAGTACGCGGATGACGCCTGCGTCTGCGCGCATTCAGAGGCTGAACTCCAGGATATAGTCAATGTGTTTACTGAGGCATACGAAAGCACGGGCCTTACGCTAAACATCTGTAAGACAAAGGTCCTCCACCAGCCTGTCCTCGCCACACAGCACTGCCCCCCAGTCATCAAGATCCATGGCACGGCCCTGGACACCGTGGACCATTTCCCATACCTCTGGAGCCTCTTATCAACAAAAGCAGACAATGCTGAGGAGATTCAACACTGCCTCCAGTGCACCAGCGCAGCCTTCATCTGCCTGAGGAAAAGAGTGTTCGATGACCAGACCCTCAAACCTACCACCAAGCTCATGGTCTACAGGGCTGTAGTAATACTCGCCCTTCAGTATGGCTCAGAGGCATGGACCATGTACAGTAGACACCTCAAGTCGCTGGAGAAATACCATCAACGATGCCTCTGCAACATCCTACAAAACCCCTGGGAGGACAGACGCATCAACATTAGCGTCCTCGACCAAGCCAACATCCCCAGCATTGAAGCACTGACCACACTTGATCAGCTCCGCTGGGCAGGCCACATTGTCCGCATGCCAGACACGAGACTCCCAAAGTAAACGCTCTACTCGGAACTCCTTCATGGCAAATGAGCTAAGGGTGGACAGAGGAAATGTTACAGGGACACCCTCAAAGCCTCCCTGATAAAGTGCAACATCCCCACCAACATCTGGGTGTCCCTGGCCAAAGACCGCCCTAAGTGAAGGAAGTGCATCCGGGATGGCGCTGAGCGCCTCGAGTGTCATCGCCGAGTGCATGCAGAAAATAAGCGCAGGCAGTGGAAGGAACGCGCGGCAAACCTGACCCACCCTCCTTTATCCTCGCCGATTGCCTGTCCCACTTGTGGCAGGGACTGTGGCTCCCATATTGCACTGTTCAGCTACCTAAGGACTCATTCTAAGAGTGGAAGGAAGTCTGCCTTGATTCCAAGGGACTGCCGATGATGATTTACCCAGCATTCCCCGCGATGCAGAATATGCCTGTCTCCGTGCATAGGCGTGGGACCTGGCTGTTTGGAGCATGCGCGCTGCGTGTAATGGCGGAGCGGACATGATGAATATTTGCTCTGCACAAGCGACCTTTTTGAGCTGGCCGGAGGGGAGTAATGGACCAGCGGGTAGCCGGGGAGGCTTCATAAAGAACTGGTGCCCGCCGCAAGCCCGGAATAATAACCTGAATATTGGCGACTACAACTTCGAGGCTTTCCCCCGGTCACAGGCCCAGGCTAACGGCGGCCATCTTTGTACAGGAAGGCAAGTTCAGTGTTCCGCCATCTTGATTCTGTGAACAGCGAAGCGCATGCGCGGCCATCTTGTTGCAGGAGCAACGTTAGGTGCGTCACTGTCTGTTTCCAACCGGTCCTCATGGGTAAAACAATAACTTTTATTCTCACTCTCGATACCTCGGATTTCTCACCATCTCTCCTAAAGGCGCTGCTCAGTGCCAAGCTTATGGTTTACGTCCCAGACAATTGTAACAGGAAAGCCGCAGAGCTGTTCACTCCCAGGGTTAGAATCCCCATGTACAGTCCCAGGGTTAGAACCGTGTGGCTGGACAGAGATGAAGAGAAAAATTGGGGCCTTGAATCTGAGTTGGGAAACAATCATAGAAACATGATTCAATTTGCATACTAAACTTGTTGAAATCAAATCAAATTAATTGTTGCATGTATCATATTCCTTTCGTGCCAAATGGGAAAGAAGTGATGTTTGGGCTGTGCGGGAGTGTTTGTGCCCGGTTACACAGCCCGTCCCTGTCTCTCCACTCCAAATGTGCTTCATTAGGTTCACAGTCTCATTGACACATCCAACGGACTGCATGGACCTCGCCCTTTAAACCCCATCAGAGAAATATCAGCATTTGATGTTCAGTTATACTAAACCTTTATAAAACGCTGGTTAGGCCTCAGTTGGAGTATTGTGTTCAATTCTGGGCTCTAAACTTTAGGAATGATGCCAAGCTTTTAGCGAGGGTGCAGAAGGAATGGTGCCAGGGATGAAGAACTTCAGTTATGTGGAGAGACTGAAGAAGGTTTTCTCTGGAGAGCAGAAAAAGGTAAAAAGAGATGTACAAAATCATGAACGATTTTGATAGAGTAAATATGAAGAATATGTTTCCAGTTGCATTAGGGTAAGTAACCAGGGGAGTCAGACTTCGGATGATTGGCAAAAGAACCAGAGGTGAGATGTGGGATCATCTGGAATGCACTGTCTGAAAGGGCGGTGGAAGCAGATTCAGTAGTAACTTTCAAAAGGGAATTGGATAAATACTTGAAGGGAAAAATATACCGAGCTGTGGGTAAAGAGCAGGGCACTGAGAGTCATTCAACAGCTCCACCAAAGAGCTGGCACAGACACGATAGGCTGAATGGCCATCTTCTGTCTGTACCATTTCCCCACAATGGCAGATGATACCCAGAGTGCTCCACGCGGGGGAATATGCCCTATCTCCATCAGCAGGGGGGCAGCTGAAGGAGATAGGGCATATTCCCCCACGTGGAATATGCCTCCCTGTGTGGAGCGGCTCCCGGAGACTGAGCGGAGCGAGCGTGGCCCCAGCAATGCCGAGTGCGGCTCTCAGGCCCCGGGCAACGCCGAGTGCGGCTCTCAGGCCCCGGGCAACGCCGAGTGCAGCTCTCAGGCCCCGGGCAACACCGAGTGCGGCTCTCAGGCCCCGGGCAACATCGAGTGAGGCTCTCAGGCCCCGGGCAACATCGAATGCGGCTCTCGGGCCCCGGGCAGCACCGAGTGCGGCTCTCAGGCCCTGAAGCAGAGCCAATGGGCCATGCACCAGCAAACCCTGGTGCATGGCCCACACCAGGAAAACAACAACTTGCATTTACACAGCAGGTCCAGCAATTCCCAGCCGCTCTGTGTCAGGGTGGGTGCTGGATGTGGAAGTCGCTCACTGGTCTGTGTGGGTCTGTTTGTTGCATCAGTTTGAGCTGGAATGGAGAGGGGGGAGAAGCTGCTGTGTTTCACCCCCCAATACTACTTGGCCCAGTGGGACCAACAATTTCCCATGTGGGACTGCCGAGGGAGGTGGGTTCCCTTCCCTGAAGGACAGTAGTGACCCAGATGTGTTTTTACAACAATCCGGCAGCTTTCATGGTCACTTTTTTCTAGCGCCGGCCCCACAAATGATCCGATTCATTAAGCTCAATTTCACAACCTGCCTTTGTGTTTTTGTGGGTTCTCTCTCACACTCCCTTTTTCCTGTTTGAAATTCACTTTACAGGGTGTTAAAAGGGGAGGATTTGTAGATTGGAAGCTCAAACCAAACAACACCTCAAGATCTGACAGAGTCACTCGATACATCGGGACTGGAATATCATCAGCTTTTGATCATGGAAGCAGAAGGCACCGTTCACAGTGGGGAGAAACGGTACACGTGCTCTGTGTGTGGACAAGTCTACAGCCGATCATCCAACCTGGAGAGACACAAGTGCAGTCACACTGGGGAGAAACCATGTAAATGTGGGGATTGTGGGAAACTATTCAACTACCCGTCCCAGCTGGAAAAACATCGACGAGGTCATACTGGGGAGAGGCCGTTCACCTGCTCCGTCTGTGGGAAGGGATTCACTACATCATCCTATCTGCTGACACACCAGCGAGTTCACACTGGGGCGAGGCCATTCACCTGCTCCGACTGTGGGAAGGGATTCACTACATCATCCCAACTGCTGACACACCAGCGAGGTCACACTGGGGACAGGCCGTTCACCTGCTCCGACTGTGGGAAGGGATTCACTCGGTCATCCGACCTGCTGACACACCAGCAGATTCACACTGGGGAGAGGCCATTCACCTGCTCTGAGTGTGGGAAGGGATTCACGACATCACACCATCTGCTGACACATCAGCGAGGTCACACCGGGGAGAGGCCGTTCACCTGCTCTGACTGTGGGATGGGATTCACTACATCATCCTATCTGCTGACACACCAGCGAGTTCATACTGGGGAGAGGCCGTTCATCTGCTCCGAGTGTGGGAAGGGATTCACTCAGTCATCCAGCCTGTTGATACACCAGCGAGTTCACACTGGGGAGAGACCGTTCACCTGCTCTGACTGTGGGAAGGGATTCACTACTTCATCCAATTTGCTGACACACCAGCGAGTTCACACTGGGGAGAGGCCGTTCACCTGCTCCGACTGTGGGAAGGGATTCACTCAACCATCCCACCTGCTGAGACACCAGCGAATTCACACTGGGGAGAGGCCATTCACCTGCTCCGACTGTGGGAAGGGATTCACTCTGCCATCCGACCTGCTGATACACCAGCGAGTTCACACTGGGGAGAGGCCGTTCACCTGCTCTGAATGTGGGAAGGGATTCACTACATCATCCAACGTGCTGAAACACCAGAGAGCTCACACTGGGGAGAGACCGTTCACCTGCTTGGAGTGTGGGAAGGGATTCACTACATCATCCTCCCTGCTGACACACCAGCGAGTTCACACTGGGGAGAGGCCGTTGACCTGCTCTGCGTGTGGGAAGGGATTCCCTTGGTCATCCGAACTGCTGAGACACCAGCGAATTCACACTGGGGCGAAACCTTTTAAATGTTCTGACTGTGAGAAGAGTTTTAAAAGCAAACAGCACCTCCTGATACACCAGCGAGTTCACACAGAGGAGAGACCTTTTAAATGTTCTGACTGTGAGAAGAGTTTTAAAAGCAAACAGCACCTCCTGACACACCAGCGCGTTCACACTGGGGAGAGATCGTTCACCTACTCTGACTGTGGGAAGGGATTCACTCGGTCACCACCTGCTGAGACACCAGCGAGTTCACACTGGGGAGAGGCCGTTCACCTGCTCTGACTGTGGGAAGGGATTCACTCGGTCATCCCACTTGCAGAGACATAAGCGAGTTCACAAGTGACTGCAGAGGTTGGATTCTGCTGTTATTGCTGCTGTTAATCACATCCTGGACTGAATCGTGTTCATTCTGACACTTGGGGTTTATAACTCCTGTAACACTGATGATAACTCCTGTAACTGGGCTGGAGTTTGATATTTGGGATATAGACACATAAATTAGTGTTGCTTTCGACACATTGCTGTGGATTTTTGTCTTTTCCATCTGAGTGTTTAGCATCACCTGGCTGGAGCTGAAAAATGACAATCTGGGGGGAGGATCATAACTTCAGCCTGGACACAGTCCTTCAGAGCTACACTAAGATCGCCTCATTCTTCTGAACTCCAATGTGTATAGGCCCAGCTTACTCAACCTATCATCATAAGTCAACCCCTTCATCTCCGGAATCTGCAGCAGATATGAGCAAGAACCTGAGGCTTATTAAAAGACATATATTTCATTATAGACAAGGTTACACTGGGAGAAATGTTCAATTAGGACATAAGAACATGAGAAATAGGAGGAGTATGCCATTTGGCCCCTTGGGCCTGCTCCGCCATTCAATAAGATCATGGCCAATCTGATCATGGACTTAGTTCCACTTCCCTGCCCGCTCCCCATAACTCTTTACTCGCTTATCGCTCAAAAATCTGTATCTCCGTCTTAAATATATTCAAAGACCCAGCCTCCACAGCTGTTTGGGGCAGAGAATTCCATAGATTTACAACACTCAGAGAAGAAATTCCTCATCTCAGTTTTAATTGGGTGGCTCCTTATTCTAAGACTATGTCCCCTAGTTTTAGTTTTCCCATATGAGTGGAAATATCCTCTCTGCATCCACCTTGTCGAGCCCCCTCATTATCTTATGTTTCGATAAGATCACCTCTCATTCTTCTGAACTCCAATGTGTTTAGGCCCAACCTACTCAAGCTATCTTCTTAAGTCAACCTAGTGAACCTTTTCTGAACAGCCTCCAATGCAAGTATATCCTTCCTTAAATACAGAGACCGAAATACGCAGCCCAATACTGGCAAAATGCCGAGCAAACCAGCAGCATACTGGCACCTTAACAGTGTCTCATCGGCCTATGGGCATTTCTTAAATAGATTTGCTGAGTGGATATAAACTTAAACCAGGTTTTGCAGGCATGATGCTCTATTCACATATTGAAGGTAGAAGAGATGCTGTGGGGTACATGCTAAATGCAGGAGCTGAAAGTGATTAATCGACTGGGTTTTGTGTTTAGTGAACCCGGGCGTGTTACCAATACCAGCAAAATCGAAGCCCATGGAATAACTGGGACAGTGGCAGCATGGATATAAAAGTGGCTAAGTGACACAAACAAACAGAATAATGGTGAATGGTGTTTTTTCAGACTGGAGGAAGTGGTGTTCCCCAGGGGTCGTTAGTAGGGTTTGGGTGTACAGGGCACAATTTCCAAATTTGCAGATGACACAAAACTTGGAAGTACAGTGAACAGTGAGGAGGATAGTGATAGACTTCAGAAAGACATAGACAGGCTGGTGGAATGGGTGGACATGTAGCAGATGAAATTTAATGTAGAAAAGTTCAAAAGTGATACATTTTGGTACGAAGAAAGAAGAGAGGAAATATAAATTAAAGGGTACAATTTTAAAGGGGTGCGTGAACAGAGACCCAGGAGTATATATGCGGCAATCGCTAATGGTGGCATTGCAGGTTGAGAAAGCGGTTACAAAGGCTTACGGCTTCATGAATAGAGGTATAGAGTTCAGAAGTGTGGATATTATGATGAAGCTGCATTAAAATATTGGTTCGGCCTCAATTGGAGTATTGTGTCCAATTCTGGGCACCTCAATTTAGTAAGTATGTGAAGGCTTTGGAGAGGGTGCAGAAAAGATTTACGAGAATGATTCCAGGGATGAGGGACTTCAGTTATGTGGATAGTCTGGAGAAGCTGGGGTTGTTCTCCTCAGAACAGAGAAGATTGCGAGGAGATTTGACAGGTGTTCAAAATCATGAGGGGTCTGGACAGAGTAGATAGAAACTGTGTCCATTGGCAGTAGGGCCGAGAACCAGAGGACATAAATTTAAGGTGATTAGCAAAAGAACCAAAGGCAACATAAGAGAATTTTTTTTTACGTAGCTAGTGGTTAGGATCTGGAATGCCCTGCCTGAAAGGATGGTCAATCACTGCTTTCGAAATGGAATTGAATACGTACCAGAAGGAGAGAAATCTAAAGGGAAAGGGCGAGGGAGTGGGATTAGCCGAATCTCTTGCAGATAGCCGGCATGGGCTCGACGGGCCAAATGTCCTCCTTCCCTGCTGTAACCAGTCTCTGATTCTAAGATGATGAAAAATCTGTTGCCCAGGATGCTCCATCTCCAGGGCACTGGGACCTAGCTGGGAACAGAGACCCTAAAGTCCCACCCACTCTCTGTTCCTGAACCAAGATGGCTGCGCATGCACCCATATCCCACAATGTACAAGATGGTGACCAGTGATCCTGCTCACCCGGGTCTGTCACCACAGGGCCTATGGGCTCTAATTCGGGGCCTGAGGCCGACAGCGGGTGGTTCCAGAGCTTCCCAGCCCACCCATGGGTCCAAGTCCTACCCTGTGGCCGCAATCTCCTCCTGTCTCCCGGAACTGCCTGTCCGACCGAACCACCTGCGCATGCTCAGACAGGGAGATCTGGGCTCAGCCCCGCCCACTTGGGCCTGCAAGCCACGCCCCTCGCACACTCCAATTGGTTGGAGGACCAGCCACCGGGTTGGTATTCCAGCCCTTCCCTCGCTCTTCCTATTGGTCAGGAGCCGCCGCCAATCAGCCGGGCAGTGTGACTGAGCATGCGCGGCGTGAGGGAGGGAGCGGGTTAATAAACCCCGGGTGGGGACGCGGGCTTCACACAGTCCGAGTGAGGGCCCAGGAGCCGCCCGCCCACCTGAGAGAAAGCACTCTGCATCATCCGCTTTACACACACCCGCTGTGGGCCTCAGGTCCCGAAGAAGAACCGCGGGCAGATGCCTTTGACCTGAGAAATTTCGATGAAAGTACCTGGTGTTCCCGGAGGAGCGTGAGATTCCGGTGGGGAGGCCATCACTTCCCGCACTGCGAAGCGTGCTCCCGTCCTCCAGGTTCCCACGCAGAAGATGCAGTCACGTGTGACTGCTCAACCAATTAGGTACAGCCTTCTCAATTAATAGCAACGGGAACTCCGTATCTACGACTTCTCATTGCTGTTAATTGAGAAAAAACAAACACAATAACACCAAATAAAAAATTATAAAGACACCTTAATTGAAATTAAAGTTAATATCTTAGGAAAAAAAACATTTGAGTTTTAAAAAGGTTTTTTAAATTATGGTTTAAAATAATCTAGTGGACAGGGTTTCTAAAAAATAAAATGTTTTATAAATTTTATTTTCTATGCTTTAAGTGTATTTTAAAACTCTTATACCTGTAAAAGTAGGCTATGCTCCTGCTTTTTATCAGGCGCAAGAGGTTTGAGGACATTTGCTTAGCAAGATATGGGTAAATCCCGCAATCTTGCCCATGCAAATGTCCTCGCTCCCGATATGCGTTGGATCTGTCAAGCGCATTGTGTGCTGGAAACCGGCTTTTGCGATGCCTTCCCGGGTCGGTGCACACTCCGTACGGACCTGGGGAGGCCGGGATTTCCAGGCCAATGTTGTGAGTTTCTATTCTGGTCTTTTGATGGCTTTTGTAAACTCCTGTTACAGGCTGTGAGAAGGGCAGCATTTACAGACCACATACTCAAACCCAACATCACATGAAGGTCTGACAGAGTCACTCCATTCACCAGGGCCCCAATATCATCGGCCTTTGAATGTGGAAGGTTAAATGTTTGTTCTGGCTGTGGGAAAAGATTTCAAACATCAGTGTGACTGGAAAAGCACCGAGACACACACACACACAAACGAGTGAGAGTGTTCCAGTGTACTGCCTGTGGAAAGAGCTTTAACCAGTTACACAGCCTGAAAAAACATCGCACCATTGACAGCGGGGAGAAACCGTACACGTGTACTGAGTGTGGACGAGGCTTCAACTGTTCGTCCAACCTGGAGAGATACAAGGACACCCGCACCACAGAGAAACCGTGGAAATATGGGGACTGTAGGAAGAGATTCAATTACCCATCCCAGCTGGAAATTCATCGACGCAGTCACACTGGGGAGAGGCTGTTTAGTTGCTCTTACTGTCTGAAGACATCCAAAAAAATCATATCTGCAAAACACCAGCAAATTTATACTAGGGAGAAGCCGTTCACCTGCTCAGTGTAGGAAGGAATTTTCTCAATCCAACCACATCCTGGCACACCAGCGAGTTCACACTGGTGAGTGATCGTTTAGGTGCTCTAACTCTGCAAAGACATTTGCTCACTTGTCCAACCTACTGAAACACCAGCGAGTTCACACCAGGGAAAGGTCATTCACCTGCTCCGTATGTGGGAAGGGATTCACTCGTTCATCTAACTTGCTGACCCACAAGTGAGTTCACACTGGGAAAAAGCTGTCTCTTGCTCGGTGTGTTGGATGAAATTCACTCAGTCATCCAACCTCAGGACAAACCAGCTTGTTCGCACTGATAAAAGACCTTTTAAATGTTCTGACTGTGGGAAGAGCTTTCAACGCACAAAGGATCTGCCCTGTGTGTGCAAAGGGATTCACTAATTTATCCAACTTGTTGACACACCCAATTCACATGGGGCAGGTGAAGGGTCTCTCCCCAGAGTGTGCAAAAGGATTCACTAATGTATCCAAACTGCTGACACACCAATGAGTTCACAAGTGATTCAGGGATTGGATTCTGCTGTTACTGTTAATCATATCCAGGCTTGAACCATGTTCATTCGGGCAGTTGGGGTTTGGTAAAGCTGATGTTAGCAATCCCGATAACTGGGCTGGAGTTTAATCTGTATCAATGTCAAATAAATCAGGTTTGTTTCACACACACTCAGTGTGTCGAGTCCTTGATGTTTCGACAATAAGACGAGTTGACTGAGCACTTGTTACAAACTGTGGAATCTATTTCAGAATTGAGTTCCCATAACTTTTTAAAAGATGGATCTACAAGATGTCCAAGTCTGACAGGAAATACATTTCTATTATATCACAGGGTCCAGTCCAACCATCCAGGACAGTGAGTCCCTGTAATATTGGATTTTAACCATGGGAAATATTCTGATCTGTTATTGTCACAGGGCAAAGCAGTCTGCATGTCGGTCAGACATATCCAGTGTCGAAATGCCAACTGACGCTAAGAGGCTGCAGGGTGACTTGGATAGGTTAGGTGAATGGGCAAATGCATGGCAGATGCAGTATAATGTGGATAAATGTGAGATTATCCACTTTGGGGGCAAAAACACGAAGGCAGAATATTATCTGAATGGCGGCAGATTAGGAAAAAGGGAGGTGCAATGAGACCTGGGTGTTATGGTACATCAGTCATTGAAAGTTGGCATGCAGGTATAGCAGGCGGTGAAGGCGGCAAATAGTATGTTGGCCTTCATAGCTAGGGGTTTTGAGTATAGGAGCAGGGAGGTCTTACTGCAGTTATACAGGGCCTTGGTGAGGCCTCACTTGGAATATTGTGTTCAGTTTGGTCTCTTAATCTGAGGAAGGAGGTTCTTGCTATTGAGGGAGTGCAGCGAAGGTTCATCAGTCTGATTCCTGGGATGGCTGGACTGACATATGAGGAGAGACTTGATCGACTGGGCCTTTATTCACTGGAGTTTAGAAGGATGAGAGGGGATCTCATGGAAACATGTAAAATTCTGACAGGACTGAACAGGTTAGATGCAGGAAGAATGTTCCCGATGTTGGGGAAGTCCAGAACCAGTCTTAAGGATAAGGGGTAAGCCATTTAGGACTGAGATGAGGAGAAACTTTTTCACTCCAAAGAGTTGTTAACCTGTGGAATTCCCTGCCGCAGAGAGTTGTTGATGCCAGTTCATTGCATATATTCAAGAGGGAGTTAGATATGGCCCTTATGGCTAAGGGGATCAAGGGGTATGGAGAGAAAGCAGGGAAAGGGGTACTGAGGTGAATGATCAGCCATGATCTTATTGAATGGTGGTGCAGGCTCGAAGGGTCGAACGGCCTACTCCTGCACCTATTTTCTATGTTTCTATGTAACTTTGGTATGACATGTTCCTAGTTGGTCCATCACATAACCTCCCTCCTCCATCTACCCCGCCCAGTCAAATAGCTTTTTTCCCCCATTTCCAATAGTTTTTTAACTAATTTTAAAAAGTGTTCATAGAAAATGAAAAAAAAATGGCCCTCTGATTTTTTTTCTCCCGAGTTGCTTGCCACAGAGTCCAGCGTAATCTTTAATTCCGGGAGTCTCCTGTGCAATCCTCGAGGGTCCGGTGACTGACTGGTGCTGTCTGCATTCTGGCTGTTTAGAACCATTTGTTTAAAGCCAGCAATGAAGTTTGGAATTTAGTCAAACTCCATGGTCAATCCGATCTCCAGAGGGAAATGTCTCCTTAAAGCTGATGGTGTCGGCAGTCCTGAAACTCATTTCTCACTGTGAGGGTGTCAGAATGAGAAGCTTTAACGAGAAGCCGATGTTTCACAAAGGGATTCCTCACCAGACCAAAGGACATTGGTGGAGTTTAATGGGCTGTTTGTGTCACTGGGCTACAGGAGGCTATTTTTAACAGAAGGAAAGCTGGTCACAGCAAACAGTTTAACAGCCTGTCCATGGTCCACTCTAACCCCCACCTTCTCTCTCTCACTATTTATGGACATTGCTGCAGTAATTGCTCCTCTGACCTTTTCTCTCTCGTCCCTCCTACACGGCCCTACACAACATCTCTCTCTCCCCCTACATTCTCACTGTGCTGGAATCCACAACAGTCTCCCCATCTGCTCCATGTTCTCTCCCTGGATCCTAAAATGCTGAACTTAGTCTGCCCCTCCTGAAGTCCACAGGCTAAAACTGAAGCTTGGAGTCCCTCAGTCCTGTCTCCTTGATTTATCTCCCCTTCTCTTTCCCCCTTGGTTATGTTCCACAATCTGGGCCCTGACCTTCCCCGGGGATTCTAAAGAGAGTAAAGTTCCCTCTGCACTGTCCCAACAAACACACCCAGGGCAGGTACAGCACGGGTTAGATACAGAGTAAAGCTCCCTCTGCACTGTCCCATCAATCACTCCCAGGGCAAGTTCAGCACGCGGTAGATAGAGACTAAACTCCCTCTGCACTGTCCCAACAAACACACCCAGGGCAGGTACAGCACGGGTTAAATACAGAGTAAAGCTCCCTCTACACTGCCCCATCAAACATTTCCAAGACTGTTGTAGATACAGAGTGACGCTCCCTCTAAACTGTCCCATCAAACAGTCCAAGGGCAGGTACAGCATGGGATGGATGCTGATGTGAGCATTAGGTTAGGTGTCATTGGTGCTGACCTCACTGACTGTTGTGTTCGCAAAATCACAAATCGGGGCATAACTGTGTGAAGTAATAGGAGAATCCAAAGAAACTCCTTTTAAATGGGCACAGAGACTCTTTCCCTTTGAACAGCAAGAGAGTCTGTGTGAAACTAAGAAAGAAGCATTAATGTCCGATTAAAAGTAAACCGGATGCTGGCGCTTGTAAATAGCACTCCACAAGCCAACATCCGACTGAACCCCGACTGCTGAAGGTGTTGTCAGAACCAGTGGGCGAGAACCAATGTTTGAGCCGGGGCGCTGTGCACGGCGATGACATCAGCATCACGAAGCGCAGAAAAGCGGGGCGCAACGTGTTACTACCACCGCAAAACACTCGCCAAATTTAGCGGGAGGCGCTATTCTCACCGCATCTGGTCACAAACTCATTTACACCCTGTTATCGCTAGCTGGGGGCGCTGACAGGAGACGCAAAGTAGCAAAATTTCATCACCTCTCCCTTTAAACATGGACAGAGATACTGCAAATTTAAACAGGCTCAGAGACACCTCAAATCGCTGAGAAAATACCACCAACGCTGTCTCTGCAAGATCCTACAAATCCCCTGGGAGGACAGACGCACCAACGTCAGTATTCTCGATCAGGCCAACATCCCCAGCATCGAAGCACTGACCACAGTTGACCAGCTTTGTTGGGCAGGCCACATTGTCCGCATGCCCGACATGAGACTCCCAAAGCAAGTGCTGTACTCTGAACTCCTACACAGCAAGCGAGCCCCAGGTGGGCAGAGAAAACGTTTCAAGGACACCCTCAAAGCCTCCTTGATGAAGTGCAACATCCCCAGTGACACCTGGGAGACCCTGGCCAAAGACTGCCCAAAGTGGAGGAAGTGCATCCGGGAGGGTGCTGAGTCTCATCGTCGAGAGCATGCAGAAATCAAGCGCAGGCAGCGGAAAGAGCGTGTGGCAAACCAGTCCCATCCACCCTTTCCCTCAACCACTGTCTGTCCCAACTGTGACAGAGACTGTTATGGAATGATGTGTGTATCGTCCCAGTACCTTAAATGTAATGTAAGCACTATGCATCACCACAGAGGGCGCTGTGGTGGGAAACCCTGGTAGTACCTGCAACAGGTGCTATATAAGGCTGACCACCACACCCGAGAGGCACTCTGGAGCTGAACAATAAAGGACGAAGGTCACAGCAGTTAGATTTACACCAGACCGTGTGGAGTCAGTGATTTGTGTGCTACATATACCACATTGGCAATGAGGAAGCGGACGAACTCCACGCAACCATGGCTACTCTGGGCTCGCTAAAGGATTTTACCGTGGGCAATGATTGGGAGGCCTTTACGGAAAGGCTCGAGTACTACTTCACAGCAAACGACCTGACGGAGGACACATACGCAATGAGAGATATGTGTAAGGCGATATTGCTCTCCAGTTGTGGAGATGAGGTTTACTGTCTCGTCAGGGATTTGCTGACACCTGGGAGCGCCAGGGACAAGTCATACGAGGAGCTGACTGAACTCATTCGTGACCAGTTGAAACCGAAGGAGAGCATCCTCACAGCCAGATACAAATTTTACCATCACTGCAGACCCGAGGGCCAGGATATCACCAAATATGCTGCGGACCTCAGGAGACTCGCGGCGCCGTGTGATTTTGGCGCACATCTTGACGAGGCTTTGCGGGACGTTTTCGTCATGGGGATTGGCCACGAGGGCCTTCTTCACAAGCTGCTGGCCACGGAACCCACAGTCACTCTGACAAAGGCCATCACCATCAGCCGGGCATATATGACCTCGACTTGCAGCACCAAGCAAATAATCCACACAGTCTCGAACCCGGCAGGCACTGTCCACAGGATAGCGCCCACCACGGACAAAACTGCAGAAAGTGGCTCTGCCCGGGGCAGAGAGCACGGACCTCGGGATCCTGGAACTGAGTCCGCTGAGGGGGGCCAATCAAGCAGCACCATGCTGGCGTTGTGGAGGAAGCCATGGGGCTCACCGGTGCAGGTTTGCGGAATACACGTGCAATACCTGCCACCTGAAAGGCCACCTTCAGCGTATGTGTAAAATAAATCAGACTCACCATGTAGCTGAGGAGATGGGGGATGATCTATTGTTCAGCGAGGAGCAGGTAGAAGATGATGAGGTGTTTGGACTGCACACGTGTACTGACGATTCGCCCCCAGTGATAAGGGAAGTAAAAATCAACGGAGTCCCTGTGAGTATGGAAGTGGACACGGGCTCGGGTCCGTCGTTGATGAGTCGGAGAACTTTTGATAAACTGTGGATTAACCCAGCTGCACGACCCAAGCTGGTCCCGGTCACGGTGAAGCTGCGTACCTACACCAGGGAACTGATACCTGTTCTTGGCAGAGCGATGGTGCAGGTATCCCACGGGCACGAGACGCACGCTTTACCTCTGTGGGTCGTTGCAGGCGATGGGCCGACACTCCTCGGCCGGAGGTGGATGTGGACGATCCGTGGGAGCTGGGAAGACTTCATCACTCCACAGGCTGCTGCTCCCCGGAGATCCTGCAGCCTCAGCCCCTACAGGCAAGCCCCAGCCCCCACAGGCAAGCAGCCCTGCACAGAGGGGCTTAGTGGGGGAGGAGTGAGCCGGCGGGGTGCGAGGGATCCAGGATGGCCGGCGGTTCGGAAGAGCCCTCCCGAGGAGCTGTTAGTGTCGGGGGGCCGCAGCAGCTGGAGGTCGGCGGCTACGGAGGCCGTGGGGGACGCGGCAAGTGCAGCCACTGGAGAGGCCATGACGGCCGCAGGAGAGGCGGCAAGTCAGGTGGCAGCGGAGGGGAGCGGAGGCTGCGACGGCGGAGGGCATCCGGATTGGCGGAGAAGAAGATGGCGGCATCGTGTTGGAGCAGCAGAGCATCAAAGATGGCGGCGCCCAAGGAGAAGCCTTGTGGAATCTTCCTGCATCAAAGATGGCGCCTTAAAAAGGAAATGCACCCGGGAGTCTTAAAAGGGCCTTACCAAGAGGTGGTCCCCACAAAGGACTTCTGTAAGGCAGAGCGAGTCTAAAATGAGCTATGTTAATGTGAGATAGTGAATTTATAATAAGAATTACTTTCTTTAATGCTGAATGGCCACTGTATTTGTGTAAAATAATGGATGAAGTACAATTAATGATAACGGCTAACAAGGAAATCAAGGATCCGTTACCAGTCAATAACCAGTTAATGTACCAGATAAAATGTACCATACTAACGCACTGTCTATGCCCACCTGCCTTCCGTTGGACAAGTGTGATGTTATGTAATGTGTGTATCGTTGTCCTGCGTCCTGGTGGGGGTGGGGGAAGGTGATGTTATGTAATGATGTGTGTATCGTCCCAGTACCTTAAATGTAATGTAAGCACTATGCCACACCACAGAGGGCGCTGTGGCGGGAAACCCTGGTAGTACCTGCAACAGGTGGTATATAAGGCTGACCACCACACCCGAGAGGCACAGCAGTTAGATTTACACCAGACCGTGTGGAGTCAGTGATTTGTGTGCTACATACACCACAGAGACTGTAAGTCCCGTATTGGACTGTTCAGTCACCTGAGAACTTGCATTAATACAGCAGGCCCAGCAATTCCCAGCCACTCTCTGTCAGGGTGAGCGCTGAATGTGGAAGTCACTCACTGGTCTGTGTGGGTCTGTTTGTTGCATCAGTTTGAGTTGGAGTGGAGAGTGGGGAGAAGTTGCTGGGTTTCACCCCCAGTACTACTTGGCCCAGTGGGACCAACAATTTCCCATGTGGGACTGTCAAGGGAGGTGGGTTCCCTTCCCTGAAGGACAGTACTGACCCAGATGTATTTTTACAACAATCCGGCAGCTTTCATGGTCACTTTTTTCTAGTGCTGGCCCCACAAATGACCAGATTCATTAAGCTCAATTTCACAACCTGCCTTTGTGTTTTTGTGGCTTCTCTCTCACACTCCCTTTTTTCCCTTTGAAATTAACTTTACAGGGTGTTAAAAGGGGAGGATTTGTAGACTGGAAGCTCAAACCAAACATCACCTCAAGATCTGACATTCGATACATCGGGACTGGAATATCATCAACTTTTGACCATGGAAGCAGAAGGCACCGTTCACAGTGGGGAGAAACGGTACACGTGCTTGGTGTGTGGACAAGGCTTCAGCCGATCATCCAACCTGGAGAGACACAAGTGCAGTCACACTGGGGAGAGATCATACTAATGTGGGGACTGTGGGAAACGATTCAACTACCCGTCTCAGCTGGAAACACATCAGCCAGGTCACACTAGGGAGAGGCCGTTCACCTGCTCAGACTCTGGGAATGGATTCACTACATCATCCTATCTGCTGACTCACCAGTGACTTCACACTGGGGAGAGGCCATTCACCTGCTCCGACTGTGGGAAGGGATTCACTCTGCCATCTGACCTGCTGAGACACCAGCGAGTCCACACTGGGGAGAGGCCGTTCACTTGCTCCGACTGTGGGAAGAGATTCATTCGGTCGTCCCAACTGCGGAGCCACCAGCGAGTTCACAATTGACTGCAGGGGTTGGATTCTGCTGCTATTGCTGCTGTTAATCACATCCCGGACTGAATTGTGTTCATTCTGACAGTTGGGGTTTATAATTCCTGTAACGCTGATTTTAAACTCCAGTACAGTTACAGGAGTTATTAATATTTGGGATATGGACACATAAATTAGTGTTGCATTCAACACAGTGCTGTGGATTTTTGTCTTTCTTGCCTGAGTGTTTAGCATCACCTGGCTGGAGCTGAGAAAGGACAATCTGGGGGGAGGATCGTACGAGGGGAAGAGAACTTCAGCCTGGACACAGTCCATCAGGGCCACACTAAGATCACCTCATTCTTCTGAACTCCAATGTGTATGGGCCCAACCTAATCAATCGTCATAAGTCAACCCCCTCATCTCCGGAATCTGCAGCAGACATGAGCAAGGACCTGAGGCTTATTAAAAGACAGATATTTCATTACAGCAAAGGTTACATTGGGAGAAATGTTCAATTAGAACATAAGAACATAAATAGGAGCAGCAACAGACCATTTCGCTCCTCGGGCCCACTCTACCATTCAATAAGATCATGGCTGATCTGATCATGGACTCAGTTCCACTTCACTGCCTGCTCCCCATAACCCTTTACTTCCTTATCACTCAAAAATCTGTCTATCTCCACCTTAAATATATTCAAAGACCCAGCCTCCACAGCTGTCTGGGGAAGAGAATTCCATAGATTTACAACACTCAGAAGAAATTCCTCATCTCAGTTTAATTGGGCGGCCCTTATTCTAAGACCATGTCCTCTCGTTTTAGTTTCCTGTATGAGTGGAAATATCCTCTCTGCATCCACCTTGTCGAGCCCCCTCATTATCTTATATGTTTTGATAAGAGCACCTCTCATTCTTCTGAGCTCCAATGTGTTTAGGTCCAAACTACTCGACCTATCTTCTTAAGTCAACCCCCTCATCTTCGGAATCAACCCAGTGAACCTTCTCTGAACAGCCTCCAATGCAGGTATATCCATCCTTAAATACGGAGACCAAAATACGGAATCCATTACAGGCAAAATGCCGAGCAAACCAGCAGCAGACTGGCACCTTAACAGTATCTCATCGGCCTACAGGCGTTTCTTAAATAGATTTGCTGAGTGGATATAAACTTAAACCAGGTTTGCAGGTGTGATGCTCTATTCACATATTGAAGGTAGAAGAGACGCTGTGGGGTGCATGCTAAGTCCAGTAGCTGAAAGTGGGTTTTGTGTTTAGTGATCCCCGGCGTGTTACCAATACCAGCAAAATCGAAGCCCATGAAATAATGGGAACAGTGGCAGCATGGATACGAAAGTGGCTAAGTGACACAAACAGAGTATTGGTGAACGGTTGTTTTTCAGACTGGAGGAAATGGTGTTCCCCAGGGATTGGTATTAATGTCTTAGATTTGGGTGTACAGGGCACAATTTCCAAACTTGCAGATGACACAAAACTTAGAAGTACAGTGAACAATGAGGAGGATGGTGATAGACTTCAGAAAGACATAGACAGGCTGGTGGAATGGGTGGACATGTGGCAGCTGAAATTTAACGTAGAGTAGTTCAAAAGTGATACATTTTGGTGGGAAGAAAGAGGAGAGGAAATATAAGTTAAAGGGTACAATTTTAAAGATGGCCATGAACAGAGTGACCCAGGAGTAAATGCGCACCAATCGCTGAAGGTGGCAGCGCAGGTTGGGAAAGTGGATCCTAGGCTTCCTGAATAGAGGTATAGAGTTCAGAAGTGTGGATATTATGATGAAGCTGCATAAAATATTGGTCCGGCCTCAAATGGAGTATTGTGTCCAATTCTGGGCACCGCATTTTAGTAAGTATGTGAAGGCTTTGGAGAGCGTGCAGAAAATATTTACGAGAATGATTCCCGGGATGAGGGACTTCAGTTACGTGGATAGTCTGGAGAAGCTGGGGTTGTTCTCCTCAGAACAGAGAAGATTGAGAGGAGATTTGATAGAGGTATTCAAAATCATGAGAGGTCTGGACAGATAGAAACTGTGCCGATTGGCAGTAGGGCCGAGAACCAGAGGACATAATTAGCAAAAGAACCAAAGGTGACATAAGAAAAATATTTTTTACATAGCTAGTGGTTAGGATTTGGAATGCACTGCCTGAAAGGATGGTGGAGGCAGACTCAATCACGGCTTTCGAAAGAGAATTGGATAAGTACCAGAAGGAGAGAAATCTGCAGGGCTACGGGGAAAGGGAGGGGAGTGGGATTTGCTGAATCTCTTGCAGATAGCCGGCATGGGCTCGATGGGCCAAATGGCCTCCTTCTGTGCTGTAACCAGTCTCTGATTCTAAGATGGTGAAAAATCTGTTGCCCAGGATGCTCCATCTCCCAGGTAGCAGGACCCAGTTGGGAACAGAGACCCTGAAGCCTCGCCCACTCTCTGCTCCTGAACCAAGATGGCCACGCATGCACTCTGACCCCGCCCTGTGCAAGATGGCGGCCAGTGACCCAGCCCACCCGTGGGTCCAAGTCATGCCCTGCGGCCACAATCTCCTCCTGTCCCCTGGAACCACCTGTCTGATCGAAATCCGTCTCCACTGCCTGCGCATGCTCAGACAGTGAGGGAGATCCGGGCTCGGCCCTGCCCGCTGAGCTCAGCCCTGATCACTTGGTCCTGGAAGCCCCGCTCCAATTGGTTGGAGGACCAGCCGCCCGGTCGGTCCTCCAGACCCGCCCCTGCTCTTCCTATTGGTCGGGAGCCGCCGTCAATCAGCCGGGCAGTGAGACTGAGCATGCGCGGCAGGTGAGAGATGGGCGGGAGGGAGAGAGCGGGTTAATAAACCCCAGGGGCGCGCGGGCTTCACACAGCCCAAGTGGGGCCCAGGCCCCACCCACCCACCCGATAGAAAACACTACATCATCCACTTTACATACACCCGCTGTGGGCCTCAGGCCCCGAACAAGAACTGTGGGCAGATGCCTCTAACCTGAAAAATTTCTATGGAAGTACCTTGTGGTCCCGGAGGAGCATGGGATTCCGTTGGGAAGGGCTTCTCTTCCCGCGTTGCGAAGGGCGCTCCCGTCCTCCAGGTTCCCACACAGAAGATGCAGTCACGTGTGACTGCTCAACCAATCAGGTACAGCATTCTCAATTAATAGCAATGGGAACTCTGTATCTATGACTTCTCATTGTTATTTTTTCTCAATTAATAGCAAACACAATAACACCAAATGACAAATTATAAATACACCCTAATTGAAATTAAAGATAATAAATATCTTAGGGAAAAAAAATATTTCCGAGTTTTTAAAAAGATTTTTTAAAATTATGATTTAAAGCAGCAGCGTCGAGTTGGGAGGCCTACAAAAGGCCCATCAACAGCGGTTGGGGAGCGGGAGAGCGAGGAGGAGGAGCAGTGTCAAGTCGGGAGGCCTACAAGAGGCCCATCAGCATCAGTCGGGGAGCGGTAGAGCGAGGAGGAGGAGCAGTGTTGATTCGGGAGACCTTCAAGAGGCCCATCAGCAGCAGTCGGGGAGTGGGAGAACGAGGAGGAGGAGCAGCGTCGAGTCGGGAGGCCAACAACAGGCCCATCAGCAGCTGTCGGAGAGCGAGGAGGCCAGCTGGTGCAGCTGCAACAGGGTGAGAAGGCACAAAAGAAGTAGAAAGAAATCGAAAAGTGACGTCATAGCCAAATGATTGGCTAGTGATTGGTAAGTAGTTTTTCTTTTTCTTTTATCAGTAAGTAACCTTTAGCATTGTTGCCAATTTAAGTTTATCTAAGGGTTAAGTCATGGCAGGAGAGCTCGGACACGTGTTATGCTCCTCCTGTACTATGTGGGAAGTCAGGGATGCTTCCAATGTTCCTGACGATTGCGTGTGCGGGAAGTGCATCCGCCTGCAGCTCATGACAGACCGCATTGCGGCACTGGAGCTGTGGGTGGATGAACTCTGGAGCATCTATGATGCTGAGAATGACGTGAATAGCGTGTTTAATGAGTTGGTCTTACGGCAGGTAAAGGGTACGCAGCCAGAAAGGGAATGGATGACCCAACAGGAAGAGCAGTGCAAGGAAGGTAGTGCAAGGGTCCCCTGCGCTCATCCCCCTGCAAAACAGATACACCGCTTTGGGTACTGTTGAGGGGGATGACTCATCAAGGGAGGGCAGCAGCAGCCAAGTTCATGGCACCGTGGGTGGTTCTGCTGCACAGGAGGGTAGGAAAAAGAGTGGGAGAGCTATAGTGATAGGGGATTCTATTGTAAGGGGAATAGATAGACGTTTCTGCGGCCGCAACCGAGACTCCAGAGTGATATGTTGCCTCCCTGGTGCAAGGGTCAAGGATGTCTCGGAGTGGGTGCAGGGCATTCTGAAGAGGGAGGGTGAACAGCCAGCTGTCGTGGTGCATTTGGGAAAAAAATGGGATGAGATCCTACAAGATGAATTTAGGGAGCTAGGAGCTAAATTAAAAAGTAGGACCTCAAAAGTAGTAATCTCAGGATTGCTACCAGTGCCACATGCTAGTCTGAGTAGGAATTGCAGGATAGCTCAGATGAATACATGGCTTGAGGAGTGGTGCAGAAGGGAGGGATTCAAATCCCTCTTGGACTTTGGAACTAGTTCTGGGGGAGGTGTGACCAGTACAAACCGGACAGTCTGCACCTGGGCAGGACCGGAACCAATATCCTAGGGGGAGTGTTTGCTAGTGTTGTTGAGGAGGAGTTAAATTAATATGGCGGGGGATGGGAACCTATGCAGGAAGACCAAGGTAAGTAGAATGGGGGCAGAAGCAAAAGATAAAAAGAAGAAAAGTAAAAGTGGAGGGAAGGCAAAAAGGGCCACTTTACACCAAAATTCTAAAGGGGCAAAGAGTGTTAGAAAGACAAGCCTGAAGGCTCTGTGCCTCAATGCGAGGAGTATTTGGAATAAGGTGGACGAATTAACTGCGCAGATAGCAGTTAACAGGTATGATGTAATTGGCATCACGGAGACATGGCTCCAGCGTCCAGGGGTATTCAACATTTAGGAAGGATAGACAGAAAGGAAAAGGAGGCGGGGTGGCATTGCTGGTTAAAGAGGAAATTAATGCAAAAGCAAGAAAGGATAATAGCTTGGATGATGTGGAATTGGTATGGGTGGAGCTACGGAATACCAAGGGGCAGAAAACGCTAGTGGAAGTTATGTACAGACCACCAAACAGTAGTAGTAAGATTGGGGACAGCATCAAACAAGAAATTAGGGATGCATGCAATAAAGGTACAGCAGTTATCATGGGTGACTTTAATCCACATATTGATTGGGCTAACCAAACAGGTAGCAATGCGGTGGAGGAGGATTTCCTGGAGTGTATTAGGGATGGTTTTCTAGACCAAAATGTCGAGGAATCAACTATGGAGCTGGCCATCCTAGACTGGGTGATGTGTAATGAGAAAGGACTAGCAATCTTGTTGTGCGAGGCTCCTTGGGGAAGAGTGACCATAACATGGTAGAATTCTTTATTAAGATGGAGAGTGACACAGTTAATTCAGAAACTAGGGTCCTGAACTTAAGGAAAGGTAACTTCGATGGTTTGAGGCATGAATTGGCTAGAATAGACTGGCAAATTATACTTAAAGGGTTGACAGTCGATAGGCAATGGTAAACATTTAAAGATCACATGGATGAATTTCAGCAATTGTACATCCCTGTCTGGAGTAAAAATAAAATGGGGAAGGTGGCTCAACCGTGGCTAACAAGGAAAATTAAGGATAGTGTTAAATCCAAGGAAGAGGCATATAAATTGGCCAGAAAAAGCAGCAAACCTGAGGACTGGGAGAAATTTAGAATTCAGCAGAGGAGGACAAAGGGTTTAATTAAGAGGGGGAAAATAGAGTACGAGAGGAACCTTGCCGAGAACATAAAAACTGACTGCAAAAGCTTCTATCGATAAGTGAAGAGAAAAAGATTAGTGAAGACAAAGAAATGGCAGACCAATTGAACAAATACTTTGATTCTGACTTCATGTAGGAAGACTCACATAACCTTCCGGAAGTACTAGGGGACCGAGGGTCGAGTGAGAAGGAGGAACTAAAGGATATCCTTATTAGGCGGGAAATTGATGGGATTGAAGGCCGATAAATCCCCGGGGCCTGATAGTCTGCATTCCAGAGTACTTAAGGAAGTGGCCTTAGAAATAGTGGATGCATTGGTGATCATTTTCCAACTGTCTATCGACTCTGGATCAGTTCCTATGGACTGGAGGGCAGCTAATGCAACACCACTTTTTGAAAAGGGAGGGAGAGAGAAAGCAGGTAATTATAGACCGGTTAGCCCGACATCAGTAGTGGGGAAAATGTTGGAATCAATTATTAAGGATGAAATAGCAGCGCATTTGGAAAGCAGTGACAGGATCGGTCCAAGTCAGCATGGATTTATGAAGGGGAAATCATGGTTGACAAATCTTCTAGAATTTTTTGAGGATGTAACTGGTAGAGTAGACAAGGGAGAACCAGTAGATGTGGTGTATTTGGACTTTCAAAAGGCTTTGACAAGGTCCCACACAAGAGATTGGTGTGCAAAATCAAAGCACATGGTATTGGGAATAATATACTGACGTGGATAGAGAACTGGTTGGTAGACAGGAAGCAGGGGTCGGGATAAACGGGTCCTTTTCAGAATGGCAGGCACTGACTAGTGGAGTGCCGCAGGGCTCAGTACTGGGACCCCAGCTCTTTACAATATACATCAATGATTTGGAGGAAGGAATTGAGTGTAATATCTCCCAAGTTTGCAGATAACACTAAACTGGGCGGCGGTGTGAGCTGTGAGGGGGACGCTAGGAGGCTGCAGGTGACTTGGACAGGTTAGCTGAGTGGGCAAATGCATGGCAGATGCAGTATAATGTGGATAAATGTGAAGTTATCCACTTTGGGGGCAAAAACGCGAAGACAGAATATTATCTGAATGGCGGCAGATTAGGAAAAGGGGAGGTGCAGCGAAACCTGGGTGTCATGGTTCATCAGTCATTGAAAGTTGGCATACAGCTACAGCAGGCGGCAAAGAAGGCAAATGGTATGTTGGCCTTCATAGCTAGGGGATTTGAATATAGGAGCAGGGAGGTCTTACTGCAGTTGTACAGGGCCTTGGTGAGGCCTCACCTGGAATATTGTGTTCAGTTTTGGTCTCCTAATCTGAGGAAGGACGTTCTTGCTATTGAGGGAGTACAGCGAAGGTCCACCAGACTGATTCCCGGGATGGCAGGACTGACATATGAGGAGAGACTGGAATAACTGGGCCTTTATACATTGGAGTTTAGAAGGATGAGGGGCGATCTCATAGAAACATACAAGATTCTGATGGGACAGGTTAGATGCGGGTAGAATGTTCCCGATGTTGGGGAAGTCCAAAACCAGGGGACACAGTCTTAGGATAAGGGGTAGGCCATTTAGGACTGAGATGAGGAGAAACTTCTTCACTCAGAGTTGTTAACCTGTGGAATTCCCTGCCAGAGAAAGTTGTTGATGCCAGTTCATTGGATATATTCAAGAGGGAGTTAGATATGGCCCTTACAGCGAAGGGGATCAAGGGGTATGGAGAGAAAGCAGGAAAGGGATATTGAGGGAATGATCAGCCATGATCTTATTGAATGGTGGTGCAGGCTTGAAGGGCCGAATGGCCTACTCCTGCATCTATTTTCTATGTTTCTAATCGAGTGGGCAGGGTTTCTAAAAAAGAAAAAGTGTTTTTTAAATTTTATTTTCTGTTTTAAGTGTGTTTTAAAACTCTTACACCTTAAAATAGGCTACGCTCCTGCTTTTATCTGGTGCAAGAGGTTTGAGGACATTTGCTTGGCAAGATTTGGGTAAATCCCGCAAATGTCCTCGCTCCCGATATGCGTTGGATCTGTCAAGCAAACTATGCACTTGAAACCGACTTTTGCGATGCCTTCCCGGGTCAGTACACACTCCATATGGAGTCGGGGAGGCTGGGATTTCCAGGCCAATGTTGTGAGTTTCGATCCTACATAGAAACATAGAAAATAGGCGCAGAAGTAGACCATTCGGCCTTTCGAGCCTGCACCACCGATTCAATGAGTTCATGGCTGAACATGCAACTTCAGTACCCCATTCCTGCTTTCTCACCATACCCCTTGATCCCCCTAGTAGTAAGGACTACATCTAACTCCTTTTTGAATATATTTAGTGAATTGGTCTCAACAACTTTCTGTGGTAGAGAATTCCACAGGTTCACCACTCTCTGGGTGAAGAAGTTTCTCCTCATCTCAGTCCTAAATGGCTTACCCCTTATCCTTAGACTGTGACCCCTGGTTCTGGACTTCCCCAACATTGGGAACATTCTTCCTGCATCTAAAACTTTCTAAACCCGTCAGAATTTTAAACGTTTCTATGAGATCCCCTCTCATTCTTCTGAACTCCAGTGAATACAAGCCCAGTTGATCCAGTCTTTCTTGATACGTCAGTCCCGCCATCCTGGGAATCAGTCTGGTGAACCTTCTCTGCACTCCCTCAATAGCAAGAACGTCCTTCCTCAAGTTAGGAGACCAAAACTGTTCACAATACTCCAGGTATGGCCTCACCAAGGCCCTATACAACTGTAGTAATACCTCCCTGCCCCTGTGTTCAAATCCCTTGCTATGAAGGCCAACATGCTATTTGCTGACTTAACAGCCTGTTGTACCTGCATGCCAACCTTCAATGAATGATGTACCATGATACTCAGGTCTCGTTGCACCTCCCCTTTTCCTGAACTGTCACCATTCAGATAATAGTCTGTCTCTGTTTTTACAAGCAAAGTGGATAACCTCACATTTATCCACATTATACTTCATCTGCCATGCATTTGCCCACTCACCTATCCAAGTCACTCTGCAGCCTCATAGCATCCTCCTCGCAGCTCACACTGCCACCCAACTTCGTGTCATCTGCAAATTTGGAGATACTACATCTGAATCATTAATGTACAATGTAAACAGCTGGGGCCCCAGCACAGAATCTTGCGGTACCCCACTAATCACTGCCTGCCATTCTGAAAAGTACCCATTTACTCCTACTCTTTGCTTCCTGTCTGTCAACCAGTTCTCAATCCATGTCAGCACACTACCCCCAATCCCATGTGCTTTAACTTTGCACATTAATCTCTTGTGTGGGACCTCGCCGAAAGCCTTCTGAAAGTCCAATTACACCATATCAACTGGTTCTCCCTTGTCCACTCTACTGGAAACATCCTCAAAAAATTCCAGAAGATTTATCAAGCATGATTTCCCTTTCACAAATCCATGCTGACTTGGACCTATCATGTCACCTCTTTCCAAATGCGCTGCTATGACATCCTTAATAATTGATTCCATCATTTTACCCACTACCGATGTCAGGCTGACCGGTCTATAATTCCCTGTTTTCTCTTCCTTTTTTTAAAAAGTGGGATTACATTGGCTACCCTCCACTCCATAGGAACTGATCCAGAGTCAATGGAATATTGGAAAATGACTGCCAATGCATCCGCTATTTCCAAGGCCACCTCCTTAAGTACTCTGGGATGCAGACCATCAGGCCCTGGGGATTTATTGGCCTTTAATCCCATCAATTTGCCGACTAATAAGGATTTCCCTCTGTTCCTCCTTCTTACTAGACCCTCTGACCCCTTTTATATCCGGAAGGTTGTTTGTGTCCTCCTTAGTGAATACCGAACCAAAGTACTTGTTCAATTGGTCTGCCATTTCTTTGTTCTCCGTTATGACTTCCCCTGATTCTGACTGCAGGGGACCTACATTTGTCTTAACTAACCTTTTTCTCTTTACATATCTATTGACGCTTTTGCAGTCCATTTTAATGTTCCCTGCAAGCTTCCTCTCGTACTCTATTTTCCCTGCCCTAATCAAACCCTTTGTCCTCCTCTGCTGAGTTCTAAATTTCTCCCAGTCCCCGGGTTCGCTGCTATTTCTGGCCAATTTGTATGCCACTTCCTTGGCTTTAATACTATCCCGGATTTCCCTTGATAACCACGGTTGAGCCACCTTCCCTTTTTTATTTTTATGCCAGACAGGGATGTACAATTGTTGTAGTTCATCCATGCGGTCTCTAAATGTCTGCCATTGCCCATCCACTGTCAACCCCTTAAGTATCATTCGCCAATCTATCCTTACCAATTCACGCCTCACACCTTCAAAGTTACCCTTCTTTAAGTTCTGAACCATGGTCTCTGAATTAACTGTTTCCTTCTCCATCCTAATGTAGAATTCCAACATATTATGGTCACTCTTCCACAAGGGGCCTCGCACAACGAGATTGCTAATTAATCCTCTCTCATTACACAACACCCAGTCTAAGATGGCCTCCCCCCTAGTTGGTTCCTCGACATATTGGTTGAGAAAACCTGGACTTTTGATGCTTTTGTAAACTCCTGTTACAGGCTGTGAGAAGGGCAGCATTTACAGACCACACACTCAAACCCAACATTACATTAAGGTCTGACAGAGTCACTCCATTCATCAGGGCCCAATATCATCGGCCTTTGAATGTGGAAGGTTAAACGTTTGTTCTGTTTGTGGGAAAAGATTTCAAACATCACTGTGACTGCAAAAGCACCGAGACTCTCACTCACACACACACACACACACACACACAGACACACGAGTGAGAGTATTCCAATGTACTGCCTGTGGAAAGAGCTTTAACCAGTTACACAGCCTGAAAAAACATCGCACCATTGACAGTGGGGATTAACAGTACACGTATACTGTGTGTGGACGAGGTTTCAACTGTTCGTCCAACTGGAGAGACACAATTACACCCGCACCACAGAGAAACGGTGGAAATATGGGGATTGTAGGAAGAGATTCAATTACCCATCCCAGCTGGAAATTCATCGACAGTCACACTGGGGAGAGGCTGTTCAGTTGCTCTTACTGTCTGAAGACTTCCAAAAAATCATCGTTTCTGTGAAACACCAGCAAATTTATACTAGGGAGAAGCCATTCACCTGCTCAGTGTGGGAAGGAATTTTCTCAATCCAACCGTACCCTGGCACACCAGCGAGTTCACACTGGCACACCAGCGAGTTCACACTGGCAAGTGATCGTTTAGGTGCTCTAACTCTGCAAAGACATTTGCTCACTCGTCCAACCTACTGAAACACCAGCGAGTTCACAGCAGGGAAAGGTTGTTCACCTGCTCCGTATGTGGGAAGGGATTCACTCGTTCATCTAACTTGCTGACCCACAAGCGAGTTCACACTGGGAAAAAGCCGTCTCCTGCTCGGTGTGTGGGATGAGATTCACTCAGTAATCCAGCCTCAGGACACACCAGTTTGTTCCCACTGATAAAAGACCATTTAAATGTTCTGACTGGGAAGAGCTTTCAAAGCATGAAGGATCTGCTGACACACCAGCGAATTCACACTGCGAGAGACCGTTCACCTGCCCTGAGTGTGCAAAGGGATTCACTAATTTATCCAACCCGCTGACACACCAGCGATTTCACAAGAGATTCAGGGGTTGGATTCTGCAGTTTTTGTTTATCATATCCAGGCTTGAACCATGTTCATTCGGGCAGTTGGGGTTTGGTAAAGCTGATGTTAGTAATCCCTATAACTGGGCTGGAGTTTAATCTGTATCAATGTCAAATAAATCAGGTTTGTTTCACACACACTCAGTGTGTCGAGTCCTTGATGTTTCGATAATAAGACGAGTTGACTGAGCACTTGTTACAAACTGTAAAATCCATTTCAGAACTGAGTTCCCACAACTTTTTAAAAGATGGATCTGCAAGATGTCCAAGTCTGACAGGAAATAAATTTCTATTATATCACAGGGTCCAGTCCAACCATCCAGGGCAGTGAGTCCCTGTAATATTGGATTTTAACCTATGCGAAATATTCTGATCTGTTATTGTCACAGGGCAAAGCAGCATTATTGGTTTAACATCAATTTAGTCAAACTATATCGGCAATTCAATCTCCAAAGGGGATTATCTCCTTAAAGCTGATGGTGTCGGTAGTTCTGAAGCTCATTTCTCACTGAGCGTGTCAGAACGAGACGCATTAACAACAGCCGATGTTTCACAAAGGGATTTCTCACCAGACCAAAGGACATTGGTAGAGTTTAATGGGCTGTTTGTGTCAGTGGGGTACAGGAGGCTATTTTTAACAGAAGGAAAGCTGGTCACAGCAAACAGACAGTTTAACAGCCTGACCATGGTCCACTCTAACCCCCACCTTCTCTCTCTCACTATTTATGGACATTGCTGCAGTAATTGCTCCTCTGACCTTTTCTCCCTTGTCCCTCCTACACCCCTAATACACGGCCCTACACAACCTCTCTCTCCCCTACATCCTCACTGTGCTGGAATCCACAATAGTCTCCCCATCTGCTCCTTGTTCTCTCCCTGGATCCTAAAACTACTGAACTCAGTCTGTCCCTCCTGAAGTCTGCAAGCTCAAACTGAAGCTTGGTGTCCCTCAGTCCCGTCTCCTTGATTTACCTCCCCTTCTCTTTCCCCCTTGGTTATGTTCCACACTCTGGGCCCTGGCCCTTCCCCGGTGATTCGAAAGAGAATAAAGTTCCCTCTGCACTGTCCCAACAAACAGTCCTAGGGCAGGTACAGCATGGGATGGATGCTGATGTGAGCATTGAGGTTAGGTGTCACTGATGCTGACCTCACTGCCTGTTGTGTTCGCAAAATCACAAAGCGGGGCATACCTGTTTGAATTAACATGAGAATCCAAAGAAATGCCCTTTAAATGGGCACAGAGACTCTTTCCCTTTAAACAGCAACAGAGACTGTGTAAAACTAAGAAAGAAGCATTAATGGCCGATTAAAAGTAAACCGCATGTTGGCGCCTGTAAATAGCGCTCCACAAGCCGACATCCGACTGAACCCTGATTGCTGAAGCTGTCGTTGTCAGACCAGCGGGCGAGGGCCAATGTTTGAGCCGGGCGCTGTGCATAGCGATGACATCAGCATCACGGAGCGCAGCAAAGCGGGGCGCAACGTGTTACCGCCGCCGCAAAACTCCCGCCAAATTTAGCAGGAGGCGCTGTTCTCATCGCGTCTGGTCACAAACTCATTTGCACCCAGTTATCGCCAGCCGGGGGCACTGACAGGAGACTCAAAGTAGCAAAATTTCAACCCTCTCCCTTTAAACATGGACAGAGATACCGCAAATTTAAACAGGCTCAGAAACACCCCAAATCGCTGGGGAAATACCACCAACGCTGTCTCCGCAAGATCCTACAAATCCCCTGGGAGGACAGACGCACCAACGTCAGTGTTGTCGATCAGGCCAACATCCCCAGCATCGAAGCACTGACCACACTCGACCAGCTTTGTTGGGTGGGCCACATTCTCCGCATGCCCAACACGAGACTCCCAAAGCAAGTGCTGTACTTGGAACTCCTACACGGCAAGCAAGCCCGAGGTGGGCAGAGGAAACGTTTCAAGGACACCCTCAAAGCCTCCTTAATAAAGTACAACATCACCACCGACACCTGGGAGACCCTGGCCAAAGCCTGCCCAAAGTAGAGGAAGTGCATCCGGGAGGGCGCTGAGTCTCATCGTCAAGAGCGTGCAGAAATCAAGTGCAGGCAACGGAAAGAGCGTGAGGTAAACCTGTCCCACCCTCCCTTTCCCTCACCACTGTCTGTCCCACCTGTGACACAGCCTGTAATTCCCTTGGATTGTTCAGTCACCTGTGAACTTGCATTAATACAACAGGCCCAGCAATTCCCAGGGTGTTGTCAGGGTGGGCGCTGGATGTGGAAGTCGCTCCCTGGCCTCTTGTGTGGGTCTGTTTATTGCATCAGTTTGAGCTAGAGTGGGGAGAAGCTACTGGGTTTCACCCCCAGTACTTCTTGGCACAGTGGGACCAACAATTTCCCATGTGGGACTGTCAAGGGAGATGGGTTCCCTTCCCTGAAGGACATAGTGATCCAGATGTGCTTTTACAACAATCCGGCAGCTTTCATGGTCACTTTTTCCTAGTGCTGGCGCCACAAATGACCAGATTCATTAAGCTCAATTTCACAAACTGCCTTCTCTCTCACACTCCCTTTTTCCTGTTTGAAATCTACTTTACAGGGTGTTAAAAGGGAGGATTTGTAGACTGGAAGCTCAAACCAAACATCACCTCAAGATCTGACATTCGATACATCGGGACTGGAATATCAGCTTTTTACCATGGAAGCAGAAGGCACCGTTCACAGTGAGGAGAAACGGTACACGTGCTCTGTGTATGGACAAGGCTTCAGCCAATCATCCAATCTGGAGAGACACAAGCACAGTCACACTGGGCAGAAACCATGTAAATGTGCGGACTGTGGGAAACGATTCAACTACCCGTCCCAGCTGGAAACACATCGGCGAGGTCACACTGGGGAGAGGCCGTTCACCTGCTCCGATTGTGGGAATGGATTCACTCAGTTATCCAGCCTGTTGATACACCAGCGAGTTCACACTGGGGAGAGGCCGTTCACCTGCTCTGACTGTGGGAAGGGATTCACTACATCATCCTATCTGCTGACACACCAGCGACTTCATACTGGAGAGAGGCCGTTCACCTGCTCCGACTGTGGGAAGGGATTCACTCGGTCATCCCATCTGCGGACACATCAGCGAGTTCACACTGGGGAGAGGCCATTCACCTGCTCCGACTGTGGGAAGGGCTTCACTCTGCCATCCGACCTGCTGAGACACCAGCGAGTTCACACTGGGGAGAGACCGTTCACCTGCTCCGACTGTGGGAAGGGATTCACTCAGCCATCTGACCTGCTGAGACACCAGCGAGTTCACACTGGGGAGAGACCTTTTAAATGTTCTGACTGTGAGAAGAGTTTTAAAAGCAAACAGCACCTCCTGAGACACCAGCAACTTCACACTGTGGAGAGACCATTCCCCTGCTCTGACTGTGGGAAGGGATTCACTACCTCATCCAACCTGCTGACACACCAGCGAGTTCACACTGGGGGGAGGCTATTGACCTGATCTGACTGTGGGAAGGGATTCACTCGGTCATCCCACCTGCTGAGACACCAGCGAGTTCACAAGTGACTTCAGGGGATGGATTCTGCTTTTATTGCTGCTGTTAATCACATCCCGGACTGAATTGTGTTCATTCTGACATTTGGGGTTATAACTCCTGTAACACTGATGTTAATAACTCCTGTAGCTAGACTGGAGTTTAATATTTGGGATATAGACACATAAATTAGTGTTGCATTGAACACATTGCTGTGGATTTTTGTCTTTCCCACCTGAGTGTTTAGCATCATCTGGATGGAGCTGAGAAAGGACAATCTGGGGGGAGGATCGTATGGGGGGGAACAGAACTTCAGCCTGGACACAGTCCTTCAGGGCCACGCTAAGATCACCTCATTTTTCTGAACTCCAATGTGTATCGGCCCAACCTAATCAACCTATCTTCATAAGTCAACCCCTTCATCTCCGGAAACTGCAGCAGACATGAGCAAGGACCTGAGGGTTATTAAAAGACACATATTTCATTACAGCAAAGGTTTCACTGGGAGAAATTTTCAGTTAGAACATAAGAAATAGGAGCAGCAGCAGAGCATTTCACTCCTCGAGCCTGCTCCGCCATTCAATAAACTCATGGCTGATCTGATCATGGACTCATTTCCACTTCCCTGCCTGCTCCCCCTAACCCTTTACTCCCGTATCACTCAAAAATCTGTCTATCTCCACTTTAAATATATTCAAAGATCCAGCCTCCACAGCTGTCTGGGGAAGAGAATTCCATAGATTTACAACACTCGGAAGAAATTCCTTATCTCAGTTTTAATTGGGCGCCCCTTATTCCAAGACCATGTCCTCTCGTTTTAGTTTCGCGTATGAGTGGAAATATCCTCTCTGTATCCACCTTGTCGAGCCCCCTCATTATCTTATGTTTTGATAAGATCACCTCTCATTCTTCTGAGCTCCAATATGTTTAGGCCCAAACTACTCGACCTATCTTCTTAAGTCAACCCCCTCATCTTCGGAATCAACCCAGTGAACCTTCTCTGAGCAGCCTCCAATGCAAGTATATCCTTCCTTAAATACGGAGACCAAAATACGGAATCCATTACAGGCAAAATGCCGAGCAAACCAGCAGCAGACTGGCACCTTAACAGTATCTCATCGGCCTACAGGCGTTTCTTAAATAGATGTGCTGAGTGGATATAAACTTAAACCAGGTTTGCAGGCATGATGCTCTATTCATACATTGAAGGTAGAAGAGATGCTGTGGGGCACATGCTAAATCCAGTAGCTTGAAAGTGATTAACAGACTGGAAACATAGAAACATAGAAAATAGGTGCAGGAGTAGGCCATTCAGCCATTTGAGCCTGCATCACCATTCAATAAGATCATGGCTGATCATTCCTTTAGTACCCCTTCCCTGCTTTCTCTCCATACCCCTTGATCCCCTTAGCCTCAAGGGCCATATCTAACTCCCTCTTGAATATATCCAATGAACTGGCATCAACAACTCTCTGCGGCAGGGAATTCCACAGGTTAACAACTCTCTGAGTGAAGAAGTTTCTCCTCATCTCAGTCCTAAATGGCCTACCCCTTATCCTAAGTCTGTGTCCCCTGGTTCTGGACTTCCCCAACATCGGGAACATTCTTCCCGCTTCTAACTTGTCCAATCCTGTCAGAATCTTATATGTTTCGATGAGATCCCGTCTCATCCTTCTAAACATCTGTGTATAAAGGCCCAATTGTTCCAGTCTCTCCTCATGTGACAGTCCAGCCATCCCGGGAATCAGTCTGGTGAATCTTTGCTGCACTCGCTCAATAGCAAGAATGTCCTTCCTCAGATTAGGAGACCAAAACTGAACAATATTCCAGGTGAGGCCTCACCAAGGCCCTGTACAACTGCAGTAACTTCTCCCTGCTCCTGTACTCAAATTCCCTAGCTATGAAGGCCAACAAACCATTTGCCTTCTTCACCGCCTGCTGTACCTGCATGCCAACTTTCAATGACTGGTGAACCATGACACCCAGGTCTCGTTGCACCTCCCCTTTTTCTAATCTGCCGTCATTCAGATAATATTCTGCCTTCGTGTTTTTGCCCCCAAAGTGGATAACCTCACATTATCCACATTATACTGATTCTGCTATGCATTTGCCCACTCAGCTAACCTGTCCAAGCCACCCTGCAGCCTCTTAGCATCCTCCTCACAGCTCACACCGCCACCTAGTTTAGTGTCATCTGCAAACTTGGAGATATTACAATCAATTCCTTCATCTAAATCATTAATGTATATTGTAAAGAGCTGGGGTCCCAGCACTAAGCCCTGCAGCACCCCACTAGTCACTGCCTGTCATTCTGAAAAGGACCCGTTTATCCCGACTCTCTGCTTCCTGTCTGGCAACCAGTTCTCTATCCATGTCAGTACATTATCCCCAATACCATGTGCTTTGATTTTGCACACCAATCTCTTGTGTGGGACCTTGTCAAAGCCTTTTTAAAGTCCAAATACACCACATCCACTTGTTCTCCCTTGTCGACTCTACTAGTTACATCCTCACAAAATTCCAGAAGATTTGTCAAGCATGATTTCCCTTTCATAAATCCATGCTGACTTGGACCGATCCTGTCACTGCTTTCCAAATGCACTGCTATTTCATCGTTAATAATTGATTCCAACATTTTCCCCACTACTGATGTCAGGCTAACTGGTCTATAATTATCCATTTTCTCTCCCTCCCTTTTTAAAAAAGTGGTGTTACATTAGCTACCCTCCAGTCCAGAGTCGATAGACTGTTGGAAAATGATCACCAATGCATCCACTATTTCTAGGGCCACTTCCTTAAGTACTCTGGGATGCAGACTATCAGGCCCAGGGGATTTATCGGCCTTCAATCCCATCAATTTCCCTAACACAATTTCTCATCTAATAAGGATATCCTTCAGTTCCTCCTTCTCACTAGACCCTCGGTCCCCTAGTACTTCCAAGAGGTTATTTGTGTCTGCCTTCGTGAAGACAGAACCAAAGTATTTGTTCAGTTGGTCTGCCATTTCTTTGTTCCCCATTATAAATTCACCTGAATTCGACTGCAAGGTACCTATGTTTGTCTTCACTAATGTTTTTCTCTTCACATATGTATAGAAGCTTTTGCAGTCAGTTTTTATGTTCCCAGCAAGCTTCCTCTCATACTCTATTTTCCCCTCCTAATTAAACCCTTTGACCTCCTCTGCTGAATTCTAAATTTCTCCCAGTCCTCAGGTTTGCTGCTTTTTCTGGCCAATTTATATGCCTCTTCCTTGGATTTAACACTATCCTTAATTTCCCTTGTGAGCCATGGTTGAGCCATCTTCCCCGTTTTTTTTACTCCAGACAGGGATGTACAATTGTTGAAGTTCATCCATGTGATTTTTAAATGTTTGCCATTGCCTATCCACCGTCAACCCTTTGAGTATCATTTGCCAGTCTATTCTAGCCAATTCACATCTCATACCATCAAAGTTACCTTTCCTTATGTTCAGGACCCTAGTTTCTGAATTAACTGTGTCACTCTCCATCTTAATAAAGAATTCTACCATGTTATGGTCACTCTTCCCCAAGGGGCCTCGCACAACAAGATTGCGAATTAGTCCTTTCTCATTACACATCACCCAGTCTAGGAGAGCCAGCTCTCTAGTTGGTTCCTCGACATCTTGGTCTAGAAAACCATCCCTGATACACTCCAGGAAATCCTCTTCCAACGCATTGCTACCTGTTTGGTTAGCCCAATCAATATGTAGATCAAAGTCACCCATGATAACTGCTGTACCTTTATTGCATGCATCCCTTATTTCTTGTTTGATGCAGTCCCCAACCTCACTACTACTGTTTGGTGGTCTGTACACAAATCCCACTAGCGTTTTCTGCCCTTTAGTATTCCGTAGCTCCACCCATACCGATTCCACATCATCCAAGCTAATGTCCTTCCTTAGCATTGCATTAATTTCCTCTTTAACCAGCAATGCCACCCCGCCTCCTTTTCCTTTCTGTCTATCCTTCCTAAATGTTGAATACCCCTGGATGTTGAGTTCCCAGCTCTTGTCACCCTGGAGCCATGTCTCTGTGATGCCAATTACATCATAACCGTTAACTGTTATCTGCAGTTAATTCGTCCACCTTATTCCGAATATTCCTTACATTGAGGCACAGAGCCGTCAGGCTTGTCTTTCTCACACACTTTGCCCCTTTCGAATTTTGCTGTAACGTTGCCCTTTTTGCTTTTTGCCTTAGGTTTCTCTGCCCTCCACGTTTACTTTTCTTCTTTTTATCTTTTGCTTCTGCCCCCATTCTACTTCCCTCTGTCTCCCTGCATAGGTTCCCACCCCCCTGCCATATTAGTTTAACTCCTTCCCAACAGCACGAGCAAACACTCTCCCTAGGACATTGGTTCCAGTCCTGCCCAGTTGCTGTTTGTACTGGTCCCACCTCCCCCAGAATTGGTTCCAATGTCCCAGGAATTTGAATCCCTCCCTTCTGCAGCACTCCTCAAGCTGAGCTATCCTGCGATTCCTACTCTGGACTAGCACGTGGCACTGGTAGCAATCCTGAGATTACTACTTTTGAGGTCCTACTTTTTAATTTAGCTCCTAGCTCCCTAAACTCGACTCATAGGACCTCATCCCATTTTTTACCTACATCATTGGTACCTATATGCACCACGACAACTGGCTGTTCACCCTCCCTTTTCAAAATGTCCTGCATCTGCTCCGAGACATCCTTGACCCTTGCACCAGGGAGGCAACATACCATCCTGGAGTCTCGGTTGCGGTCGCAGAAACGTCTATCTATTCCCCTTACAATAGAATACCCTACTACTATAGCTCTCCCACTCTTTTTCCTGCCCTTCTGTGCAGCAGAGCGACCCACGGTACCATGAACTTGGCTGCTGCTGCTCTCCCCTGATAAGTCATTCCCCCCAACAGTACCCAAAGCGGTGTATCTGTTTTGCAGTGGGATGACCGCAGGGGACCCCTGCACTACCTTCCTTGCACTGCTCTTCCTGTTGGTCATCCATTCCCTATCTGGCTGTGTACCCTTTACCTGCGGTAAGACCAAGTCACTAAACGTGCTATTCACTCATTCTCAGCATCATGGATGCTCCAGAGTAAATCCACCCGCAGTCCAGTGCCGCAATGCGGTCTGTCAGGAGCTGCAGCCGGACACATTTCCCGCATATGTAGTCGTCAGGGACACTGGAAGCGTCCCTGACTTCCCGCATTGTACAGGAGCATAACACGTGTCCGAGCTCTCCTGCCATGACTTAACCCTTAGATTAACTTAATTTGGCAGCAATAGTGCTAAAGCTTACCTACTGATGGGAAAAAGAAAGACTACTCACCAATCACTTACCCCTTTGGCTGTGACGTCACCTTTCGATTTCTTTCTACTTCTTTTTTGCCTTCTCTCCCTGCTGCAGCTGTACCAGCTGGCCTATCCGACGATTGATGGGCCTTTATAGACCTCCCGAAATCCTCGGACTAGCGCTGCTCCGAACTCCCGCCTCTCCAACGATTGATGGGCCTTTACAGGCCTCCTGAAATCCCCGGAATCACGCTGCTCCGAACTTCCGCCTCTCCGACGATTGATGGGCCTTCATAGGCCTCCCAAAATCCCCGGACTCGCGCTGCTCCGAACTCCCGCCTCTCCGACGAGTGATGGGCCTTTATAGGCCTCCCGAAATCCTCGGACTCGCGCTGCTCCGAACTCCCGCCTCTCCGACGATTGACGGGCCTTTATAGGCCTTCCGAAATTCCCGGACTCGCGCTGCGCTGAACCCCCACCTCTCCGACAATTGATGGGGCTTCATAAGCCTTCCGACACTGGGTTTTGTGCTTAGTGATCCCGGGCGCGTTATCAATACCAGCAAAATCGAAGCCCATGGAATAACGGGGACAGTGGCACCATGGATATGAAAGTGGCTAAGTGACACAAACAGAGTAGCGGTGAACGGTTGTTTTTCAGACTGAAGGAAGTGGTGTTCCCCAGGGGTCAGTACTGGGGCCACTGCTTTTCTTGATCCATATTAATGACTTAGACTTGGGTGTACAGGGCACAATTTCCAAACTTGCAGATGACACAAAACTTGGAAGTACAGTGAACAGTGAGGAGGATAGTGATAGACTTCAGAAAGCTATAGACAGGCTGGTGGAATGGGCGGACATGTGGCAGCTGAAATTTAACGCAGAAAAGTTCAAAAGTGATACATTTTGGTAGGAAGAAAAAGGAGAGGAAATATAACCTAAAGGGTACAATATTAAAGGGGTGCATGAACAGAGAGATCCAGGAATATATGTGCACCAATCGCTGAAGTTGGCAGCGCAGGTTGAGAAAGTGGTTACAAAGACTTACGGGATCCTAGGCTTCATGAATAGAGGGATAGAGTACAGAAGTGTGGATATTATGATGAACCTGCCTAAAATATTGCTTCGGCCTCAATTGGAGTATTGTGTCCAATTCTGGGCACCGCATTTTAGTAAGTATGTGAAGGCTTTGGAGAGGGTGCAGAAAAGATTTACGAGAATGATTCCAGGGATGAGGGACTTCAGTTACGTGGATAGTCTGGAGAAGCTGGGGTTGTCCTCCTCAGAACAGAGAATATTGAGAGGAGATTTGACAGAGGTGTTCAAAATCATGAGCCTCGACAGAGTAGATAGAAACTGCCCATTGGCAGCAGGGCCGAGAACCAGAGGACATAAATTTAAGGTGATTAGCAAAAGAACCAAAGGCGACATAAGAAAAATATTTTTTTACATAGCCAGTGGTTAGGATTTGGAATGCACTGCCTGAAAGGATGGTGGAGGCAAACTCAATCACGGCTTTCGAAAGAGAATTGGTTAAGTACCAGAAGGAGAGAAATCTGCAGGGCTACGGGGAAAGGGAGGGGAGTGGGATTAGCTGAATCTCTTGCCAAATGGCCTCCTTCCGTGCTGTAACCAGTCGATTCTAAGATGGTGAAAAATCTGTTGCCCAGGACCCTCCATCTCCCGGGCACTGGGATCCAGTTGGGAACCGTGACCCTGAAGCCCCGCCCACTCTGTTCCTGAACCAAGATGGCCACGTATGCACCCTGACCCCGCACTGTGCAAGATGGCGGCCAGTGATCCAGCCCGTGAGTCCAAGACCTGTCCTGGGGCCACAATCTCCCCGTCTCCCGGAACCACCTGTCTAATCAAAATCCATCACCACCGCCTGTAAATGCTCAGACAGTGAGGGAGATCCGGGCTCAACTCTGCCCGCCAAGCTCAGCCCCGATCACTTGGGCATGCAAGCCCCGCCCCGCGCACACTCCGATTGGTTGGAGGACCAGCTGCCAGGTCAGTCCTCCAGCCCCACCCCCGCTCTTCCTATTGGTCAGGAGCCGCTGTCAATCAGCCGAGCAGAGAGACTGATCGGAAGGTGAGAGATGGGCGGCAAAGAGAGAGCGGGTTAATAAACCCCGGGGGCAGGGGCGCAGGTTTCACACAGCCGAGTGGGGGCCTAGGCCCCACGCGCCCACCTGAGAGAAAACAGTCTGCATCATCCACTTTACGCACTCCCGCTGTGGGCCTCAGGCCCCGAACAAGAACCGCGGGCAGATGCCTCCGACCTGAAATATTTCTATGAAAGTACCTTGTGGTCCCGGAGGAGCATGGGATTCCGCTGAGGAGGCCTTCTCTTCCCGCGCAGCGAAGCGCGCTCCTGTCCTCCAGGTTCCCACGCAGAAGATGCAGTCACGTGTGACCGCTCAACCAATCAGGTACAGTATTCTCAATTAATAGCAACGGGAACTCCGTATCTACGATTTCTCGTTGCTATTAATTGAGAAAAAAAACCAAACACAGTAATACCAAATAAAAAATTATAAACACACCTTAATTGAAATTAAAGTTAATAAATATCTTAGGGAAAAAAAACATTTGTGAGTTTTTAAAAGATTTTTTAAATTATGGTTTAAAATAATCTAGAGGGTAGGGTTTCTTAAAAATAAAATGTGTTTTTAAAATTTTATTTTCTATGTTTTAAGTGTGTTTTAAAACTTTTAACAACTGTAAAAGTAGGCTGTGCTCCTGTTTTTATCTGGTGCAAGAGGTTTGAGGACATTTGCTAAGCAAGATATGGGTAAATCCCGCAATCTTGTCCATGCATGGCAGATGCAATATAATGTGGATAAATATGAGGTTATCCATTTTGGGGGCAAAAACACGAAGGCAGAATATTATCTGAATGCCGGCAGACTAGGAAAAGGGGAGGTGCAACGAGACCAGGGTGTCATGGTTCATCAGTCATTGAAAGTGGGCACGCAGGCGGTAAAGAAGGCAAATGATATGTTGGCCTTCATCGGTCGGGGATTTGAATATAGAAGCAGGGAGGGCTTAATGCAGCTGTACAGGGCCTTAGTGAGGCCTCACCTGGAATATTGTGTTCAGTTTTGGTCTCCTAGTCTGAGGAAAGACATTCTTGCTATTGAGGGAGTGCAGCGAAGGTTCACTGGACTGATTCCAGAGATGGCTGGGCTGTCATATGAGGAGAGACTGGATCAACTGGGCCTTTATTCACTGGAGTTTAGAAGGATGAGAGGGGATCTCATAGAATTATAGAAGATTCTGACGGGACTGGACAGGATAGATGTGGGAAGAATGTTCCCGATGTTGGGGAAGTCCAGAACCAGGGGACATTGTCTTAGGATAAGGGGTAGGCCATTTAGGACTGAGATGAGAAGAAACTTCTTCACTCAGAGAGTTGTTAACTTGCGGAATTCCCTGCCGCAGAGAGTTGTTGATGCCAGTTCACTGGATATATTCAAGAGGGAGTTAGATATGGCCCTTACGGTTAAGGGGATCAAGGGGTATGGAGAAAAAGCAGGAAACGGGTACTGAAGGAATGATCAGCCATGATCTTATTGAATGGCGGTGCAGGCTCGAAGGGTCGAATGGCCTACTCCTGCACCTATTTTCTATGTTTCTATGCAAATGTCCTCGCTCCCGATATGCGTTGGATCTGTCAAGCGCATTGTGTGCTGGAAACCGACTTTTGCGATGCCTTCCCGGGTCCATACACACTCAATATGGACCCGGGGAGGCCGGGATTTCCAGGCCAATGTTGTGAGTTTCTATCCTGGACTTTTGATGGCTTTTTTAAACTCCTGTTACAGGCTGTGAGAAACATAGAAAATAGGTGCAGGAGTAGGCCATTCGGCCCTTCGAACCTGCACCACCATTCAATAAGATCACGGCTGATCATTCCCTCAGTATCCCTTTCCCACTTTCTCTCCATACCCCTTGATCCCTTTAGCCGTAAGGGCCACATCTAACTCCCTCTTGAACATATCCAATGAACTGGCATCAACGGCTCTCTGCGGCAGGGAATTCCACAGGTTAACAACTCTCTGAGTGAAGAAGTTTCTCCTCATCTCAGTCACAAATGGCCTACCCCTTATCCGAAGACTGTGTCCCCTGGTTTTGGACTTCCCCAACATCGGGAACATTCTTCCCGCATCTAACCTGTCCCGTCCCGTCAGAATTTTATACGTTTCTATGAGATCCCCTCTCATCCTTCTAAATGCTAGTGTATAAAGGCCCAGTTGATACAGTCTCTCCTCACATGTCAGTCCAGCCATCCCTGGAATCAGTCTGGTGAACCTTCGCTGCACTCCCTCAATAGCAAGAACATCCTTCCTCAGACTAGGAGACCAAAACTGAACACAATATTCCAGGTGAGGCCTCACCAAAGCCCTGTACAATTGCAGTAAGACCTCCCTGCTCCTATGCTCAAATCCCCTAGCTATGAAGGCCTACATGCCATTTGCCTTCTTCACCGCCTGCTGTACCTGCATGCCAACTTTCAATGACTGATGAACCATGACACCCAGGTTTCGTTGCACCTCCACTTTTCCTAATCTGCCACCACTCAGATAATATTCTGCCTTCGTGTTTTTGCCACCAAAGTGGATAACCTCACATTTATCCACATTATACTGCATCTGCCATGCATTTGCCTACTCTCCTAACCTGTCCAAATCACCCTGCAGCCTCTTAGCATCCTCCTCACAGCTCACACCGCCACCCAGTTTAGTGTCATCTGCAAACTTGGAGATATTACACTCAATTCCTTAATCCAAATCATTAATGGATATTGTGAAGAGCTGGGGTCCCAGCACTGAGCCCTGCGACACTCCACTAGTCACTGCCTCCCATTCTGAAAAGGACCCCTTTATCCCGACTCTCTGCTTCCTGCCTGCCAACCAATTCTCTATCCACGCCAGTACATTACCCCCAATGCCATGTGCCTTGATCTTGTACACCAATCTCTTATGTGGTACCTTGTCAAAGGCCTTTTGAAAGTCCAAATACACATCCACTGGTTCTCCCTTGTCCACTCTACTAGTTACATCCTCAAAAAATTCCAGAAGATTGGTCAAGCATGATTTCCCTTTCATAAATCCATGCTGACTTGGACCGATCCTGTCACCGCTTTCCAAATGCGCTGCTATTTCATCCTTAATAATAGATTCCAACATTTTCCCCACTACTGATGTCAGGCTAACCGGTCTATAATTATCTGTTTTCTCTCTCCCTCCTTTTTTAAAAAGTGGTGTTACATTAGCTACCCTCCAGTCCATAGGAACTGATCCAGAGTCGATAGACAGTTGGAAATTGATTACCAATGCATCCACTATTTCTAGGGCCACCTCCTTAAGTACTCTGGGATGCAGACAATTAGAAGGGCAGCATTTACAGACCGCACACTCATACCCAACATCACATTAAGGCCTGACAATATCATTGGCCTTTGAATGTGGAAGGTTAAACGTTTGTTCTGTCTGTGAGAAAAGATTTCAAACATCAGTATGACTGGAAAAGCACCGAGACTCACACACACACACGAGTGAGAGTGTTCCAGTGTACTGCCTGTGGAAAGAGCTTTAAGCAGTTACATAGTCTGAAAAACATCGCACCATTGACAGCGGGGAGAAAACGTACACGTGTACTGTGTTTGGACGAGGCTTCAACTGATTGTCCAACCTGGAGAGACACAAGGACACCCGCACCACGGAGAAACGGTGGAAATATGGGGATTGTAGGAAGTGATTCAATTACCCGTCCCAGCTGGAAATTCATCAATGCTGTCACACTGGAGAGAGGCTGTTCAGTTGTTCTTACTGTCTGAAGACTTCCAAAAAATCATCATATCTGCAAAACACCAGCAAATTTATACTAGGGAGAAGCCGTTCACCTGCTCAGTGTGGGAAGGGATTTTCTCAATCCAACCACACCCTGGCACACCAGCGAGTTCACACTGACGAGTGATCATTTAGGTGCTATAACTCTGCAAAGACATTTGCTCACTCGTCCAACCTACTGAAACACCAGCGAGTTCACACCAGGGAAAGGTCGTTCACCTGCTCTGTATGTGGGAAGAGATTCACTTGTTCATCTAACCTGCTGACCCACAAGCGAGTTCACACTGGGAAAAAGCCGTCTCCTGCTCGGTGTGTGGGATGAGATTCACTCAGTCATCCAACCTCCGGACAAACCAGTTTGTTCGCACTGATAAAAGACCTTTTAAATGTTCTGACTGTGGGAAGAGCTTTCAAAGCACGCAGGATCTGGCCCGAGTGTGCAAAGGGATTCACTAATTTATCCAACCTGCTGACACACCAGCGAGTTCAGAAGTGATTCAGGGATTGGATTCTGCTGTTACTGTTAATCATATCCAGGCTTGAACCATGTTCATTCAGACAGTTGGGGTTTGGTAAAGCTGATGTTAGTAATCCCTATAACTGGGCTGGAGTATAATCTGTATCAATGTCAAATAAATCAGGTTTGTTTCACACACACTCAGTGTGTCGAGTCCTTGATGTCTCGACACTAAGACGAGCTGACTGAGCACTTGTTACAAACTGTGTAGAATCCATTTCAGAAATGAGTTCCCACAACTTTTAAAAAAAATGGATCTGCAAGATGTCCAAGTCTGATAGGAAATAAATTTCTATTATATCACAGGGTCCAGTCCAACCATCTAGGGCAGTGAGTCCCTGTGATATTGGATTTTAACCTACGGGAAATATTCTGATAATCAGTTATTGTCACAGGGCAAAGCAGCATTGTTGGTTTAACATCAATTTAGTCAAACTCAATGGGCAATCCGATCTCCAAAGGGGATTATCTCCTTAAAGCTGATGGTGTCGGCAGTTCTGAAGCTCAATTCTCACTGTGAGGGTGTCAGAATGAGAAGCTTTAACAACAGCCGATGTTTCATAAAGGGATTTCTCACCAGACCAAAGAACATTGGTAGAGTTTAATGGGCTGTTTGTGTCAGTGGGGTACAAGAGGCTATTTTTAACAGAAGGAAAGCTGGTCACAGCAAACAGACAGTTTAATGGTCCACTCTAACCCGCACCTTCTCTCTCTCACTATTTATGGACATTGCTGCAGTAATTGCTCATCTGACCTTTTCTCCCTTGTCCCTCCTACACCCCTACACAATCTCCCTCCCCCGACATCCTCACTGTGCTGGAATCCACAACAGTCTCCCCATCTGCTCCTTGTTCTCTACCTGGATCCTAAAACTACTGAACTCAGTCTGCCCCTCCTGAAGTCTACAAGCTCTAAAGCTGAAGCTTGGTGTCTCTCAGTCCCGTCTCCTTGATTTACCTCCCCTTCTCTTTCCCCCTTGGTTATGTTGCACAATCTGGGTCCTGGACCTTCCCTGGGGATTCGAAAGAGAGTAAAATTCTCTCTGCACTTTCCCAACAAACACACCCAGGCCAGATACAGCATGGGATGGACGCTGATGGTTGCTGAGCATTGAGGTTAGGTGTCACTGGTGCTGACCTCACTGCCTGTCGTGTTCGCAAAATCACAAATTGGAGCATACCTGTTGGAAGTAATATGAGAATCCAAAGAAACTCCCTTTAAATGGGCACAGAGACTGTTTCCCTTTAAACAGCAACAGAGATTGTGTAAAACTAAGAAAGAAGCATTAATGTCCGATTAAAAGTAAACCGGATGCTGGCGCCTGTAAATAGCGCCCCACAAGCCGACATCCGACTGGACCCCGACTGCTGAAGCTGTCGTTGTCAGAATCGGGGCGAGGGCCAATGTTTGAGCCGGGGCGCTGTGCACGGCGATAACATCAGCATCACGGAGCGCAGCAAAGCGAGGCGCAACGTGTTACCGCCGCCGCAAAACTCCCACCAAATTTAGCAGGAGGTGCTGTTCTTACCGCGTCCGGTCACAAACTCATTTACACCCCGTTATCGCCAGCCGGGGGCACTGACAGGAGACTCAAAGTAGCAAAATTTCACCCCTCTCCCTTTAAACATGGACAGAGATATCGCAAATATAAACCGGCTCAGAGACACCCCAAATCGCTGGGGAAATACCACCAACGCTGTCCTGGGAGGACAGACGCACCAACGTCAGTGTTGTCGATCAGGCCAACATCCCCAGCATCGAAGCACTGACCACACTCGACCAGCTCCGCTGGGCAGGCCACATTCTCCGCATGCCCGACACGAGACTCCCAAAGCAAGTGCTGTGCTTGGAACTCCTACACGGCAAGCGAGCCCCAGGTGGGCAGAGGAAACATTTCAAGGACACCCTCAAAACCTCCTTGATAAAGTGCAACATCCCCACTGATACCTGGGAGTCCCTGGCCAAAGACCGCCCAAAGTGGAGGAAGTGCATCCAGGAGGACGCTGAGTCTCATCGCCGAGAGTGTGCAGAAATCAAGCTCATGCAGCGGAAAGAGCGTGTGGTAAACCTGTCCCACCCTCCCTTTCCCTCAACCACTGTCTGTCCCACCTGTGACAAGGACTGTAATTCCCTTGGACTGTTCAGTCACCTGAGAACTCACTTTTAAAATGGAAGTAAGTCTTCCTCGATCCAGACGGACTGCCTACCATGATGATGAAAGAGGCACAGTGACACTGCCCCTTTAAACAGACACAGCCATAAAGTTTGAAACTCTTTTGAGTTTACCTGAAAATAAACATAAACATTAAAACCATGCCACCCGCCTGGGTGACACAGCAGACATTTTCAAGGCCCCTTTTTTTCCCCCCTTTTTTTTTGGTTTTTTTTGGGGCGCTAAAATCAAATTTTTCCAGTGCCCCTTATAAAAGGGGAGGGGGACACTAAAAGCACCGGCAATGAAAACAAATTAAACTTTAAAACGTAAAATCAAATTAAAATTTGGTTGCCGGGCGTGATGATGCACTCCAGTCCCTCCGGTGCCCACCTCTCGTCCATAAAGTTTGAAAGCCTGCCCCTTTAAGGGGTGCGCCCTGTATTTTTCGACGATTGATTGCTGACGTAGCCCCACGCGCTAGGCCGGCTGATGCTCCACGTGGCCTCGCCATTGACTGGGGGCCGAGTGGCGGTTGGCAGTTTGTGGCGAGCTCTGCTCGCTGCCCCGGATGTTCGGAGAGCCGCAGCGGGTGCGGCGGGGATTTTTGCGCAGGCCAGCCATTGTGGAGATTGTTCGCGGACGGAGCGGCCCCGGGCGCGCTCAGGTTCCATGTGGGCTCACACACTCACTGACACCGCGGGCCGCGAGTTGTGGGCCGCCGCAGGGGAACTTCGGGCGGGGTCGGACCTCGGTTACTGGCGGGGGCGGAGAGATGGCGGTTGGCGCGGAGTTCGGTTGCCATCTGCGCCGCACGGGACCGCCCGCCGTGGGGAGCGAGAGGGGCGGGGCTTGCTCTGACGTCACATCGCTCTTAATTGTCTCGCTGCAGGGCAGGGAGCATGCGCGGCGGACATCTTAATGGCGGGAGGCCATCAGGTACAGGATGGTGAGCAGTGACAAACTGCTGCAGCTGAGGTGGTTCTCCGTGAAGCTGCAGGGCAGCTTTAAATCAGGAAGCTTCAGATTGAGTCAGGGAACAAATTGGTTCTGCTCACAGAATCGGAGAATGGCCAACCGTGCTGGCTCCCAGCGAGTCCCCTGCCCTTTCCCCCCCCCTCGCCAATCGCCTTAAATCTGTGTCCACTGGTTCTTGACCCTTTTGCAAATGGGAACAGTTTCTCTGTCTACTCTGTCCAGAGCCCTCATGATTTTGAAAACCGCTATCAAATCTCCTCTCAATCTTCTCTGGTCCAAGGAGAACAACCCCAGTCTATCCAAGTAACTGAAGTCCCTCATCTCGTGAATCATTCTTGTAAATCTTTACTGCACCCTCTCTAAGGCCTTTGCATCCTAAAGTGCGGTGCCCAGAATTGGACTCAATACTCCAGTTAAGGCCATACTAGTGTTTTATAAAGATTCATCATAACATTCTTTGCTTTTGTACTGTATGCATCTGTGAAGCCCAGGATTCCGTAAGCTTTTTTAATCATTTTCTCAACCTGTCCTGCCACCTTCAGTGATGTGTGTACATGTATCCGCAGGTCTCACTGTTCATGCACCCCCTTTAGGGTTGTACCCTTTAGTTTATAAATTCACGACTTCATTTTATTTCTTCCTCTGAGCCCCTCAACTTAATCTGGCAGCGTAATGTTGGCCGGTGGTGATTGATTGCCCTGGGAACCAACAGGAAGAAAGCTCCGAGTCTGGTGAGCTTGGGGATCAGCATGTTCTGAAACCAATCGTGGTGCTCGAGGGTTGGATCCTGAGTCGGCCTGTCTGTTGAGTCACTGTGAACCCCTGTTAAACAATTTATCTTTTAAAAGTTAAATCCAGATTTCTTTTGTCAACTAAACAGTTTAACATTTGTCAGTATTTTGTTTCCCTGGAGTTTCTACTATGAGTTTCAGACACTTCAGTGCCAAATGGATTATGTGTTTAAAGATCATTCAATTCCCTCTTTCCATGTCTCTGTTAGTTAAAGGTACAGAGATCGATTTCTGCTCATTATGCATTTGTTGTAGTTAAAGTAACATCCTTCCTGTTGGTAGTGAGCCACATTCTGTGCTGGGCGAGATGGCTGATGGCATCTGCCTTTAAAATACTCATTGTCTTGTTCAAATCTCTCCAAGGCCTTGGCCCTCCCTATCTCTGTAACCTCCTCCAGCCCACCAACCCTCTTAATAGGCTGGGCTTGTTTTCTTTGGAACAGAGGAGGCTGAGGGGAGAGCTTAATGAGGTGTATAAAATTATGAGCGGCCTAGATAGAGTGGATAGGAAGGATCGATTTCCCTTCGCAGAGAGGTCAACTACCAGTGGGCATAGATTCAAAAAGTAATTGGTAGGAGGGTTAGAGGCGATTTGGGTTGACAGGATGGTGGGGTCTGGAACTCACTGCCTAAAAGGGTGATAGAGCAGAATCCCTCACCATCTTTTAAAAAGTACTTGGATGTGCACTTGAAGTGCCATAACCTACAGGGCTATGGACCAAGAGCTGGAAAGTGGGATTAGGCTGGATGAAGCTGGGCAGGTGGAAAGGGTATCAGTGCAAGAGGATGTTTGGTGTTGGTGATCATAAGAAATAGGAGCAGGAGTCGGCCATTTGGCCCCTCGAGCCTGCTCATGGCTGATCATCGACCTCAACCCCACTTTCCCGTTTGATCTCCATATCCCTTGATTCCACTAGAATCCAAAAATCTATCTCTCAGCCTTGAATATTCTCAGAGACTTAACATCCGCAGCCCTCTGAGGCAGAGAATTTCAAAGATTCACACATCTGTGAAGAAATTTATCCTCATCTCTGTCTTAAATAGCCTGCCCCTTATCCTGAAACTGTACCCCCTGGTCTTCGACATCCAGCCAGGGTAATCAACTTCTGAGCATCTACCCTGTCAATCCCCTTCAGAATCTTATATGTTTCAATGAGATCATCTCTCATTCTTCTAAACTCCAGAGTGTATAGGCCCATTCTACACAATCTCATCATAAGACAGCCCTCTCATCCCAGGAATCAATCTTGTGAACCTTTGTTGCACTGTCTCCAAGGCAAGTATATTCTTCCTTGGATAAGGAGACCAAAACTATGCACAGTACTGCAGGTGTGGTCTCACTTAAGGCTCTGTACAATTGTAGCAAGACACCCTTATTTTTATGTTCCAACACCCTTGCAATAAAGGACAATATGCCATTTGTCTTCGTTAATGCTTGCTGTACCTGCATGCTCGCTTTCTGTGTTTCTTGCATAAGGACACCCACATCTCTCAACAGCAACATTTAAAAGTTTCTCACCATTTAAAAGATATCCTGTTTTTCTGTTCTTCCTACCAAAGTGAATAACCTCACATTTCCCTACATTATACTCCATCTGCCACCTTACTGCCCACTCACATAGTCTATCTATATCTCTTTGCAGACTCTTGTGTTCTCCTCCCACCTAGTTTTGTATCATCAGCAAACTTAGATGCATTACACTCGGTCTCTTTAATGGGGAGAATTGCCTTTCTCTCAACAAGCCTGGATTCAACAGACCGATACCATGGATAAGTTTCAACGATCTTTTATTCCAGCATGTGCAGGGGGGGCATCTCACTTCTCAGCTTCTGAGAGAGGATCTCCACCGAGCTGTTCATATTACACCTTCGTTATACAGGTTTTGGCACAAGTGTCCTCGTAGACGGATCTTAACAGTGACGTGATTGGTTGTACCAATGCATGACCGAATATTCATTTGTTCCCTTCTTCCAGGTGTCACTCGCCTTATATTGTTATATTAGTTCCCTTTGGATTTTTTTACTGCTCCCTTGAGCCCGAGGTCAACGATCTTGTGGCTCTACTGTGTTTTATGCGTACATATGGTTTTAAGCATTCCTCTTGTTTAGCCAGCTCAGGGCCTTCGCAATAGCCAGATAACATCTTTGATAATCAATCTTGCCCTTACAATCCCCCCTTTTGGCCCTTGGCTATATACCCCAAGATAGGCCAATGTGCCGTCCCCTCATTATTTCAGGGGAAGTGATATTGTCAGCTTAATCTGTCTATCTGGGTGGCCAAGCTCTTACTTCCGGATGGCTTCTCGTATCTCTTTCCCTTTACACACCATTTACCCATTTTACAGATATTTCCTTGGATACTAAAGGTTGGTTTCTTCTAAGGCTTTTATGGTGGCCTGAGCTATGGCTTTCCTTGCTTGTCATGTACATCTCCAACATAATTCAATCAACAATACCATTAAAATCACACATTGCACAATCACCAATACATGGGATATTGTTCTTGTCCAGGGGTGCACCTGCACGTTTAGTCTAAAGTTCCAAAGCCTTGTATACCAGGATTGGTGTCCTTTGGAGTTTGTCGATCTTCTTCAGGATAATGTACTTCTGCCATTGTTCATGGATGTCCTGTTCCAACTTAGTTTGTTCTTCACTAAGTTTGGGTATATGTCATCGTTGTGGTTCCTCGAAACCTTTATACCCTGCTTTGATAGTGTGCACTGCCGTTCCACTGACAGACTCTCCTTTCAATTCTGGATATATGATATATCCCTAAATATCGACGACGACTTTTGGCGCAAAACAGAAGTCAGTGGTCGTGATCGGGCAGTGGGTAACTCCCCCCACCGTCATGTTGACCGCCGTGGTGCTCACACACCATCCTCCCTTTCCTTGTGAGGCTGCGGTCGTTTGGGAGTCCAGTGGCACTCAACACACATCCTTCTGTTCGGCCAGATCCACAGTCGTTATCGAATTCTGGGTGCTCTCGGCATAAAACAACTTGACTATTCTTATAACAATCTTTAATATAGACACCTTTGGTATTGTTTCCCTTTTTAATTACGTACTGGTGCAATTTGTGATACCGCATATGGGTCTGATTCCTTATTTCTCCTATATTGCTTACTTGGTACAATGTGTTTCTCTTTGTCATGTTGTATTGTGGTATTGATAACACAAGCCCTAATATATTCTGAAATCCGGTTACACACTTGTTCTTGGGGACCCAGGCATGGTTGTTCCTCCGGACTTCACAGGCTTGGGTGTCATTCTTGCCCAATGTCTATTCAGCAAATACATCATTGGTTATCCAATCCCATTCTGGTGTTGTTCTAGGTTATGTTCTACCGTATTTAGCATCCAAGCCCCATATCCCGCACAACCTATCTCGGCCACCATTCTTTTACTCATAGGTTATCCAGCCTGGTTTACCAAATGTATCATTTTTGCATGGTTCCGCAATGTATGGGCAACCTGTAGCATTTCCCGTTCCGCCCCATCCCCTAGCTGGGCCTGCATTTTCTCGTTATCATCTCCACTTTCCAGCAGTTCTTTTAAGGTCTGTGAGGGTGATGACCTGCTCTTCTATTGTTTGAAGATCTATTGTGTTAACCATCGCAATGCCCGCGCCCACCATTTCTAATAGCCCCCTCTTTCTCCTCCTGCCCTTCGTGTTTTTGTTAGGCTTTTTTTATGCTGAACTTCATAGTCTTGGATTCGGGCCCCTCAAGGGCACTTAGGGTTAGGTTTTTATATTCGCTTATAGTTTTCTTACCGCAAAACAGTGGGATCGTTATATCCGTTAGGTTTAACAATACCGTAATTATCCTTTGGCGTACACCAAAGTGGATTTTGTCTTTAGTTCTTTTTATTACTAATCCTCCACTTGCCCCCTGTGTCATGTTTGGGCATCCTGGGGGTTCTGAGGTCGTTGTGGTTGGGACTATTGTGAGAATGTAGATAGAAGGTTTGCGAATGTGTCAGTAAGGGATCATGGGAAAATGGCCAAGAGAAATTGTCCAGCTGCGATATTTGCCCTGTCGACACAAACAAAGGATTACTCAGAGTTGTGGTCAAACACGAGTTACGCGAAAAGCAAAGTCAGACATGAGTCGGACGAGGGGCTGCTATAAACAGCCGTAAAATAGGGAAATGTGATGAAAATCGAAACAATAAACACATCCCTGGAGCCCGTCCTATTTGGAGAGTTGTTAGCCTGCAATTGGGTATGCTATGGGGGAAATCGACCAATGATTGTATAAACTGAGTGTCACTCAAATGTGTTCTGCTGTAACAATGTATAAGTGTTGAGCTTTTGTACTGTTACGTAGCTTGTCAAGAGAGAGGTGGACATGCTCGAATCGAGAGTGTTCCCTTTATCTTAACAGGTCCCGGCCGGAGTATCTACAGAATAAAGGTCTTATGTTGCTAAGACTAAAAGTGTTCGTGTGTCAGTGAATTCGCTGAAACAGATTGAAGGGAAAATAATCCAGTATCTACAATTGTGCTGGTTGGGATCTCTATCTTACACATGAGCATTCCCCATAAGGAACCATTACCGCATTGTGATTCCCTGATGGGTATGGGGGTAGTCCCCTCTACCTTTCTGGTGAGGTTACATCTTACCCACACACACTTGTGTGTATTTCCTTGGTCCGAGTAATTCATGCATGTCCATGATTGGTTTTGCCATGAGTGTCCCTTATATGGGCTTGTCCATTCCATTTCATGTCGCCCCCTTTGGCAATTTCCGCAAAAAATTGAGTTGTAGTGGAAATATTTTCTTGATAGCCATCTGGGCAACTTACTGCTGGGTCGTGATATACGATTGGGTTACTGAGTATTCCTCCTATTAGGACTAAGGTTCTGCAAACCACAACATGTTTTCCTGGTCGTCACCGGTCAGTTAGGGTCTCGTTACGCGTAATGTTTTAACTGTGTCCAACGTTTCCACCGTCCGGTTCCGCCTATCGCCACGCACGCGCACGTGTCGCTTACCATTATTACCTGGTGAGGGCCTGTCCATTTTGATGAGAATCCTGGCTTTTTGGGGTTTATTTTTTTACCATTATCTTGCTCTCAACCTGTGGTATCTGAGCCTTTTGTTCCTTGGTGCCAGTTTCCAAGTCCTTGATCACTTGCTGATCCCTGGCGTGTGCCTTCAGATGGTGTAATTGTTTACATAATTCCATCACAAACCTCCTTGCTCGGTCCCGGTCGGTCCAACGTCATCACTACCCATCACTAGAACCTCAGGTCATCTCATTGCCCGTCCTGTCATTAGTTTGAAAGGCGTGAGTCCGGTGGTCCGGTTTGGGGTCGCCCTTAATTTAATTAAAATCCGGGGCAGCATATCTACCCATCCCTTTCCTGTCTCCTTGATCACCTCGGCTAATGCTGCCTTCAGGGTCCTATTCGTTCGTTCTACTAATCCGGACGATTCTGGATGATGGGGGATATGGAATTTCTGCCTGATTCCCAGTTTGCACGTTAAGCACTTCCTACAGTAATTTTCTATATCTTTTTCCATTCCCTTCCACCATCAGCATCAGGACATTGAACTCGTCATGCTGGCCTTACCTGTAGGCGCAAACCCGTGGTATATACTCAATAGGTTTTGTCGTATGCACTCTGGGGCTACCATATTACAATCTTTTCTCCAGATTCCGTCCGCGCCTTGTTTAGCTCCCTGTCTTATCCATTCATCTTTTTCCTGCTGTTGGGTTGCCTCCTGTACTTTAAACATATTTATTTCTTCCGGCCCAAGTGCACAGGCGCTTATTTCAGCCCATAGGCCCCCTGATTCTGCCTCTCGCTTAGCTGCCTCATCCGCCCATGCATTCCCTTGCTGATGTCTGTCAGTGATTTTCTTATGGGCTTTGATCTTTATTATTGCACATTCCTTAACTATGTTCTTGTGTCGAGTTGGTCCTCCCCCCCCGATGTCATATAACCTCGCCGTCTCCAGGCTACCATATAATCGTGGACCAAACTAAACACTTATTGGTTGTCTGTATATATAGTTACTCTTTTACCTTTTGCTCGTTTGAGGGCTTCCGTTAGGGCGACTAATTCGGCCACTTAGGCCAAGAGGCTCCCTTCTAACTGCCTGATTCCCCGTGTTTGCCCTTCACCATCTACTACTGCCGATCGCGTTCGGGGCATTCCGTCGATGTATTGACAGGACCCGTCTACGTAAAGGTCCATGTCTGCTCCTTCGAGTGACTCTTCCTTTATCGAGCTACTTTGCTCTGCCCCCTCTATCGGGTTACATTCATGATCCTGGCCTTCCATAATGATTCATCCTGCGGGATTGTTACCGCTATCTTTTACTATCGTTACTGTGCCGCTTGGATGTATTAGTACCGTCTCCCATGTCGCCCTTCTTGCGTCTGACACTGTTCAGTCTCCCCGTGTTTAGTAGCTCTACCAGGGCATGTTGCGTATGTAGGATAATTTGTCCTGACATTACTACAGGTTCACTAATTCTGACTGCGCAGTCGAGAGCAGCTACACCTCTAGATAATCCTGCAGCTACAGGTTGTTGCTTAGTGGAGTAATACGCCACCGGTTGTTGCCTGTCCCCCTGTTGCTGGGTCATCACCGCATTATAGTGGTTTTTGCTGTGGTGATTATAAATGTGGAAGGGCTTATTCCGGTCCGGTAGTCCCAGGATGGGTGCACTCATAAGGGCCTGTTTCAGCTGTTGAAATGCTGCTTTTTGTTTGGAGCCCCAGTCTACCGGCTCTTGGGAGGGCTTTTCCCCTTTTACCAAATCTTGTGTGGGCTGACCCATTTCTGCATATCCCGGGATAAAGTTCCGACAATAATTAACCAGTCCTAATACCTGTCTGACTCCCTTTACGGTCCCTGGCTTTGGCATTGTCCTAATGGCCTCCTTCCTATCCTCGGGCATCTGCCGTTTCCTTTGTGTTGCTACGTATCCTAGGTACATGACTTGACCCTTCCCTATCTGGGCCTTTTTTAGGTTAGCGTACAGCCCTGCCTGTTGTAGGGCCCGAAGAAGCACCGTGTCAATGCCAGCACGTGCTGTTTCTCCGTGGTGGACGCTATAAGAATGTTGTCCACATATTTCAAGAGCGTACTTCCTTTCCTACATCTATTGGCTCCAGGACCCCAGCCAGCGTCCGGTGGAATATACTCGGGCTGTTATGGAATCCTTGGGACACTCTAGTCCATGTATACTGCTTTCTTCTTAGTGAAAACGAACTTCCCTTGTGACTTCTCATCTAAGGGTATGGCCCAAAATCCATTTGCTATATACAATACGGTGAATATTTCATATTCTGGGCCCAGGTCGTTGAAAATCGTTGTCAGGCTGGCCACTATCGGGTGCTCCCAGGGTGTAACTTTATTTAAGGTGGTATAGTCTATAGTCAGCCTATACGAGGAGTCTGGTTTCTTTACTGGCCATACTGGTGAGTTAGTCGTAGCTATTGTTTGCCTCACCACCCCTTGCCTTTCCAATTCTTTCACTATCTGAAGGACAGCTGCTTCAGTGTCGGGCTTCAGCGGGTATTGCCGGTGGGCTTTATGTTCTGGGCCTGGGATCTTTACTGGCTCGGGCCCAAACAACCCACAGTCCTGTTTGTGTTGGGCCCATAGGGCAGGGTATAACTGACGTGTACTTCCCCAGGCGCCCTTTGTTTTCCACTCGGGATCTGTTGGACGGATCCCAGCCACCCGCTGCTGCTGATGGCCCGGGTGATTAAATTTATACTGAGTTTGGTGCTTGTCTCCCCAGACTACACTGTGGGTCTATTAGTACCCCATTTCCCATAATGTTTCTATTCCTAATATGGTGCCTTCGGGATTGGGGCAGCACCAAAACTGGGTGGCTCGTATTATCCCCTGTACTTCCAATAGTACAATTTCACTTCAAGTTGCCTTTCTGTTACCTCCTCCCACTCCTTGTATGCTGATAGTTTCCTTGGTAAGGGGTAAGTCTAGATTAGTTATGGATATTGACGCTCCCGTGTCTATCAGCATCTCGCACTGTCTGCCCCCTAACACTGCACTAACAAATATTCTTGGGTCCTCTCTTTGTGGTCCCACATCTTCACCAGGGGCTGGTAACCGTTATTGGGTGGCTGCCAACCATCGCATACTTATGACGTCCTCATTAGAAAGCGTCTCTTGCGGGGAGAATGGCCGTGGAGTCTGCTGAGCTTCTCTAAGGAGCGCTACCACTTCTCCCCTGGTCAGGGGTGGTTCTCCTGGGACTCCTCTAATCTGTCCGAGTCCCTGTCCTTCTGTCCCTCCCCCTTAGCCCAGCATTTCCTCACTGTATGGCCTAGTTTGTCACAGTTCTGGTACTTTGGCCTTGATTGTCCACCACTCCCTTGAACTCCTTTTTTCTGCTGGCACTCTCTCTACTAAAGTGGCCTTTTCCACAATTAAAACAAGTCAAGGGGGCTGCACATAGTTTTCCTTCCTCACTCGTTCCTTCCGCAGCTGCTGCCACTGCGGCCATGTGCGCTTCTACCGTGGCTACTTTCCTTTTCTGAGTAGCATCCAACTCGGATGCCCATCTGGACAAGTCGTCATTGTTTTACATTGTGACTAGCCCTGTTTTTAACACATCTTGGTGTGCAGTACTCAACCTGTCTTTGTATATTTTTAGGAATGCTTGATTATCCCTGGTGGGGTTCAGTATTCCCGAATATGCTTGGAAGCTCAACCATTCCCGCTCTGCATAGTCATGTGCAGATTCCTCCCTTTTTTAAGTGATCCCCATGATTATTCCCCAGTTTATGGGTAATGCTCCTGCTCATCATCATCATCATCATAAGCAGTCCCTCGGAATCGAGGAAGACTTGCTTCCACTCTTAGAATGAGTCCTTAGGTGGCTGAACAGTCCCAATACGAGAGCAACAATCCCTGCCACAGGTGGGCAGACAGATGTTGAGGGTAAGGGAGAGTGTGACAGGTTTGCCGCACGTTCTTTCCGCTGCCTGCGCTTGGTTTCTGCATGCACTCGGCGATGAGACTCGAGGCGCTCAGCGCCCTCCCAGATGCACTTCCTCCACTTAGGGCGGTCTGTGGCCAGGGACTCCCAGGTGTCGATGGGGATGCTGCACTTTATCAGGGGGGCTTTGAGGGTGTCCTTGTAACGTTTCCTCTGTCCACCCTTGGCTCGTTTGTCATGAAGGAGTTTCGAGTAGAGCACCTGCTTTGGGAGTCTCGTCTCGCATGTGGACAATGTGGCCTGTCCAGCAGAGCTGATCAAGTGTGGTCAGTGCTTCAATGCTGGGGATGTTGGCCTGGTCGAGGATGCTAATGTTGGTGTGTCTGTTCTCCCAGGGGATTTGTAGGATCTTGCGGAGGTATCGTTGGTGGTATTTCTCCAGCGACTTGGGGTGTCTACTATACATGGTCCATGTCTCTCATCCATATAGGAGGGCGGGTATTACTATAGCCCTGTCGACCATGAGCTTGGTGGTAGATTTGAGAGCCTGGTCTTTGAACATGCCTTTCCTCAGTCGGCCGAAGGCTGCGTGGGAGGCGGTGTTGAATGTCCTCATCAATGTCTGCTTTTGTTGATAAGAGGCTCCTGAGGTATGGGAAATGGTCCACGTTGTCCAGGGCTCTTGATGACTGGGGGGACAGTGCTGTGCGGCGAGGACAGGCTGGTGGAGAACCTTTGTCTTACGGGTGTTTAGCGTAAGGCCCATGCTTTTGTACGTCTCAGTAAATACGTCGACTATGCAGGGAGCAGTGCCAACCCTTATACATATCCTTCTTCGACCTTACAAAGGCCTTTGACATTATCAACCGCGAGGGTCTGTGGCTACCCCCAAAAGGTCGTCAACATCCTCCGCCTGCTCCACAACGACATGCAGGCTGCGATCCTTATCAATGGATCCATTACCGATCCAATCCACGTCCGGACCGGGGTCAAACAGGGCTGCGTCATCGCCGAACCCTCTTCTCAATCTTCCTCTGCCATGCTCCACCTCACAGTCAACAAGCTCCTCGCTGGAGCGGAACTAAACTATAGAACCAGTGGAAAGCTGTTCAACCTTCGCCGTCTCCAGGCCAGGTCCAAGACCACCCCCAACCTCTGTCGTGGAGCTACAGCAGGCAGACGACGCCTGTGTCTGCGCACATTCAGACGCTGCTCCTGCTACCTGAGTTACGTCTGCTTTAAACACCTGATATTCTGCCTCTCATTGCGCAAGGGTGAGGGCTATAATCGTACACCAAGTGCCGTCTCTATCGTTGTCCCAACTGTTGCCACATTTCTTCAGTCATTTTTGCTCTTATTAACGTTTCCACATCTCGGTTGTGAAGGTTGTGGCATATTCTTATTTCCTGCATTTTCTGCCAAAACTCTTCACTACTTTGTCTCCTCTCTAACTTGGGTAACATTTGTAATAACTTCAATGTGTCCCTTCGTGTCAGTGACACATAGGTGGTTTTTATCCGAGGGGCCACGGTGGGTATTGCGGGCACATCCGGGTTGCCTCCGGCAGCCGGTACTGCTGGGACAGCTGGGGTGCCGGGTACAGATTCTACCTTGTTCGGGGCAGCCCGTACCTTCTAGTATGTTAGAGGCCTACCTTCTCTTCCCCAATCGTCATAGTCTGGATTATATTTGCGAGCCTCATCGGCCAACTCATCCCACTCTGGTCTCCCACTATTCTCGATTTCTTCACTTAAAAGTTCCAGTGGGGGATATATTGGTACCAGTGCAGGCAGTGGGGTAGGTGGTGCTGTAGGTCACCCAGTTACTGCTGCACATGTTGTACCATTCCTATTGCTTACTTCCACCTTTTCTATCTTTTTTATTTTAGCTTTTAGTTCCTGTATTATCTTATTCTTTCTTTCGAACTATTTTGTTCCCGATAGCAGGCTAATACTACCATATGAGCCCGGTCCCCTTTATTTCTTGGCTGGCACTCCGACCACTTTGCCTGCCTCTCCGGTGGGTCTTCTGATTGCCATCCCTTTTCCTTCATTCCCTCAATTAGTTTCATGTTTTTATCTGCTAGCATTTTCCCTATAGATTCCTTGGGTCCCAGTCATATTCCCCAGCTATTTCTAAGATCGCTAAGGGGCTGCCTTTCTCTTAGTGGGCTTTTCTTGTACCTCCATCGTGTCTCCTGACCGATACTTGTTCGTTAGTACCGCGGCCCGGTTGACCGCGTTAGAGCCTACTCATACCCCAAATCGTCCTTATTCCTTGGTCTCTGTCCTCCCGGTGGCTCGTTTATTTGCTCTTTCTACAGATTTCCTCCTGGCTGGCTTGTGCCAATATTCCACTGAAGTTGCAACGGAATATGGTGTAAATCTGCATCCATTCAGCATACTCTAGTGCTATATTTACATCTTTATTGCATGGACACTAAGCATTGTGCGTATGAAGGAGAATAGTTTGAGGAGGTTGTCACGGTCCGATCGAATCATGTTAATGGAAAGAAAATCCGGTGGGTTCCATAAAGGATGTGCATGTTTCCCCAGCAAGCTGACCATTAGAGGTGCTGCTAAACTGCTCCTGCACCAAGTCAAAAAGCTACCACTTACTCTCTCTCAATTTACAGATCATTATTTCCTCTTTCTGAAGGTGGTGATTGTTACTCGGGCAGCATTGATAGATGGCCATCTGGGTGCTGGTCCAAAAGTGTAAATCTAGGAGCCTGACAATCAGACATAATGAGCAGTAACCTGTGTACTACATTGAGATGTGGACCTGTCTCCTCCCCATGATTACAAATAAACATTCCAAGCCAAGAATGCTGGACCTGATGGCTTGCATCCTAGGGTTTTAAGAGAAGTAGTGGCAGGGATAGTGGATGCATTGGTTGTAATTTACCAAAATTCCCTGGACTCTGGGGTGGTCCCAGCAGATTGGGAAACTGCAAATGTAATGCCCCGATTTTAAAAAAAAGCAGGAAACTATAGACCAATTAGTCTCACATCTGTGGTTGAGAAAATGTTGGCGTCCATTATTAAAGAAGCAGTAGCAGGACCTTTGGAAAAGCAAAATTCAGTCAGGATGGATTTATGAAGGGGAAGTCATGTTTGACAAATAAGCTGGAATTCTTTGAGGATGGATAAGGGTGGATAAAGGGGAACCAGTGGATGTGGTGTATTTCGACTTCCAGAAGCCACATAAAAGGGTACTGCACAAGATAAAAGTTCACTGGGTTGGGGGTAATATATTAGCATGGATAGAGGATTGGCTAACGAACAGAAATCAGAGTCGGGATAAATGGTTCATTCTCGGTTTGGCAATCAGTAATTAGTGGGGTGCGCAGGGATCAGTGCTGGTTCCCCAACTATTTACAATCTATATTAATGACTTGGACGAAGGGACCAGTGTAACGTAGCCAAGTTTGCTGACAATATAAAAATGTGAGGAGGACACAAAAAGCCTGCAAAGTGAGTGGACAACAATTTGTCAGATGAAGTATAATGTTTGAAAGTGTGAGGTCATGCACTTTGGCAGAAAAAAATCAAAGAGCAAGTTATTATTTAAATGGAGAAAGATTGCAAAGTGCTGCAGTACAGCGACACCTGGGGGTACTTGTGCATGAAACACAAAAGGTTAGTATGCAGGTACAGCAAGTGATTAGGAAGGCCAATGGAATCTTGGCCTTTATTGCAAAGGGAATGGAATATAAAAGGGAAGTCTTGCTACAGTTATACAGGGTATTGGTGAGGCCACACCTGGAATACTGCGTACAGTTTTGGTTTCCATATTTCAGAAAGGATATACAGTGCACTCTCATTTATCCGGATCTAACGGAAAACCCGCTGTTTTCTGTTGCAAAATTGCTAACAATTGCATGACGTGACACTCGCCATGAGCAAGGACTCCGAAAATCTACCATAAAAATCTAAAAACTGAATACACAAGTTCACCCTCCTCTGCCCTGGATTTGCTGGTGTGTGTGCGCACGCTGCTGCAGCCGCTGCCTCTCGCAGCCGCCGCTGACGTTGGGAACAGGGGCAGTGCCGGCACCGGGTTCTAGGCACAGAACGCAGCCCAGATAGTACGCTCCGGAACCCCAGAGCTGGACAATCTCCTCCTCGAGGCAACCTGCAGCCACTCCCAGTGCAGCATTCGTCCCTCTGCGATTACAGTCCGGCGGAAGTACATGCATGCTGGTAATGTCCATCTTTTGTATACTTAACTGCCTTGCAACTGTTTGTATTTATTGATTAAAGTTTTAACTTTAAAATGTAAACTCGCCCAAATGGAAAATTCGTTTACCCAGAATTGCCAAATCCCTGATCGATCTGGATAAATGCGAGTTGCCTGTACTTGCTTTGGAGACAGTGAAGAGAAGGTTCACTATGTTGATTCCAGAGATGAGGGGGTTGACTTATGAGGAAAGGTTGAGAAGTCTGAGCCTCTACTAATTGGAATTCAGAAGTATGAGGTGATCTTATCGAAAGGTATCAGATTATGAGCGGGCTTGACGAGGCGGATGCAGAGAGGATGTTTCCACTGATAGGGGAAACTAAAACTAGGGGGCATAATCTTAGCATAAGGGGCCACCCATTTAAAACTGAGATGAGGAGGAATTTCTCTGAGGGTTGTGAATCTCTGGATTTCGCTGCCTCAGAGAGCTGTGGAAGCTGGGTCATTGAATAAATTTAATACAGAGATGGACAGTTTCTTAAACAATAAGGGAATGAGGGGTAATGGGGAGCAGGCAGGGAAGTGGATCTAAGTCCATGATCGGATTAGCCTTGATCATATTAAATGGCGGAGCAGGCTCGAGGGGCCGTATGGCCTACGCCTGCTCCTATTTCTTATGTTTATATTAATTGGTCCTCTCGCCGATATCAGGGTATCTGACCTGGGGACAATTGTGCTGCTCAGCATCACCCCCTTTACACACAAGCAAATCAGCACATCCCATGGCTTGGGACCAAGACACATCCTCCCTTTACTCACGGTGATGTGGATCAGCTCGCATTGATCAGCTTAATTCGTGGCTTCATTTTAAAACCAGTAAACACCACAGTAAATTTCCAATCATGAATTGTAGGATGGCTCTGGTATCTAAATGCTTCCTTTCGTCCCACTTCACTGAGCGCAATTACCTCTTTTTCTCTCTACAGTTTTTAGTTCTGATCAGGCAACCTACCCAAGGCATAAAACCCAAGGAAGGGAAATATTCATCGTGACTGGAAGAATTTTTTTATCTCTCATTACTGTAAGGGTAGTGATTTTCATGCGTCTGAGAAGTTATTTGGGAAGGGTCTGTGTCAGTTGATGCATTATACGACTGATACCCCTGCACCAATATTTGTAAATGTGAAAAGCAGTATTGTCGAATTGTAAGTTCCATCTCTCGGGCATAGTATCCTTAGAAACTGGAAACAAACTCCCCTGTTCTGATTTTTAGAAAGCTATTGTGTGGAACCTCGTAATTATCCTGACTAATAGTATTGCAAATGTAGGGGTAAAAAGGAAGCTTCTCTCTCTCGGGGTGGACTACCTGATATAGTTAATCGACACCTCGCCCGTCTGTTGGGGTAAAAGGAAGGCTTCTCTCCTTCTGGGTGCATTAACTGATACAGATAATCGACACATTGCCCAGCTCCCACTGTATAATGACCACGGAAGTAAACAAACAAAACCTCAGGTTTACCGGTTTTATTACGAGCAATGCACGGAAGGTTCAGTCTAAACCTCCGAAATACATGAGGTTTTGAGTACAATTTATACAGGCTTTGGAGAGGAGCTACCCTCTTACAAAATCATCAATAGGTCTATTGCTATCAGTGAAGTTACATTGATTTGTCAACTCTTATCAGACTGGCCCTGAGTGATATATGCAACTGTCCATCTCTCATCATTGTGTTGTTCCATTTTGCCCTCTACCCTAGTCTATACGATGCCTAGTGTGGCTGTACCAAAATACAGGCTTCCTTATCTCTTCCTCAGAGACTTCTAATCAAAACCTGTTGACTTCGGCTGTTAAGTGTTACTAATGTTAAGGATACGGTTTAATGCGTTATAGATTGATTTGCTATACCTACATTGGCAATTTCTTATACCTAATACTGATTTGTTCACTGCATTTAGCATTGTTCTGACCACCTATTTGCAACTCTTACAATTTATCCCTTACACAATAAACTGCAGCAACAACAACAAATGTTTAATATAAGTTGATTGATATCATTGATGAATAATGTACATTTTGGAAACATTGTCCATTCTTGCACATTTAAATCAAAGCTCTAGATCTGTCTATGTTCAGGATGTATACACATCGGAAATATGCCGCTTTAAACACATTTCTTTCCTTGCACAACATACTTAAAGCAAGGCTGAAACCATATAACTAATATCTAATTCTACCTGGAGGATGATCGGAAAACTTTTCACACTCAACATTGTGACACTTCAGGTTAGAAAGGAAGAAGGAGGATTTTACTCGTGAGAAGCATATTTCGCGTCATCCAAATGGACTGAAGAGTTAACCAATTACATTTGAAGGGCAATCACTCTGACAATATAGGGAAACAGCAGCCAATGTGATCATTCTAACTTTGGGCAATAGTGTAAATTAGGCGCGATCGAGTAATGTGCACATTATATGCCCTGTGGTTCCCGTCGCCCAATATTTGGTTCCATTGTAGTCAATGGAATTGGTATCAGTCGCAGCAGTAATCGGCAGCCGGTAGGAAACCGTCCGCTTTGTGTAAAGATCTAAGAGGCATTTCTCTCCATCCCATATTTATTGCCCACAAATATCACACAATTAATAGCTATATATCATCCTTGTTAAACTGATGGAAATTAAATGCCCTAATCATAGCCACTATATTCATATTAGGAATACTAATAATGTTGCCTCAGTTCATTATTGCTGTTAGTTCATTTATATCAAGCAATTTGAGTCGATCCATATATACCGACCGACCGAAATCTTTGTCATCTATATATTAATCCATCCTATTGAAGCCTACTTATTGTTCTTTCTCTTTCTGTTCCTATTTAGATAATACCAAAACTGCTTCCAATTTAGTGTATTCGGTGGTCACCATCAGAAATTCAGGAGACGGAGGTAAATTATGTCAATTTTTTACAGACTTTGCTAAGGGAGATGAAAATTACATTCACAATATTGGAATGCAGTGATTTTGAAATGTGTTTGCTTAAAATATTGTCCATCACTTCAGGAAGACATGGTTAAAATAATCACTGCAGTGTTTCCACTAACATTGCTGGGAAGTTCTGGAGGGTGAGCGGAGGAATACTCGGGGACTTAGTGGCCAGTGGAGAATAGAATCGGGCTCAGTGGAAAACGTTTCTGCCCTGGCGTAAAAGTGAAAATTAAACCGGAATGTGCTAAAAGAAGTTCTGAAAAGCAACAACTTGCATTTATATAGCACCCTTAACGTGGAACAAACTACAGAGTGGAATCACAGAGGGGGAATTACAGAGGTATATGTGTGAGGATCGGTGGAGTCAGTATGAGGGTGGAAGTAGCTGTTCATTTATAGAAAGATTATTGGTTATGTTATAATATGCTCATTATGTTGAAGAACAATTGTGCGAAAAATTGAGTTATCATACTAGAATAGAATAGATAATGTGGCTCTAGAAGAGATTTGGTAATCCATATAATGTTATGAGGCAGAAGATACTGTTGGGATATTTCGGCTGCATGATAAGTTGGGAATGAGGCAAATGGACTGCGACTTTTCACGCAGATGGTATTAACACATAATTGTGTTATTTTAACCAAACTTAGCCTGGCTGTAAATGGACTGGGAATGGTCAAAGACCGGTTTTCAATCACGCCCAATTTTACTCTCCTACAATGGAGAGCAAACTCCACTAAAGAATTTGTACCAATCCCGTCAGTTTGCTGCCAGAGTGGGTTAGATTAAAATGACCCTGATTAGGGTTGCTTAATTTAATTCCGTCCATCAATTCTCCCAGATTGTTACATTTATAATGCACTTGCTTTATTTAAATGTAATCATGGTGGCACCTCAGGGGGGAAACAGGTAAGTTATCTTTAGAGGGGAAAGATGCTGCTCAGGAATATCTCAACCAATGCTGGGAGATTTATAACTTACCATCGCAAAACAAAGCGTCAGTTATAGGAATGGCCCCATTGAAACACACACATCTATCGAAAAGATATTTGGGTGGACTGTGAAAGGAGCAGCACATTCGCTGTCATCTGTTATAGTCCCATTGCCCAAGAGCAATTTTACCCTGATGTCTGCTATTCTCTATCATTGGGGCAAATATTCAGCTTGTTCCTTGGGTGTAAGATGGGTGTGGTGGATGTTCCACACACAATAGAATTAGTTCAATTTTATTCAGCATTGATTTGAATTAACATTAAAATCCGGCAGTTCTGATTCCCGCAAGTTGTAAAATCGACATCATTCATTTGCAAAGGCCACCCCTAAACTGAAAATCTTGGCTCTTTCCCACTAAAGTAGCCAGTGAATAGTAATAGAAATCCTGCCGATTATTTTAAAGCTGCAGATGCCAGTTGTTTATAGAATGATAAAGACTATTGCAGTTTTATTCCCCCTAAGATTTACTGCAATCATCTGTGCGGTAGCATAACTGTTACATTATGGGACTAGGAATCTAGAGATCTGGAATAATGATCTGGAGACATGACTTCAAATCCTACCATGGCAGCTGGGGAATTTAAATTATGTTAATTAAATAAATCTGCAATAAAAAGCTAGTGGCCGTCCTGGTAACCATGAAACTGCCAGATTATTGTAAAAACCAGTCCAGGAAATTAGCTGTCCTTACCTTGTCTGGACTATGTGATTCCAGAGCCACGGCAAAGCTGCCTCTGAAATGGCCTGGCAAGCCACTTATTTGTACCAAATTTCGAGAAAAAGACCTGAACACTACAAACTGCAGCGGTTCCAGAAGGCAGCTCACCAACACCTTCTCAAGGGTAATTAGGAATGGGCAATAATTGTTGAGCTTGCGAGCTATGAACAAAACGAATCATCTCTTGTTCAAATTTACTCAGTGGTTTCTTCATTGCTACTTTCCTTTGAACCATTTTATTTTGATTTTTTTAAACTATAAAAGTAAACTGAGAGGAAGCATAAGTGGAATTGTGTCAGCTGAGCCCGTTAATTGTCGGTAATTTTGATCATACTGTAATCGGGTGACAGTGAACTGACAATCCGTTACCCATCTCTCCCGACTTCCCTTCCCACTGAAATCACCATTGGTTCTTTCTCGCCATTTGTGCGCCACCGGCCAAGACCAATTTCAGCCCCATATTCTTTAATTCCAGGATAACAAAAATGGTCCCAGCAACTATTGCATCAAATACGCCACAGTTAACCGGACGGACACTGAAGCTAGTTTGGAAGGGGGTCAAATGGAAGAAGCTCTGATGTCTACGAAAACCTTCCACGGAAATGAGAACGAAGCAGGAATAAAATGCACAGAAACAACAAAAGAACAGAATTGAGGCATCAGTCAACTTGTGCTCTCAGCAAATTGCCTGACCTCACGGACTTTAGTCTGAAGGCAGGTTAGGCCATTATTGTTAGTGCAAGGCCTTGGAGGCACAGTGTTCATGCCTGCCAACAATTCAATTTCAACATATCCTTTACTCTGACAGGACTTTATATCTCGAGAAACATCATGTCGCAAGTTTTGCAGTTCATATTTTGCAGCAGGATCCTACATGAGGCTTTGGTAAACATGAATGAGGGGGGCTGGTTATTCTTGAAAAAATACTTCAGGCTAGTGTCAATGGTTCAAAGTATGAAGGAGTGTGAACTTTTCAAAAAATAAAACATAGTATGGAGATGGTGTGTTGGGGAGTTTGAACAAGAGTGCCATATGTAATACACTTGATTGGTAAATTGTTATGTATTACCTGTGACTTGGCTCACGTAAAGTGATGGGAAGGGTTCTTCCATAGTAGATGAGAATGCTGCCACAGATAGTGCAGGCACGGTACTGGACTTACAGGAAATAAATAGTGGTTCCGGTAATTAAATGGTATTGATAGATGGATGACAGCGTAAGTACCAGGAGCTAGTTTATCTGCTGGGCTCCGCCATATTTTGCGATAGATATTCAGATCAGCGAGCATCCTCTGTAAGAATTGCTAATAGAATACATGGGCAGGAGATTTTATGTTGAGGGACTCAATTATTTTGAAACTGAAGCAGTGAGTAGGAGTGATGCTGTGGGGAAGTGAGTCAGAACAATGGAAAAGCAGAACGAGGGATGTGTGGGGAAATATTCTGGTGGTTACAGGTACACTGTTAACACAAACTCATGATGGTTTGTGGGCCATATGTTTCGGGGGTATTACTTGTGTGCAAAGCAATGCTTTAATTGGTGACTCAAAATGTCCTAAAAGAGGCGGAGTGGCAGCATTGTCAATACATACATGTGAGCAAATCTATTTGTTATTGTAATCCGAGGATAGTTCTTATCGTTGTTTGGCAGTCTGGTGTCGGAGGACAGCCTGTAATTAAACAATGTGTTGGTTACCAGCTTCACTTTGACTCTGGTATCAGAGTTCTCTCCTTCATAAGCAAGTTTCTGTTGGACAGTGTTAAATAAACAACTGAACTTGTTTCTCTTGCTGTAGCCATTGTTTCGATTAGCAAATCAGAATATTCTAAAGTTCAGCAATCTGTGGTAACCAAGGGTCACATTACGTGAGTACCTCAAATGTTCTTTCTGGGCAGTCTGTGGGATCAGCACAGCATGTGTTGTAAATTGTTTGAACAGCCCTAAAGGCATCGATAGCTTCACAGGAACACACAATAGTAAAATGTGCAAGAGTCATTTAGCAATATCTGTGAATGGTCTGGAATAAATCAGCTCGTTGATTTGTGTTTAGGGGAATGTCAAGAGTTCATGATGGCAATTAGGTCACTTGTAATTATGATAGTTAAATTATTCGAAGAGTTAAGTACATGTTTGTACGGTTTATGTTACTCAGTTGACATTTATATGTATCTTTGATGTACTATGGTTTATTGTAGGTATGTATGGAATGTAGGGATCAAAGGTGAAATGTGGGACAAGAGATGTGAGTGAACCATTGTTTTGCTTCTCGTACTGGAATGGTGGAAAGTGTGATTGTTTAATAGCTCATAGTGGAATCGTGAAGTATGTCTGAGTCCACACTAGTTGTGGATAGCATGCGGTTTCAATAAAGTCCTGATCCAGCATTGCCACAACTGTGTGTGTGTAATCTGCCGGTTAAAGTAACGAGACGAAAAAGAACAAGAAAGTAGGCCAACACAAACAATTAATTGCTCATTGTAACCTTGAAAATCAGTAAATTCCTCTTTTATTACAGGGAAAGGTATTTATTTTGAAATTTCTGCTGTGTTTCTGGCCCAATTGAATGATGTATAACAAATGATCTGTTACCAATATCCAATAAATTTGCAATAAATAATGAAATGTTGAGATAACTTCAGAAGCTTGACTCTAAATGTTTTACAAACTCAAAGCTGACCGTTACCGGTTCATCGAAACATAGAAAGTAGGTGCAGGATTAGGCCATTTGGCCCTTCGAGCCTGCACCACCATTCAATAAGATCATGGCTGATCATTCACCTCTTTTCTGCTTTCTCTCCATACCCCTTGATCCCTTCAGCCGTAAGGGCCGTATCTAACTCCCTCTTGAATATATCCAGTGAACTGGCATCAACAACTCTCTGCGGTCGGAAATTCCACAGGTTAACAACTCTGAGTGAAGAAGTTTATCCTCATCTCAATCCTAAATGGCCTACCCCTTATCCTTAGACTGTGTCTCCTGGTTCTGGACTTCCCCAACATCGGGAACATTCTTCCTACATCGAACCTGTCCAGTCCCGTGAGAATTTTATGTTTCTATGAGATCCCCCCTCATCCTTCTAAACTCCAATGAATACAGGCCCAGTCGATCCAGTCTCTCCTCATATGTCAGTCCTGCCATCCTGGGAATCAGTCTGCAGTCCCTCAATAGCAAGAATGCCTTCCTCAGATTAGGAGACCAAAACTGAACACAATATTCCAGGTGAGGCCTCACCAAGGCCCTCTACAACTGCAGTAAGTCCTCCCTGTTCCTATACTCAAATCCCCTAGCTATGAAGGCCAACATACCATTTGGCTTCTTCACCGCTTGCTGTACCTGCATGCTAACCTTCAATGACTGATGTACCATGACACCCAGGTCTCGTTGCACCTCCCCTTTTCCTAATCTGCTGCAATTCTGATAATATTCTGCCTTTGTGTTTTTGCCACCAAAGTGGATAACCTCATATTTATACACATACTGCATCTGCAATGCATTTGCCCACTCACCTAAACTGTCCAAGTCACCCTGCAGCCTCTTAGCATCCTCCTCACTGCTCACACCACCAGCCAGCTTAGTGTCATCTGCAAACTTGGAGATATTACACTCAATTCCTTCATCTAAATCATTAATGTATATTGTAAATAGCTGGAGTCCCAGCACTGAGCCCTGCGGACCCCACTAGTCACTGCCTGCCATTCTGAAAAGGACCCCTTTATCCCGACTCTCTGCTTCCTGTCTGTCAATCAGTTCTCTATTCGCCTCACTACATTACCCCCAATACCATGTGCTTTAATTGTGCCCACCAATCTCTTGTGTGGGACCTTGTCAAAAGCCTTTTGAAAGTCCAAATACACCATATGCACTGGTTCTCCCTTGTCCACTCTACTAGTTACATCCTCAAAAAATTCTGGAAGATTTGTCAAACATGATTTCCATTTCATAAATCCATGTCGACTTGGACCAATCCTGTCACTGCTTTCCAAATGCACTGCTATTTCATCTTTAATAATTGATTCCAACATTTTCCCCACTACTGATGTCAGGATAACCGGTCTATAATTACCCTTTTTCTCTCTCCCTCCTTTTTTTAAAAAAAGTGGGGTTACATTAGCTACCCTCCAGTCCATTGGAACGTATCCAGAGTCGATAGACTGTTTGAAAATGATCACCAATGCATCCGCTATTTCTAGGGCCACTTCCTTAAGTACTCTGGGATGCAGATTATCAGGCACCGGGGATTTATCGGCCTTCAATCCCATTAATTTCCCTAACACAATTTCACGCCTAATAAGGGTTTCCTTCAGTTCCTCCTTCTCACTAGACCCTCGGTCCCCTAGTATTTCCGGAAGTTTTTTTGTGTTTTCCTTTGTTAAGGCAGAACCAAAGTATTTGTTCAACTGGTCTGCCACTTCTTTGTTCCCCATTATAAATGCACCTGAATCTGACTGCAAGGGACCTACGTTTGTCTTCACTAATGTTTTTCTCTTCACATATCTATAGAAGCTTTTGCAGTCAGTTTTTATGTTCCCAGCAAGCTTCCTCTCATACTCTATTTCCCCTCTTAATTAAACCCTTTGACCTCCTCTGCTGAATTCTAAATTTCTCCCAGTCCTCAGGTTTGCTGCTTTTTCTGGCCAATTTATATGCCCCTTCCTAACACTATCGTTAATTTCCCTTGTTAGCCACGGTTGAGCCACCTTCCCTGTTTTATTTTTACTCCAGACAGGGATGTACAATTGTTGAAGTTTATCCATGTGATTTTTAAATGTTTGCCATTGTCTATCCGCCGTCAACCCTTTAAGTATCATTCGCCAGTCTATTCTAGCCAATTCACGTCTAGTACCATCGAAGTTACCTTTCCTTAAGTTCAGGTCCCTAGTCTCTGAATTAACTGTCACTCTCCATCTTAATAAAGAATTCTACCATGTTATGGTCACTCTTCCCCAAAGGGCCTCGCACAACAAGATTGCTAATTAATCCCTTCTCATTACACATCACCCAGTCAAGGATGGCCAGCCCTCTAGTTGGTTCCTTGACATATTGATCTAGAAAACCATCCCTAATACACGCCAGGAAATCCTCCTCCACTGTATTGCTACCAGTTTGGTTAGCCCAATCTATATGTAGATTAACGTCGCCCATGATAACTGCTATACCTTTATTGCAGGCATCTGTAATTTTTTGTTTGATAATATATGGCATAATCTAAGGTCAGAACTTGTATAGTTAGTATATGTATCAGTCCCAGTATTTCATTTAACAATGCCAGTCCTGTACCAGCAGGACACTGTAGCTGCTCATCACAGAATTTTACAAAGGAGACAGTGTGGGTAATAATCACACATCAATACCATTAGGCTTTTGTAGCTACGAATAAAAATTCTGCAGCAGTATGACAGTGCAGATACTAATCATAGACCTGTACACGTAGTATATTTCTGGTCCTAATCAGGAATATATACTATATTGCAGTATATGTACTAATAACAGTCCTGCACCATTAGCGTAATGTCGATACTAACCACAGTCCTGTATAGTGATAGCACTGTTGGTACTAATCTTCGACCAGTACCAATAGCACAGTATAGGGAGTACTCATCGATCGGCACCAATATAATAGAATACGTTCTGATCACATACCTACACCTGAAGTACAGTATAGGCACTAATCATAGAACTGCTTCAGAAGGACAAAATAGAAATGAAGCATAGACCTGTACCATTTTCACAGCACAGGTAATAATCGCAGTCCTTTAGCAGTATTACTGTGTAAGTACTAATCAGAAATGAGCATAATATATTTAGTAATTACAGAACAATAGGAATGCACAGGTAATAATCATAGGCCTGTAATAATAGGGCAGTTTGGCTAATCATCGCTCTATCAGTAGGACAGTATAGAGAGAGCAATACTTGGGAGCAAAGGTGTCACTGTTTTACTTGCACAGTATAGTCACAGGCTTATACATCTTCCCATGGTGACACTGATGGGGTTAATCGTTTCATACAAGACAATCAGTAATTCGAATGTTACACCACTAAAATAACAGCTTGCATAGACACATTTTTGTAACATTTAGTCGAGTAGGTGACATATTCCATTGCACAGCAAGTTTGCATTGAGAGGCTAAACTAATCTACAGTCCAAAATTTAATAAAGTATATTAGGATTGTTTTTTCTGAAGGAACAATATTTTCAGTTACCTGGAGTGAGCCGGATACTGGGATTAAATTGGGCAGTTCGAGCAGATGCACCTCATTACCCTGGGTTTAGCCTTCAGTAATTTGTGAGTTGAATCACTTCTTTTGTAAAACACTAGGTTAAACTCTCGGGATTAAATGGTGAATTGGTCACAGTCCCACTGTTCTCAGCCCTTGACCCCCGTTCCCCCTCTACCGTTGTGCCAGACCTCACACAGACAGCTAGGGTGACCGCTTCCCTGGTCCGTAAAAAAGCCTTCAGCCTGTGGCCACACACTAGGTCAGTCTCTGTGTTAACGGAACAAGCTGCGGTTAGAATAAATCATCTTTAAAACTGTTTTCAGAGATATCTCCGGCCTGGATTCCAACTGTTGGCTTCTGATTAGAATTTAGTTTAAAAGCTGACCGGGCTCAGTTCACTTTTCAGCGTTAGGGTGGACTCGTCATCAGGTCCGGTGGAGTTTCCTCTTTTGTCCAGTGAGGTGTGACGTCACACTGGTCTCAGGGCAGTGAGCTCCACAGCTGCAGCCTGCTCTCAGGGAAGTCGCTCCAGCCGCTGTCTCCTCATTCCCGTAAGTACAGTTTGGGGATTTGAGCATGCCGCCCTTTGGCCCTGAAGCAGTAGTACAGTGTCAGCGGCTGAATGTGGGCGGCCACATTTGTCGGGAGCAGGAATGGGAAGTGGAACAATGCGCTGGGGAACAGGTTGCTGTGTTGGACGGACTCCATTGGTTCTGGTGATGAGTGGAAATGTTCGCCCAAATCTGACTAAACAGAGGCTGCATTGTAACAGAGAGAATGATTATCTATGGGTGTGTTTATATTTGGCTGCTGCTCTCTTTAAGGGAAGCTACTGGTTTCGAAGACGAAACATGTAAGGTTGTGGGGAAAGTGGGGTGTGGGACCAATTGACAAGTTGTTGTGGAAGATTCAGCGCAGGCACCTTGGGCCGAATGGTCACCTTCTGCACTGTCTGATTCTATAACTCCAGTTTTCAGGTAAAAGGATCTGGAAACAGCTGATCCGAAGCCCGTGTCTTCACAGAGGGAGATGGACTTCTGCTCGGACCCCCAACATTGGGAATGAAGCACCTCTGTCACCTTCTGATCTTTAAGTGAATCTCCAATATTTCCAGTGCCTTTGGAAACCCCCGCGGAACTATAATCAGACAGTCAGTAAGAGGCAGAGTAACACTGAATTGATATTGACAGTTACCTAAAGTCAGACATTCAATTAAAATGCCTTGAAATGTAATTTCTATGTTTCAGTATCAATCAGAGTTTAGTGCAACAGCAGAACTAAGTTTGGTTAGTCAGGGTAACAGGGTCTTTCTGCTCATGAATCCCTCTTTGCTGTTACATGATGCATCCCGCTGAAGATTGTTTGTAAACAGCCTAATTTTTATTATTTTAACAATTGTTTTGTCTCACATGCAGTAAATGCTTTAAAATGTCATATTATTGTACTGTTTTTTATTAGGATTTATCATTTTATGCACTTCATATCAAGTGTCAACGTTGTATCAGTTTTTCACTCTTACTAACTGCTATTAATAAATGCGGTGAGCTTTGCATTTTTCCTGTAGCTAGATGTTAATCGTGGTCTATATCATTGCTTCATGATTTTGTGTGACACAAGCATGCTTCTTTTTAGACATCTGCCATAGAAAGAGAGAGACAAAGAGAGCGAGTGTGAGAGGGAGAGAAAGCGGGACAGACAGAGGCAGAGATAGAGAGAGGAAGTGGGTCAGTGGTGGGGCGGAGAGTGAGACAGTGTAAGAGGAAGATAGACACACGAGAAGCAGATTCAAAGAGATAAAGCAAGAGACAGACACAATTGACATAGAGACACAGAGAGGCAGAGGGAGAAAACAAAAGGCTTAAGGGTATTTAGCAGGGAAAGTTATAATGGTGGCTCTTCAATGTTAATTTCTGATGACAGTTCCTGGAATATAGACAGAAATGTATCTTTATGGTCTTGTGTAATTGAGGCTGCTTTCCTCTGAGATGCTGATGTCAGCGCTCTGCTGCCTTGTTACCCAGTGGACCACAAGAGCAGAAAACCGGAACACACACAGGGTTTTCAGCTTTAATGTACCCCCTGATTCTTTTACTAGAAACACATCTATTTTAATAACTTGACATTAGTTGTGGAGTCATGTCAGGCACAGCTCGTCTCACAGCTTAATATGGGAGATCAGAAAAGATGTCAAGTTACAGCTTAGTCTTCAGCTTATAATGGTCCCCATGTTTATTTTGTTGACTAGCAGATAAAAAACACTTTTTGTGGAAAGAATTGGCCAAATTGACTACTAAAGGCCCAGGTTGCTCATGTTGAACAATTAAATACAGACACATCTGCATTGACCATTGACCCGTTGGCTATTATTTTTGCAATGTTTGCAGCTACATGCAGTGCCTTAGTAATGTGATTCCTGTGGTCTGAGGTGTGACCAAATGTTTCTGCTGCCTGCTGCTTGGTCATGTACTATCATCACTAGCAATAGTTGCAACCCTGCCAATACTTGTGATGATGTTGATGCTAATGATGAGTAAACTGATGATAGGAAAATAGCAGGAGCTAACCAGTCAGCCCTCGATCCTTCCCTGCCGTTGAGATCAGTCCTTTTCTGTCATGGTTGATCTGTACTTCAACTCCATGTACCCGCCTTTGCTCAATATCGCTTGTTATCCTTAATCAACTAAAATTTATTCACCTCTGTCATGAAAGCTCCAAATAAACCCTATGGTACACAGCCTTTTTTCAGAGTTGCAGAGTCTCAGTTTTTACATTTGTCCATGGGAAATCGCTTGCAAAGCTGGAATGTATTGCCCATCCTTAATTGTCGTTGAGAAGGTTTTGATGGACTGCCTTCTTGAACCGCTGCAGTCTGTGTGGTGAAGGCAGTCCCACATTGCTTTTCGGGAGGGAGTTCCAGGATCCTGACCCAGTGACAATGAAGGGATGGCGATATATTGCCAAGTCAGGATAGTGATTACTTGGAGGTGATGGTACTCCCATGCCCTTGCCGCTCTTGTCATTCTAGGTTGTCGAGGTCGCGGGTTTGCGAGGTTCTGTCGAAGATGTCTTGGCGAGTTGCTGCAGTGCATCTTGTAGATGGTACACACTGCAGCCACGGTGCGCCGGTGTTGGAGGGAGTGAAGGTTTAAGGTAATGTCCCATTGTGTGAAAACGTGCTTCCTGATTTCTACCCTAAATGGTCTCATGATAATTTTAAATAAATGGCCCCTTGTTCTTGACAGAGCAGATATACTCAGTGACACTCAGAACAACAAATTATTTTAATCTTTTTCAGTGTTTAATCTGACAGCAACTTTTCCATTTAGTCTTCAGACCATTGGGATCTTCAAATAAAAGCTCTTTGTTTGTGAGAGGCTAAGTTGGAACAATTTGATGTATTAATATTTTACATTTACTTCAAATAACTGAGTAATTGGCGGCACATGTAGACTGGCAGAAAATGTGATACCGCCTGTTTTGTGTCCCTGCCAAAGTCAAATTTCACCCGCTGGGTGTTTCCACTATTCAACTGCTCAGGTCAAGCATGAAGATAGTGACAGATATTGAAAATATAATACGGTTTTTTTTCTCATTTGCAGTGCAAATTGCTCAGCAGGGGACCACACAAGGTGTGATGAAAATAATGTTCATTATTGATAATTCAGTTTGTTCAATTAACACTTCCAATTTAGATTTACAGGACAGCAGCAATCCTGCAATTTCCAGCTGGTCTCCCAACCGTAAAACTGACCCACTGGAGTCACCACCTATAAGGGAAACGCTCGATTATCATTTTCATCGATTTTACTTAGTCGGTCAATCCCAACAGGAGTTTTAAGCCACAGCGCCAAGTTTAATGTCTACTGCAATATATTAAAGATAATGTGGTCTACAAATTGGTCTGGGTAACTGCTAACTCATTTCAATTAGGATTGGCAGCGATTAATGATGATTAGCAGAGAAATGGATGGAAAGATAGACAGTTCTCTGATGAAGTAACCGAGAATTTGTGCGGTTTAAGTTGTGTATATTGACTTTCAAAAGGCACTGAATGAAGCACCACATAATAGATTATTGGTCAAATTTAAGCACGTGTGATTAAGGGGCAGTGGCAGTGTAGATAATAAATTGGCTGGGACACACACACTGAGAATAGTGGTTAATTGTCATTTTACTGACTGGAAGGGAATATTCAGTGGTGTCTGACACAGGTCGGTATTGGGATCCCTGTTCTGTCTGATAATTATATGTCACCTGCACTTTGCACACATAATTTCAAACTTTGCGGAGGACACTAAACTCTGAAATGTTATAAACAATGTGGAATATAGAAACAGACTTCTGGAGAATAACAATAGACTGGCGAAATGGGCAGATACATTGCAGGTGCAATTTAACGCAGGAAACTGCAGTGAATTTACTAAATTTGTACCAATGAGACCGGATTTCAGTTGCATGGAGAAACTACAGCTGTTCACCTTTGAACATAGAAGGTTAAAGTGAGATTTAATAGAGTTGTTTAATATTGTGAAAGATTTTGAGTAAATAAGGAAACACACTTAAGAGTTAATTGTTGAAGTTTAAACGCACCCACCCGATACAGGGAGGCGGTCCTCCCAACCAACCATTGGTCCTTCTAAAAATGACGGGGGGCAGAGTGTCGGCATAACGGGATGGTAAATCTACTGATCCCATTTCGAAGCAACTACCACCCGATTTCACCATGTTAAATTTACCTCTTAAATAGAAAGTTGAACCGATAGACAACAGATATCTAACGCCAGGTTGGGACAATGTGTAGAAAAACCCCACTGTATTTACTACATATAGTGCTATGATGCAATATTTCTAATCATTACTTCCTTTTATTGTCTCCATGCAGCATCTGGACCGGAAGTGCTGGTTATTTATCCCAGCAATAGAGACGTAAAGGAAGGAGATAAATTAAAACTGCAGTCTGTATACAGAGGTAGAATTAATTACTTTTATTGGAGGAACGATTCTAACTATATAAATGGAGCTCGCAATGAGTTTTATGAAACGCTTGTGGACAGTAGCAGTGGAGGCTCTCACCAGTGTGCAGTGTGGTCTGGATACAAATGGCAAAGGAGTGCGACTCTGAAAATATTCACAATCGGTAGGTGATCTTTGACATTTATAACTTTAGATAACAGTGATGGAAAGAAAAACCTGCATTTATATAACGTCTTTCACCATTTCTGAAAGCATTTCACAGACGTTTGAAATATAGTCATTGTTTTAATGTTGGATACCTGAAAGCCAATTCTGGCAGAACAAGTTCCGACAGATAGAAAAATGATAATGACCATGTCAACATTTGACCTGCTGATAGAGGGATTGCTCTTCCAATTATTTTTGCGGGATCTTTAACGTTCACGTGAGTGGAAATACCGTGCCGCGGTTTAATGTGTCAAAAGGCACCTTTTGCTACAATATCGTCACTGCGAATCATGGAGTGAGATTCGAACCTGTGACATACTGTCTCAGAGGCCTTTGGGCTACCCAGTGAGCCACACCTTTTGTTAGTTAGTTGTTGGTTAGTGCCCGATGAGTTAAACCTCAGGTAATGGCTGCCATCGTTCGGTCAACTTTGACACGTAGTCAGCTCAGCTCTTGTCCAGAAAAGTCACGTATTTAAAGAGACCTCACAGTTGAATGTAATTCAAAACATGAAACATATTAAATACTTGAATAAAACTGCCAAATGATCACTGAGCAGAAGTGTGCAGCACGTCCACAAAACTAAAGTCCCTCTTCCCTGGTACCATTGTGGGGAATCTCACTTCAACCAGCCCTGCTCTAAATAGAATAATCCCAGCTCCTTTAGTCTCTCCATACCTGATGGGGAAATACCAGGCGTTCCTGGAGGTAGGGCTGAGTTTGTTACTGATTTGTAGAATCGGGTCTCGAAGTAAAAGTTATTTGATGAAAGTTTGAGAGGCAACAGAAGGGGTGTCAGCTGAACATAAGAAGGGACGTGTGCCTTTCTAACACCACAGTGTCAGTGGGGCTTTTCGGATAATAGCTGTGTTGTTCATTAATGGGATCATAGCGATACATGCACTTTAAATTAAATGTTCTTCAGGATCTGGTACATGTACTTTAACATATTCTAATTTGTACTTATTTATATTTCTTTTATATTATCAGCTTCTGATTTGAGTTTAACTTTGGAAGTCAAACCAAGAGCCGCGTTGTCGGGTGAAAGCATTACCCTCGAGTGTTTGGTGCCTGACCAGAAAGGGACAGGATCCTTCCTGTGGTATCGAAATGAAAAGTTCATACAACAAACTTATCGAGCTCAGTACATCATAACTAAAGTGGAAATTACAGATGAGGCATCATATCGTTGTGAACTCAGAAGAAGCTACAGGAAATGGGTCTCACCAGAAGTAAACATTACTGTAACAGGTTGGTCACTGCCTTTCTTGCTTTCCTGTGAATTTTCTGGTTGGCAAGTTGCAGAAATATGGAAACTTTTCGAAGAACATTTTTGCCAGGACAATTCTGTTGAAATTGGAAATATTTCCAATTATTGAGCAAACATTCAGATGTGTAAACTTTACAAAAGCATCTGGGGTGCATGTGGCAACATTCCACACTGGGTTAACTGTAAGGGTGTCGAGTGCCCAATGAAGCCTCATGAGGGGAACTCGATACCACAAGGAGTAGTTGAGTAAAATATCATAGATGTATTGGAGAGGAATGTGGATAAACACATGAGGGAGAAAGGAATATAAAAATATGTTGATGGGGTAGATGGTGCCTGTTGGAAGGATGTTTGTGTGGAACTAAACACCTGCATGAACGTGTTGGGCCGAATGGCCTGGGTCTATGCTGTAAATACTATGCACAATGTGTCTGCAGCGTGTTCAGGACTCCCGCACAAGTTTTCTCACACTTTGGCCATGGTAAGCCCCAAGAGAGAGGACTGTTGAAGAACACTGGTGTTGAAACTTGCGTCTCGGTAATCTGCCAACCAATTCTTTGTTGAGGATCCTTGGCTACCCTTGAGAGAGGAGAAGGTGAATGTTTATTTGAATTCAATTCCTCCCCCCAAACTCCAGCCTGCCGAACGAATGTCCTGGAGCCCTTCTAACTTGTGGTGTTCGGCCACCACCTGAAAGTCCCATTTCACAGCGAACCGGAGAAGAGCGACAATTCTCTGAGGCCGACTGATGTGCGTCTGTGACTGCCGTATGCAAACCAGCACAAACACTTCCAATCATAGGCACATTTGTTGCTACTGGATGGGAGAGTACAGCTGGCAGACACATAGCTGAGGCCAGGAAGATTTGCGGCACTCTTGCCCTTATGGTCACAACGTAACTCTGTCATCCTGCACCCGCTGGGTGGCTCAGAATGTAAAATGAGCAGCATACACTTCCAGAATCTGATGTGGTGGGTGAATGCTCCTCATAGAATCCATTGAAACTAATTAAATAAACATACGATGGGTTGTATAAAATATAATTGATCGTAAGCACCGGATTGTCTATTGCGTGCTCTGCTTCGGCTTTGCTTCATACCCAGGTGGCCCACGCGGAAATGTACCCCTGTGGCTTGGATGAGTTACACTGTCCTCAGTGTTCAACATGGAACAATCCGATCTCATTACCTTCGGCCTTCATTACAAACTCTGCTTCCTCGCCGTGTTATGTCCTCCGTTAGCTCCAGAGAAAGTGGGGAAGGGTTCACATTTGCCAGCTGTTCCCAACACACCATAGTTTCTGAAATGCAACTTCAGCAGAGCTGGGTCAGATGGTGGGAAAGTGCTGCTCAGGCAGAGAAATAGGAATTAACTCCAATATAAACCATAAGACAATTCGTAATCAGCTGACCCCCGCTTCCTTTGTGTTCTTTACGTTCCCTAGACTGGTTGCTGTTGGAATTAGGGCTGGGTGCAGGAGGAGGGACCGTGAAACGCCATTCATGGAAATCCATATTAATGTTAAATTTACTCGGCTCAACAAAGGCAGATCACTGGGGAAGTGGGAAATCTGAACTTAAATTGCCATTTTTTGGGGGCGGCTTTACAAATAGATCTTTGTGTGAATTAAGCGGATGAAGCATTATAACTGTGACACTTTGCTCAAGATATCAGATGGCGACGTGACCTTACAGGTCGATCCGCCTTCGGTTTTGGACGGAGATACTCTGATGCTCAACTGTCGGTATAGATACGATTTGTGGTATAATTATTACGTTGAATTTTATAAAGACAATACTAGGATCCATTCAATGATGAGTACAAATCACGAAAATCTGCATAGAATTATGGTCACTAGTTCGGAACATATCGGATTATATCATTGTACAGTTGACAATAAGCAATCACGGAGTGTCCGTGTTCACGTTTGTGGTAAGTATGGGGAATATTTAAATGGGAGATGCATGAATTGTGTTTCTCCCTATTACTGGTGTACACATCTGAGAATTTCTGAATCTGTACTAAAGTATACTATCTATGTGAACTCCAAAGATGTTGGTGTTAGATTGTACAATATATTTTCTACACACATGCTACTTGAACTGACGTTTCATAATCACTCTGATTTCATCGCATACACATTACAGTTTGATAAGTTTAATAATTTGTTGCTTATTGTTTGTCCCTTTTTTAAAAAAGGGGCACTTATGTTAACATTATTACTTTTCCTGAAACAACACCTGTCACCCTAATTGGCATTTTTTAAATGTGTTCGCCAGGTTCCCCTGTTTCTCCTCCTTCCCTTCCCCAGTCCTTCCACCCTTTGCTCTGCCCATTACCCATGTTTCTCCATGATTAATTTCTCGACCTGACTACACTATTTCATGAAGATGCAAGAAAGGTTGAAATGGATGATACCAGAAAGGCAAAGTTATACCAATCAGGAAAAGGTGAACAGGCTGGGTCTCTCTTCTCCAGTGAAGTAGAAGGCTGAGGGGTGACCTAATAGAGGTAATACCATTTATGAAAGGATTTGATAGAGTAGATGCAGAGAGAGCATTTCCCTCTTGTGGCGAAGAACATAACTAATGCCATTAATATAAGATAGACATCAAGAAATCAAATAGGGAATTCAGAAGAAAGTTGTTTACCTGGAGAGTGGTGAGAATGCGGAACTCACTACCACAGGCAGTGGTTGAAGCGAATAGTATAGACGCACTTAAAGGGAGCCTGGATAAGCATAACAATAACAACTACTTGTAAATATATAGCGCCTTTAACGTAATAAGGTGCTACTCAAGAGTATTCTAAGTTAAATATTTGATACTGTGCTGAATAAGTAGAAATTAGCGCATGTGACCAAAGGTTTGGTAAAAGAGGTAGGTTTTAAGGAGGGTCTTAATGCAGGAAAGAGGTAGAGAGGCGGATAGGTTTCGACAGGGAGTTTGAGTTTAAGTCCTAGGCAAAGAAGGCACGGCCACCAACTGTTGAGCGATTATAATCAGGGATGCTCAAGAGAGCAGAATAAGAATGGTGCAGATATCTCTGGGGGTTGTGGGGCTGGAGGAGATTACAGAGATCGGGAAGGGTTTGAAAAGAAGGATGAAGATTTTGAAATCGAGGCAATGCTTAAGCTGTGCCAATAAACGTCAGCGAGCTCAGGGTGATTAGTGAACGAGACTTCGTGCAGTAAGGACACGGGAAGCTGAGTTTTGGATCACCTCTTGTTTACCTCGGGTAGAATGTGGAAGAATAGCCAGAACTGCGTTGGAATAGTCAAGTCTAGAGGTAACAAAGGCAATGGATGAGGGCTTCTGCTGCAGATGAGCTGAAGAAAGGTTGGAGATGGGCAATGTTAGAGGTGTAAATAGACAACCTTATTTATGCTGTGGATATGTGGTCGAAGCTCTTTTCAGGGTCAAACTTGACACCAAGATTGCGAACAGTCTGGTTCACCGTCAGACTGATAGTGGAAAGATGGATGGAGTCAGAAGCTAGGGAACGGAGTTTGTGGCAGGAACCAAAAACAATGGCTCTGTTCTTCCCAATATTCAATTTTTGAAAACTTCTCATCCAGAATAGGATGTCGGACAAGCAGTCTGACAATTTAAAGAGAGTGGAGGGGTTGAGCGAAGTGGTGGTGAGACAGAGCTGACTATCATCAGCGTACATGTGGAAACTGATGCTGTGTATCTGGATAATGTCGTCAAAGGATAACATGTAGATGAGAAATAGGAGGGGGCAAGGATAGATCATTGGGGCACCAGAGATAACCGGGAGGCGGGAAGAGAACACATTGCAGGTGATTCTCTGGCTACGATTAGATAAATAAGAATGGAACCAGGCGCATGCAGTCCCACCCAGCTGGACAACGTGAAGAGGCGTTGGAAGAGGATGGAGTGATCAACCGTGTCAAAGGCTGCAGACAAGTCAAGGAGGAAGTGAAGGGAAAGTTTGCCTTTGTCACGGTCACAAAGAATGTAATTTGTGACTTTGATGAGAGGCGTTTCAGTACTGTGGCAGGAGCAGAAACCAGATTGAAGGGATTCAAACATGGAGTTCCGGGAAAGATGGGCACGAATTTGGGAGGCGACAACACGTTCAAGGACTTGAGAGGAAAGGGAGGTGGGAGATGGGGTGGTAGCTAGCAGGCACAGTGGGGTCAAGATTTGTTTTTTGAGAGGGGAGATGACCACAGATTGTCGGCGAAGGGTACAGTACCTGAGGAGAGAGAACCTTTAACAATGTCAGCTAACATGAGACAACCGTGTCAAAGGCTGCAGACAAGTCAAGAAGGATGAGGAGGGATAGTTTATTTTTGTCGCAGTCACAAAGGATGTCATTTCTGACTTTGAGAAGGAGGAGAAGGTAAGAGACGGTTATGCTGATAGCGTTTCTTGTGCTTTATATATCATGAATATACACAAAGACTCAGCATCCACAGCCCTCTGGTGCCTCTGCTGAGAATCTAGAAAAGTGCTCCTTTCTCTGCCGTTTTGCTGATCTCTGTTAATTTTTTGATGTGGCGAACAGTCGCAGACATTTAACAAAATCTGAGAGAAGGTCTTTCGGCAAATCTACCCCTTTGAACAGCGCCTCCTCTCTTCATGGTGTGGAAGTGGGTGTATTGTCCAATCAACGATGCCTTGCCTTGGCCAGGTGAAGCTCAATTGTCTTTATTTCCAGCTCGGGTCAGCTGAACTAGCGTCTGAGAGGTGTCTGAGATACATGTTGGTAGCAATACTTTTGGAATTAATGGTTGATGGCGAGCTGCAACATGGAACGTAATAGAGCAAATTTTGATTGGAATATGCCCAGGCATATATATAATAATTGCCAGGCCCGGCGTTCCCGTTTCAGCGGATTTTAGTGAAATAAACATAAGGGAGGAATCCCGTCTGGTCAAGAACTTACCCCCTCGTTAATCACACAACAAATCAATGTTCAATGAGATCTTTTAAATCATCGCACCATGTGGTTCTTACATGATCCATACATTTGATAAACGTTGCACTTGTAACAACTGCAATGTTTGAAGAACAGGACACACTCCCAGTGGGTAATATTAGCTCCCTACAAGAGTGTGGAATGGGTGATATCGAACTTGCCGCCCATTATAAGTTCCACCAGTTTGTTTCCTCCCATTATCTTCAATGGACAGGAAAATTGAGTGTGGCGTAGAATTGGTGCAATTCACCGAGGTCAGAGTAAGTGGTGAGATGCTGATAAACGACAAAATTCCATTGATGGATTCCTTCTTGAATGAGTCTTGCCCAGGGAGGATTCCTTCTTTCAGCAGAATATATTAAGTGGATTAAGTTCTCCGCACACAAAGCAGCGAGAAGAATTCCACAACGATACAGTAATGCTGCCTGCTCTGGTGTTCCACAATACAGCTGCTGGTTATCATTATGTATCGATGCCCCTCCTGGCGATTATCGGTAGTGCCTTGCTCTTATTATTAATCTTTGCTATTTATTTAACTGTGATAGGAATCGTTATCTGTCAATCCAGATTCTGTTTTTGTTGATTTCTGGATTCTTTTCCCTCAATCTGTTTCAGCGAATACACTGAGGCAAACACCAAAGAAGCTTATAACAAAGCAGTCTTTATTCTATTATTACCAGCCGGGACTTATAAGAAGGAAAGAACGTTTTCCCTCAGAGTGCGCCCACTTCCCTTGGACAAGTGCCGTTACATTGTGAAGGCACAACGGTTATACATTTTCGGTACAAGATGACAAGATACAATTAGAGTGACATCCTATTTCAGCCTATCCCTTTTGATCCCTCCTTCCCTTTGTCCACTCATTAGCCGATACCTGTCCTTCCTTGCCCAATTAAACACAGGCAAGTGGTTATGTGGATATCTGAACGGAATATATGGAATTAAGGACAGTAAAGTAAACGGGATATATGAAAATGTATAAGCCATGGAAGAATAGCTGGGAGAATGTCAGATTGCAAATAGTGCAACATCAGCATAGCTAACATCTGTCTCAAGGTTTCAAGTCACTAATCCTGCCAATAATATATAATTGTAACATGAAATACATCTGCAGAATTGCAAGGTCTCAGTAAATAGTCACACCATTAGATTGAAACATTTGGAGGCAATACTTGAGCTTTCAAGAAAAACATCTCATATAGATTGACTAATGAGTGGCTGAGTTAGACTGTCAATCCATTTGTATTTTGTTATCTGATTTCAAAACTGTATAACTGTTAACGCTTTACGATGTAACTTCACCTATCCGTAGGGAGTGTGTACGCTCAATGTTAATTCCTGGATTCTTTTACTTCAATCTGGTTCAGTAAAATTTCTGAGTCGAATACCTCTTGTGCTTTGAACAAAGCAGTCTTTATTACCAGCCAGTAAGACCTATCAGACAGAAGATATACTCTCTGGATAGAGCGTACACACTCCCTACGGATAGGTGAAGTTACATCGTAAAGCGTTAACAGTTATACAGTTTTGAAATCAGATAACAAAATACAAATGGATTGACAGTCTAACTCAGCCACTCATTAGTCAATCTATATGAGATGTTCTTCTTGAAAGCTCAAGTATTGCCTCTAAATGTTTCAATCTAATGGTGTGACTATTTACTGAGACCTTGCAATTCTGCAGATGTATTTCATGTTACAATTATATATTATTGGCAGGATTAGTGACTTGAAACCTTGAGACAGACTGTTAGCTATGCTGATGTTGCACTATTTGCAATCTGACATTCTCCCAGCTATTCTTCCATGGCTTATACATTTTCATATATCCCGTTTACTTTACTGTCCTTAATTCCATATATTCCGTTCAGATATCCACATCCCCCCTTTTATCATTCTATGATAACATTTAGGATCATTCTATGAGTATTGCATTGTTGAGTAGTTCTCTAGTTTGTTGGATCATAACCCGGGAACCCTTGACCACAAGAGAGTCTGCTAACCTTGTCATTGCTTTACAGCAGAGGTTAAGGCAACCAACAATCAAACAGCAGGTAATTATTATGATGAGAACAATTGCCCCATGTATTAGATAGGATCTCCAAGATCCACCCAGAAACCAATCAAACCTGCTAAGTTCTTTTGCTGGTGTGGATAACTTCTTCACCTCCCTCCTTATGTGATTGGCAAGGTGGGCTATGTTTTCTGAACTATCAGGAATGTAAGTGCAACATTCAGATCCTATCAGGGCACACGTTCCCCCTTTCTCAGCTAACAGGTAATCGAGGGCCATTCGGTTTTGTAATGCTACGGTCCTTATTGCTACCATTTTAGCTGTGATGCCCTCCAGAGCCTCAGCAGTGCGGTTAGCTACCTGTTCCAATATCGTTTCTTTGAATCCATCTAACAGTCTCAGTTAGGGTCAGGGGAACGGTGCGCAAAGGAATTCCCCCTTTAGAATGTATAGGGATATGTGAACACACCCAGCATCTAGTGAAGTGCCCTTTTTCCGCATAAACGTAAGACATATACAAAAAGGTGTTTACATGGAGCTCTCGCCTTTGTCTTCCTTCCCGTGCACCAAAACTGTCATATATCAACACTATTATGCAGACAGTAGCATACAGACACAGTCTCATCTTATAAATAGTCCAATTATTTAGCTGATAAAAAGAGTTCTGTTTTCACGTTTCCTTTCAGGTCTCCGTCAGTGTATTTGGCTGTCTGACAGGTAAGAGTTCAAACTGATCCTCCTTCAACTGCCTTGTTCAGCTATAGGGAGGAGGAGATCTGGAACAGAAACAGGAATTAGACTAACCAGCAAAATTTGTTTAAATGGTGATGAGCTTGCAGTGGTGCAGGTGAACCCAGGCACTTTTCCCCTCAACCTTGGCTGCAGTGGGGGTAGTGAGTGACACCTAAAAAGGCCCCTCCTATTGTGGCTCTAATCCCTTCCGAATCCATACTTCCCTGGTGCCACGAGGGACAATTCGGGTAAAACTGGGAGGTCGAGGTGAGCATCTTGAACCTGGTTGTGAACTAGTCGCAGAGCCTGAGTCAGAGAAAGAACATAGGTGGTCATCAGTCTAGCTGAGATCTCATATCTAGGAACAATTTCCCTCATTAACACCTTAACAACAGTCTGAGTCTTATTGTCCAGGTTAGGGTAGGCTTCAATCCATCTGCTAAACACATCTACTATTACTAACACATATCTGTAACACTGAACTTTTTGCAACTCAATGTAGTTCAACTGAAATGTCTCAAAGGGACCTTCGGGTAGGGGCGTTTTACCCCAATCACAGGGGACTCCCTTCCCTGGAATATGTTGCTGGCCAACCAGGGAACGACGACTGATGTTCTGGGTGAGCGCCTGGAGTTTAGGGTGCCACCAAGTAGCCAAAAGCGTATCACTTGTTGCCCTTGCTCCACAATGAGTAGCAAAATGCAGACATTCTATAACCCATGAGGCCAACTCGTCAGACATGCAAGTCTGTTCCGCGGGAGTGGTCCAGAGTTTAGAAACATTGTCATAAGTACATGCATAATATTTCCACAACAGTTTATCTTTTTCAGGAGCGTCCCCCTGTGCTTTTATAACATCTTGGATGGTTGGCATTGGTTTTTCCGAGGCTAACTTATCCTTCACAGGATTTTTAGTCTGACTCATAATTTTGGGCACTACCATCTGTTGGTCACGAGAGGCCTGTTTGGCCTCTTGGTCAGGACAACGATTCCCTATATCAACCAGAGAATTTCCGGTAGGTTGGGTGGTACATTTGACAATGGCAATGCGTTTGGGGAACATGAGGGCTTGCAACAAATCAGATACTAGCTGTTTGAGATATCTCATTCCCCTGTGAGATTAGGAATCCCCTATTTTTCCATAATTGTCCGAAATCATGCGCCACCCCAAAGGCATACCTAGAGTCGGTATAGATATTGACTTTGAGATCTTTGGCCAAGATACAGGCTTGGGTGAGGGCGAATTGTTGAGCAGAATTACAAGACCTGATTCTCCTGGTTTACTATGGCGTATCCTGAGATTCGTGTATCTTCTGGATTAATAGAAGTACTTCCGTCAACATACATAAACAATCATGACTGGGTTCTTCCTCATCTTGGGGTGGCTCAGTAAGAATACAGTCTGGATCTTCCATCAACTAAATCTTCCCTGACTGATGTGGCCTCTTAAATTAAAGATAAGCAATCATGACTGGGTTCTTCCTCATCTTGGGGTGGCTCAGTAAGAAAACAGGCCGGATTAATTGCAGTACAGTGCCGAAAAGTCAGTTTAGGATTGCCTGTGATTTCAGTGGGTTCTGTCGGATAGAGGGCCAGTCCACATTGCCCTGCACTGGGATCTCAATTAATGGGAGTATAACCCACTTGGAAGGGGTCCTCTGCCCACACATGAGGATCCACATAATCAGGTATGTCCGAGCCAGTATGATGCCGTAGAGTTGTTAATACTTTCTCGGGGTCCCCATTAAATTGGACTGTTCGGCCATGTTTTACAATTTGCACATCCCGGCTGGTAGGGTCAGCCTCATCTATGGCCTTACGTACCATAACTCCCAAATCTTTAGCATGGTGAGGTGCTAATACTTCACGAGCAATATGCGGTGCCATTGTTAGGGGCTGTTTCCACAGATTCTTATCCACTTCCACAAAATCTGCCTCTCTTTCCAGTCCAGTCACTCTAGCCCTTAATATAATTCCCTTCACTTCCCCTTCGTGATCCTGATAAAAGTTCTGCAGGTCCTGATTCTTTCCACTGGGATCGTATGCTAGGGTCACGTGATAGGGTGCCTGCGGCAGGTCCAGAGACCACCACTGAGGGGTTCTAGTGGTATAATACTGCCGCTTAAGGGGTTCCTGTTTTACAATAATCCCATTATCTCCACACTCCAAATGCAACTGGAATTTGCAAAGGAGGTCTCTAGCCATCAAGTTACCGTCCAGATTGGTTGTGATAACAACTCGATGTTCCACCGATTCTTCCTGGTAACCCATTTTAACCGGTTCTGACACTGGGAATGTCGAGATTTGTCCCAGGAATCCTGAAAGTTCCTGTGTTTCAGTAGAAGCAGGGAGTTTAAGCTTTGATTGTACAGAAGACATGAAGGCTCCCGTATCTATCAAAAAGGGTTAACACTCATTCAGAATGGGTTCGTCGTCCGGGGAGGATCCCTGCACAATCAAGCTGCGTAGTCAATCGGGGGACAATTGACCAAAGGGGTTGTTCTGGGAGAAGTTAGTATAAGATCCTCCTCTCCCCCCTTGCCCCCCTCCTCTTCCTCCTCTTCCTTTTCCATGCTGACGGTAGGGGCAATTTTTATTCCAATGTCCTTCCTGCCCACAATTAAAACAGTCAATTCCTCTTACCCAGTCCCGGCCTCTTCCCATACCATGCCGGGGACAATAGGGAGGTTTATTAGCAGGGCTCGGGCCGTTTGGTTGTTTAGTATAACCGTATCCTTGCTTATCCATCCAATCCTGTATGCAACACTGCGGTTCTATTGATCCTTCCTCCTGAGATGGCTCTTCCTTTCTAGTCACGTATTCAGTCTCGACCCGGGTTGGGGGCGCACCTCCCCCCTCCCCTTTCTTTTTCTGCCAATAATATCTAACTGCCCTTTCCATCTGTCCGGATAGCGTGAGCAATCAAATAGTTGTTTGAAGATCACAGACATCTATAGAGAGGTGGTCTGCAGCTTGTTGTGCATCAGGGTTTGGCATTGGTCTGACAGGGAATTGGTGTCGGGACTTTGGGATCTTGGAAATCATTTCTAGGCCGGAGGATGTTTCAGAGCTGTCTGACTGCTTGACAGTTCTGCGTCTCGATCGGCGGGGGTGTTTGCTTTGTCTTTCACAACTTGGACTGGTAGGTTGACTAGAAGATTTACGGGACTGTTTGTGATGTTGAGATATAGTTCTGCCCTTTCGAGTGTGAGATCTGGTCCTTTCGGCTATATTGCCTGTGAACTGGGGATCCGTATCGCTATCAGAGGATGAGGAGTCAGTTTGGGTTTGTTGCTTTGGTGATATGTGGTTGTTCCTAACTCTTTTTACCGGAGTGTTAGGTGGAGGGTGTTGGGAAGAGGACTGGAGCAAGAGGCCAGGGAGTGCGGGAGGCGCCGTTGGGCGCTGAGTCAGTGGCCACTCATCAATTTCATCATCAGCCTCGGTTAACACAAAGCCAGCCATTTTAACTTGTAGTTGATCAATACCTTTCTCAGAGGTCCCAGAGGATCTCTTAGCAAGTTTCTCGTGCGCACATTCATTCTTTTTTTTTTTTAAAGACGTCTACAGTTTTAACATGTGTTCCCTCTGTCAATGCAAGTCCTAATTTAATAGCATTTGTTTGCCAACTCGATAGAAGTGATGCATCTTTTAATTTCTGACAATAATGTCGCCAGGTTGCAATTACATTTTTTTATCCCCTTTTCCTCGTCCCCTTCTCCAAATTAATCCCTTTGCTTTTTTTTTTACCTCTACGCTTCTAGTGTCACTTAGAGGCCACTGGTCATCCCCTAATAATTTGTTCAGGGCTCCTGATAATTTTCTAAAGTATTCAGCTCTTTCAGGGAATTCCTCACATAGCTTTTGTAGCGGATTATCCGCATCCGTGGTTTTATCTAACTGATTACCCATTTTCACACTGCCCCTCGTATTACTGTGTCGCTACGCGTTCGTGTCGTCATGCAATTTAAACAAACTTAAAAATAGACACAGACTTTACAGAACTAACACGGACTTTAACTAACTCCAAATAACCAAACTTTACTAATGCTAACACTTACCCGCGTCGCCGCGCGGTTCGCGTCGCCGCGCGATTTCAATACTAAACTACCACGTCGCCTCGCAGTTCACGTCGCCGCGCAATCCGCGTTGCCTCGCAGTTCATGTCGCCGCGCAATCCGCGTCGACCCGTGGCTCGCGTCGCCGCGCGAGTTAAGATACTTTAACTTTAAAAGGTAAAGAAGGACTTCTAACACTTACCCGTGTCGCCGCGCGGTTCGCGTCGCCGCGCGATTTACAAAATAGACAAAGACTTCTAACACTTACCCGCGTCGCCGCGCGATTTACTTAAAACTCTAAACACTTTAAGACTTACAGACTTACTGCCATTAGCACTGACTTTCGCGATTCGCGTTGCTGCGCCTCTGCGTCACTACGCGTCGGCGTCACTGCGCGTTTACGTCACCGCGCGTCTACGTCACTGCGCGTTGACGTCACTGCGCGTTCGCTTCACTGCGCGTTTACGTCACTGCGCGTTCGCTTCGGCCCTACCTTCCGAGTTGCTGCGGGGGTTTTTTTTAAAAATTCAATCAGAGCCTAGACGGGCCAAGTGATATACAAGGTCGACGTCGTACCTGAGTTGAACACCTATCTTCTATTTAAATCCCCATTTTATTCCCTGTGAGCCTAATTTTCTAATTTTGATTTCTTATGAGCCTCAATTAATTTCTTTCAGTCTCCAAATTTCCCTATCCTTTCGCGTTACTGCGCAGTTTAAATTCAATCAGTCAATGAAAGCCCTAATTTAATGGAGTTTTTCTGCCAATTGGACAGGAGTGATTTTATATTTTTCATAATTTAAAATCTCAGAACATTTTTTTTCTTTCAGCACCTATTTAGTACGTTACTTTTTTTTATAACTAGAGAGAAGTCTGGCACGTAGGCTGTGGACTGCTTTTCGTTATCTCAATTGTTCCAGCCTCAAGGTCGTGTTATTTAATATAATTTTTTTTAAAAAATCCTTTTGAATCCATCTCAGTTGTTTTGCTGTGCCTTCTCTGAATGTTTGCTTTCAACAAGTTTTTTTCTTTTTTTTTAACCACCGGGACCATGTAATTTTTTCTTTTTTAACAAATCTATCCTTTGGGCATTTCCTGGCTATACGTAATTCAATAAGGTTCACACTCTTAAACTTCCCACATACAGGACAACACTATGAAGGGTTAAAACAAACTTTCATTCTGTTTGAGATAAAACAAACCACAACTCCCCGGCTTTTTTTTTACAGTAAAAGTCACAGAAGCATTTCTCATTTAAACAGACATTCACAAGAGTCTCTTTTCTTTCCTATTAATTTTTTTTTTTTTTTTTTTGGATCCATGATTGATCATCTATCCCTATCTAGCTCTAACTATCTTTCCCTTTCCAAGTCGCCGCTTGGTTTGCGTCATCGCGCAATTTCCCTATCTATCCCTATTCTAAGTTTGAAAGGTATTCACCAGATTGTCGTGGATCTCGTTCAGACACTACCTGAGAACCAGCGAGTGGCTAAACTTTCCTCAGACTTTTGAAACCGGGGGAAACTGGAGCAGTATTGAAATCATACTCACTCCAGTGACCATTTTCCCCTCGTCTCGTCCAAGGCTAGTCTGGCTCTTAATTCGCAAGTTTTCGGCAGTCGTCCGTTGAGATCCCACTTCTGACACCAAATGTTAATTCCTGGATTCTTTTACTTCAATCTGGTTCAGTAAAATTACTGAGTCGAATACCTCTTGTGCTTTGAACAAAGCAGTCTTTATTACCGGCCAGTAAGACCTATCAGACAGAAGATATACTCTCTGGATAGAGCGTACACACTCCCTACGGATAGGTGAAGTTACATCGTAAAGCGTTAACAGTTATACAGTTTTGAAATCAGATAACAAAATACAAATGGATTGACAGTCTAACTCAGCCACTCATTAGTCAATCTATATGAGATGTTCTTCTTGAAAGCTCAAGTATTGCCTCTAAATGTTTCAATCTAATGGTGTGACTATTTACTGAGACCTTGCAATTCTGCAGATGTATTTCATGTTACAATTATATATTATTGGCAGGATTAGTGACTTGAAACCTTGAGACAGACTGTTAGCTATGCTGATGTTGCACTATTTGCAATCTGACATTCTCCCAGCTATTCTCCCATGGCTTATACATTTTCATATATCCCGTTTACTTTACTGTCCTTAATTCCATATATTCCGTTCAGATATCCACACTCTATCCAGAGAGTATATCTTCTGTCTGATAGGTCTTACTGGCCGGTAATAAAGACTGCTTTGTTCAAAGCACAAGAGGTATTCGACTCAGTAATTTTACTGAACCAGATTGAAGTAAAAGAATCCAGGAATTAACATTTGGTGTCAGAAGTGGGATCTCAACGGACGACTGCCGAAAACTTGCGAATTAAGAGCCAGACTAGCCTTGGACGAGACGAGGGGAAAATGGCCACTGGAGTGAGTATGATTTCAATACTGCTCCAGTTTCCCCCGGTTTCAAAAGTCTGAGGAAAGTTTAGCCACTCGCTGGTTCTCAGGTAGTGTCTGAACGAGATCCAGGACAATCTGGTGAATACCTTTCAAACTTAGAATAGGGATAGAGATAGGGAAATTGCACGATGACGCAAACCAAGCGGCGACTTGGAAAGATAGTTAGAGCTAGATAGGGATAGATGATCAATCATGGATCCAAAAAAAATTAATAGGAAAGAAAAGAGACTCTTGTGAATGTCTGTTTAAATGAGAAATGCTTCTGTGACTTTTACTGTGAAAAAAAAAGCCGGGGAGTTGTGGTTTGTTTTATCTCAAACAGAATGAAAGTTTGTTTTAACCCTTCGTAGTGTTGTCCTGTATGTGGGAAGTTTAAGAGTGTGAACCTTATTGAATTACGTATATTCGGATGATTAGTTGCGGAGCCAGGAAATGCCCAAAGGATAGATTTGTTAAAAAAGAAAAAATTACATGGTCCCGGTGGTTAAAAAAAAAAAGAAAAACTTGTTGAAAGCAAACATTCAGAGAAGGCACAGCAAAACAACTGAGATGGATTCAAAAGGATTTAAAAAAAAAATTATATTAAATAACACGACCTTGAGGCTGGAACAATTGAGATAACGAAAAGCAGTCCACAGCCTACGTGCCAGATTTCTCTCTAGTTATAAAAAAAAGTAACATATTAAATAGGTGCTGAAAGAAAAAAAATGTTCTGAGATTTTAAATTATGAAAAATATAAAATCACTCCTGTCCAATTGGCAGAAAAACTCCATTAAATTAGGGCTTTCATTGACTGAATTTAAACTGCGCAGTAACGCGAAAGGATAGGGAAATTTGGAGACTGAAAGAAATTAATTGAGGCTCATAAGAAATCAAAATTAGAAAATTAGGCTCACAGGGAATAAAATGGGGATTTAAATAGAAGATAGGTGTTCAACTCAGGTACGACGTCGACCTTGTATATCACTTGGCCCGTCTAGGCTCTGATTGAATAAAAAAAAAAACCCCGCAGCAACTCGGAAGGTAGGGCCGACGCGAACGCGCGGCCGAGAGGAGAAGGGCCGAAGCGAACGCGCAGTGACGTCAACGCGCAGTGACGTAGACGTGCGGTGACGTAAACGCGCAGTGACGCCGACACGTAGTGACGCAGAGGCGCAGCAACGCGAATCGCGAAAGTCAGTGCTAATGGCAGTAAGTCTGTAAGTCTTAAAGTGTTTAGAGTTTTAAGTAAAGTTTTAAGTATTGAAATCGCGCGGCGACGCGGGTAAGTGTTAGAAGTCTTTGTCTATTTTGTAAATCGCGCGGCGACGCGAACCGCGCGGCGACGCGGGTAAGTGTTAGAAGTCCTTGTTTATCTTTTAAAGTTTAAAGTATCATAACTCACGCGGCGACGCCAGCCACGGGTCGACGCGGATTGCGCGGCGACGTGAACTGCGAGGCAACGCGGATTGCGCGGCGACGTGAACTGCGAGGCGACGTGGTAGTTTAGTATTGAAATCGCGCGGCGACGCGGGTAAGTGTTAGCATTAGTAAAGTTTGGTTATTTGGAGTTAGTTAAAGTCCGTGTTAGTTCTGTAAAGTCTGTGTCTATTTTTAAGTTTGTTTAAATTGCATGACGACACGAACGCGTAGCGACACAGTAATACGAGGGGCAGTGTGAAAATGGGTAATCAGTTAGATAAAACCACGGATGCGGATAATCCGCTACAAAAGCTATGTGAGGAATTCCCTGAAAGAGCTGAAGACTTTAGAAAATTATCAGGAGCCCTGAACAAATTATTAGGGGATGACCAGTGGCCTCTAAGTGATACTAGAAGCGTAGAGGTAAAAAAAAAAAAGCACAGGGATTAATTTGGAGAAGGGGACGAGGAAAAGGGGATAAAAAAATGTAATTGCAACCTGGCGACATTATTGTCAGAAATTAAAAGATGCATCACTTCTATCGAGTTGGCAAACAAATGCTATTAAATTAGGACTTGCATTGACAGAGGGAACACATGTTAAAACTGTCGACGTCTTAAAAAAAAAAAAAAAAAAAAAGAATGAATGTGCGCACGAGAAACTTGCTAAGAGATCCTCTGGGACCTCTGAGAAAGGTATTGATCAACTACAAGTTAAAATGGCTGGCTTTGTGTTAACCGAGGCTGATGATGAAATTGATGAGTGGCCACTGACTTAGCACCCAACGGCGCCTCCCGCACCCCCTGGCCTCTTGCTCCAGTCCTCTTCCCAACACCCTCCACCTAACACTCCGGTAAAAAGAGTTAGGAACAACCACATATCACCAAAGCAACAAACCCAAACTGACTCCTCATCCTCTGATAGCGATTCGGATCCCAGTTCACAGGCAATATAGCCGAAAGGACCAGATCTCACACTCGAAAGGGCAGAACTATATCTCAACATCACAAACAGTCCCGTAAATCTTCTAGTCAACCTACCAGTCCAAGTTGTGAAAGACATAGCAAACACCCCCGCCGATCGAGACGCAGAACTGTCAAGCAGTCAGACAGCTCTGAAACATCCTCCGGCCTAGAAATGATTTCCAAGATCCCAAAGTCCCGACACCAATTCCCTGTCAGACCAATGCCAAACCCTGATGCACAACAAGCTGCAGACCACCTCTCTATAGATGTCTGTGATCTTCAAACAACTATTTGATTGCTCACGCTATCCGGACAGATGGAAAGGGCAGTTAGATATTATTGGCAGAAAAAGAAAGGGGAGGGGGGAGGTGCGCCCCCAACCCGGGTCAAGACTAAATACGTGACTAGAAAGGAAGAGCCATCTCGGGAGGAAGGATCAATAGAACCGTAGTGTGGCATACAGGATTGGATGGATAAGCCAGGATACGGTTATACTAAACAACCAAACGGCCCGAGCCCTGCTAATAAAGCTCCCTATTGTCCCCGGCATGGTATGGGAAGAGGCCGGGACTGGGTAAGAGGAATTGACTGTTTTAATTGTGGGCAGGAAGGACATTGGAATAAAAATTGCCCCTACCGTCAGCATGGAAAAGGAAGAGGAGGGGGGCAAGGGGGGAGAGGAGGATCTTACACTAACTTCTCCCAGAACAACCCCTTTGGTCAATTGTCCCCCGATTGACTACGCAGCTTGATTGTGCAGGGATCCTCCCCGGACGACGAACCCATTCTGAATGAGTGTTAACCCTTTTTGATAGATACGGGAGCCTTCATGTCTTCTGTACAATCAAAGCTTAAACTCCCTGCTTCTACTGAAACACAGGAACTTTCAGGATTCCTGGGACAAATCTTGACATTCCCAGTGTCAGAACCGGTTAAAATGGGTTACCAGGAAGAATCGGTGGAACATCGAGTTGTTATCACAACCAATCTGGACTGTAACTTGATGGCTAGAGACCTCCTTTGCAAATTCCAGTTGCATTTGGAGTGTGGAGATAATGGGATTATTGTAAAACAGGAACCCCTTAAGCGGCAGTATTATACCACTAGAACCCCTCAGTGGTGGTCTCTGGACCTGCCGCAGGCACCCTATCACGTGACCCTAGCATACGATCCCAGTGGAAAGAATCAGGACCTGCAGAACTTTTATCAGGATCGTGAAGGGAATTCTATTAAGGGCTAGAGTGACTGGACTGGAAAGAGAGTCAGATTTTGTGGAAGTGGATAAGAATCTGTGGAAACAGCCCCTAACAATGGCACCGCATATTGCTCGTGAAGTATTAGCCCCTCACCATGCTAAAGATTTGGGAGTTATGGTACGCAAGGCCATAGATGAGGCTGACCCTACCAGCCGGGATGTGCAAATCGTAAAACATGGCCGAATAGTCCAATTTCATGGGGACCCCGAGAAGGTCTTAACGACTCTACAGCATCATACTGGCTCGGACATACCTGATTATGTGGATCCTCATGTGTGTGCAGAGGACCCCTCCGAAGTGGGTTATACTCCCATTAATTGAGATCCCAGTGCAGGGCAATGTGGACTGGCCCTCTATCCGACAGAACCCACTGAAATCACAGGCAATCCTAAACTGACCTTTCGGCACTGTACTGCAATTAATACGGCCTGTTTCCTTACTGAGCCACCCCAAGATGAGGAAGAACCCAGTCATGATTGCTTATCTTTAATTTAAGAGGCCACATCAGTCAGGGAAGATTTAGTTGATGTACCAATGGAAGATCCAGACTGTATTCTTACTGAGCCACCCCAAGATGAGGAAGAACCCAGTCATGATTGTTTATGTATGTTGACGGAAGTACTTCTATTAATCCAGAAGATACACGAATCTCAGGATACGCCATAGTAAACCAGAAGAATCAGGTTTTGGAATCTGCTGCTTTGAAACCGCCTATTCTGCTCAACAAGCTGAACTATTCGCCCTCACCCGAGCCTGTATCTTGGCCAAAGATCTCAAAGTCAATATCTATACCGACTCTAGGTATGCCTTTGGGGTGGCGCATGATTTCGGACAATTATGGAAAAATAGGGGATTCCTAACCTCACAGGGGAATGAGATATCTCAAACAGCTAGTATCTGATTTGTTGCAAGCCCTCATGTTCCCCAAACGCATTGCCATTGTCAAATGTACCGCCCAACCTACCGGAAATTCTCTGGTTGATATAGGGAATCGTTGTCCTGACCAAGAGGCCAAACAGGCCTCTCGTGACCAACAGATGGTAGTGCCCAAAATTATGAGTCAGACTAAAAATCCTGCGAAGGATAAGTTAGCCTCGGAAAAACCAATGCCAACCATCCAAGATGTTATAAAAGCACAGGGGGACGCTCCTGAAAAAGATAAACTGTTGTGGAAATATTATGCATGTACTTATGACAATGTTTCTAAACTCTGGACCACTCCCGCGGAACAGACTTGCATGTCTGACGAGTTGGCCTCATGGGTTATAGAATGTCTGCATTTTGCTACTCATTGTGGAGCAAGGGCAACAAGTGATACGCTTTTGGCTACTTGGTGGCACCCTAAACTCCAGGCGCTCACCCAGAACATCAGTCGTCGTTCCCTGGTTGGCCAGCAACATATTCCAGGGAAGGGAGTCCCCTGTGATTGGGGTAAAACGCCCCTACCCGAAGGTCCCTTTGAGACATTTCAGTTGAACTACATTGAGTTGCAAAAAGTTCAGTGTTACAGATATGTGTTAGTAATAGTAGATGTGTTTAGCAGATGGATTGAAGCCTACCCTAACCTGGACAATAAGACTCAGACTGTTGTTAAGGTGTTAATGAGGGAAATTGTTCCTAGATATGAGATCTCAGCTAGACTGATGACTACCTATGTTCTTTCTCTGACTCAGGCTCTGCGACTAGTTCACAACCAGGTTCAAGATGCTCACCTCGACCTCCCAGTTTTACCCGAATTGTCCCTCGTGGCACCAGGGAAGTATGGATTCGGAAGGGATTAGAGCCACAATAGGAGGGGCCTTTTTAGGTGTCACTCACTACCCCCACTGCAGCCAAGGTTGAGGGGAAAAGTGCCTGGGTTCACCTGCACCACTGCAAGCTCATCACCATTTAAACAAATTTTGCTGGTTAGTCTAATTCCTGTTTCTGTTCCAGATCTCCTCCTCCCTATAGCTGAACAAGGCAGTTGAAGGAGGATCAGTTTGAACTCTTACCTGTCAGACAGCCAAATACACTGACGGAGACCTGAAAGGAAACGTGAAAACAGAACTCTTTTTATCAGCTAAATAATTGGACTATTTATAAGATGAGACTGTGTCTGTATGCTACTGTCTGCATAATAGTGTTGATATATGACAGTTTTGGTGCACGGGAAGGAAGACAAAGGCGAGAGCTCCATGTAAACACCTTTTTGTATATGTCTTACGTTTATGCGGAAAAAGGGCACTTCACTAGATGCTGGGTGTGTTCACATATCCCTATACATTCTAAAGGGGGAATTCCTTTGCGCACCGTTCCCCTGACCCTAACTGAGACTGTTAGATGGATTCAAAGAAACGATATTGGAACAGGTAGCTAACCGCACTGCTGAGGCTCTGGAGGGCATCACAGCTAAAATGGTAGCAATAAGGACCGTAGCATTACAAAACCGAATGGCCCTCGATTACCTGTTAGCTGAGAAAGGGGGAACGTGTGCCCTGATAGGATCTGAATGTTGCACTTACATTCCTGATAGTTCAGAAAACATAGCCCACCTTGCCAATCACATAAGGAGGGAGGTGAAGAAGTTATCCACACCAGCAAAAGAACTTAGCAGGTTTGATTGGTTTCTGGGTGGATCTTGGAGATCCTATCTAATACATGGGGCAATTGTTCTCATCATAATAATTACCTGCTGTTTGATTGTTGGTTGCCTTAACCTCTGCTGTAAAGCAATGACAAGGTTAGCAGACTCTCTTGTGGTCAAGGGTTCCCGGGTTATGATCCAACAAACTAGAGAACTACTCAACAATGCAATACTCATAGAATGATCCTAAATGTTATCATAGAATGATAAAAGGGGGGATGTGGATATCTGAACGGAATATATGGAATTAAGGACAGTAAAGTAAACGGGATATATGAAAATGTATAAGCCATGGAAGAATAGCTGGGAGAATGTCAGATTGCAAATAGTGCAACATCAGCATAGCTAACAGTCTGTCTCAAGGTTTCAAGTCACTAATCCTGCCAATAATATATAATTGTAACATGAAATACATCTGCAGAATTGCAAGGTCTCAGTAAATAGTCACACCATTAGATTGAAACATTTAGAGGCAATACTTGAGCTTTCAAGAAGAACATCTCATATAGATTGACTAATGAGTGGCTGAGTTAGACTGTCAATCCATTTGTATTTTGTTATCTGATTTCAAAACTGTATAACTGTTAACGCTTTACGATGTAACTTCACCTATCCGTAGGGAGTGTGTACGCTCTATCCAGAGAGTATATCTTCTGTCTGATAGGTCTTACTGGCCGGTAATAAAGACTGCTTTGTTCAAAGCACAAGAGGTATTCGACTCAGTAATTTTACCAGATTGAAGTAAAAGAATCCAGGAATTAACAGTTACAGCAACTGTTTTTCACAAAGAACTTTCTCACACATTGCACAAAGAACTTTCTCACACATTGCTTCTAAATGTTACAATTTTACTGGCGTGACTAGTAACTTAGACCTTGCAAGTCTGTTAATTGTGCTGATGTTGTAATATTTGCAGTCTGACATTCTTTTAGTTATTCTTCCATGAATCCTTTATTCACTCCACTGTCTCTATGACTTATACATTTTCCCACATTCTCAACTTCAATGTCTCTGTACATTTTCAAACATTCACATTTTCACAGAACTCTTCTCCAAACCTAATCTGAGGACTGAGGACTGAGCCTGCAGTGGAATTATTTGAGGGACAACAGTTAAAAGTGATCTGCTTTGTTGAAAATATCTTGTCCAATATTCGGCTTCTATACTCAATTTATAAAAATGGTGAGGCTCTGCATGTTAATTCAGGCGACAACTATAAGCATATGGGGGCAGCTTCGTTGAACGACTCGGGGACTTAGCTGTGTGAAGTAAATGCTGTCTACCGCGGGGTGAGAAAGAAGAGCGATGAGGTTGTAATTACGGTAAATGGTCAGTGTAACCAGCTGTAATAATTGTTCATGTTTTATTTAAAGAACTCTTCAGGGGATTTCAGTTAAATAAAAAGGGGGGGAACCAGTTGCATAAAGTTTATCAGGCAACAAATCAATATTGGAGCAGAACTGTTTTAATCAGAGTGCTGTGTTTCCTGCACAATCCATACATTTTATATACACTGCACTTGTAAATGGTGCAAACTATGATGAACAGTATACATTGCAAGTGGGCAATATTAGCTTCTGCAATCATGTGGAATGGACCAGATCAAAATTGCTGCACGTTAAATAGATTTAAAGTAATTGGTAGGAGGTTTAGAGGGGATTTGAGGGGACTTTTCCACCAGAGGGTAGTGGGGGTCTGGAACTCACTGCCTGAAAGGATGGTAGAAGCAGAAACATTTTTCTTTAAAAAAAAAATAGGCACATTTAAAAAATACTTGGTTGTGCACTTGAAGTGCCGTAACCTACAGGGTTATTGACCAGCAGTTGGAAAGTGGCATTAGGCTGGATAGCTCTTGGTCGGCCACCGCGGACACGATGGGCCGAAATTGCCTTCTGTGCTGTAAATTTCTATGTTGCTATGAATAGCCTTGCCTGTTTTTGCCCTGCATTGGACAGGAAAATCGTGCGTGGTGTACAATTGATGCAGGATTCGCTACCGTCCGTTTGAACCCATGGTCTCCAGGTTAAATGACCTCCCCTGTTTGAGTCTGGCTGAATCATCACCGAGCAGAACCTGGTGAAAGGTGTTTAATCAGAAAATATTTTACCACTTATTGCACCCCCCCCTCCCCCCCAATAGTTTACAGTTGAAAACTAGTCGGTAAGATGTAAATTACAGTGCGCAAATGTTGATATTTATATCTCAGGTGATATTCTCGGTATCCCGGAGTGCATGTTCCTGTAAGCAGAGAGAAATCGAGGATTATTGAAAGGCTCCTTCTCTGAGGTGTTGTCGGCATTTCACTGTTCTGATCATTAACATTTGTTACCTAAACACAATTTCTTAAGTCTGAGATATATGCTTTAGACGGAAAATCTAAATAGTGATCTATTTAATAGAGGTTTTCTCCAAACTTACATTGAGGGCTGAGTCTGATGATCAATTATTTGAGGGCCAACAGTTAAAATTCGCCTGTTCGGTTGAAATATTTCGCTCCACTTCTTCCTTGAGATACGAATTTTACAAAGATGGACAAACTCTCAATTCAGCGGAAGAGCACAACTATTACATCAAGGAGACATCTCGGCGGAACGATTCGGGGAGTTACCGGTGTGAAGCATCTACTTTGCACAATGAGGTGAAAAAATGGAGTAATCCGGTTTCAATTTCAGTCAGACGTGAGTAACATTTCCTGCAATTATCATAATTCTTCCACATAATTCTCAACAAATTCTCACATGGGGATTCCTCAGTCTAGATGTGGGCCTGACCTATATGTTTGAAACGTATTGAATAAATTAGTAAATACATCGGTGCATAGAAAACCAGAGTAATAAATAAGTATATGTTTGTACGGCACAATCGTTAGGCCTCAGTCACTGCGTGCAATTTAGTGCCTCAATTCTAAAGAGAACATTAAAATCATAGAAAATGGGCAGGAAGTCGCTGGGATGGAAACCTTTATTCTTCAGGTTAGACTTGAGCTACTGGGACCAACATTGCAAGAGTAACCAAGGCTGCTACGTCATATATTCGTGGTTCTTTTTACAAGTTATTGATGATGATAAAGTAAATAAGGAAAAAGTGTTTTGTCTAAATATGAAACGTGGAAGGATGGATCATCAATGCATAATGGTCACTAAAACAGGAGGGTAGAGCTTAGAAGAACTTCTTTACCAAGACGAGTACTGGAGCAGGTTATGATTTGCCACGTGGAGAGCTGGAGTTGGACACCGTTGCTTTTAGTTAGAGTAGTGGTTATGACACTGGAATAGTGCAGAATTCCTGCCTTTGACTAGCAGAATCAGTACGAATCAGAACCGGACCAGAGATAGTAGGTTGGCTACACGTGGATTGAATTAGGAATCATTAAAGTTCCAATATCAGGATTTCCTCAATTCACTCTACCTACTGCTAAAGTAGACGAGGAAGACGGGCGTCCAATATTGGCGTGGTAATCTGAATGACGAGGCTCTTAATTAGGATGAGAGTCCTATTTGACTTTGAAATTGACACTACAAATTCAAGCAAAGCAGTTAACAAGTGGAAATATTTACAGGAATCCCAGTGTCAAAACCGGGACTATCAATCAGCCCTGGTAAAGTGTTAATAAAAGGAGACACAGCGGCGTTAACCTGCTCAGTGACCAAGGATTCTACCCCGATTACCTACATTTCCTACAAAGACCCGGATAAAGAACTCCACCGAGAGGAGTCCAACCTACCCGGAATGACTTACCAAATCGATAAAGTCTACACCAGCACTGAAGGAGATTTCAGTTGCCGGGTTTCAAACGAGGCGGGCGGATCTCCTCTGCAGAGCGAATCCATTGCGGTTTCAGTAATAGGTGACTTACTATGGGCTCAAGTTTCGGACCCCCGCTAGAACGGTGCATATCGGAGAGGCCCGCCTGATTTGTAGAACAATAAATTGCGCCGAATACTTACCTTGCGATTCTCCGATAGCTGTAGGCCCGTTTCGAGTTCGGCGTGGTACAGCAGGAGCTGTTGGGGGTGGAGCCACAGCCCTGCACCAAAAACAGTGCCGACAGCCACCCACGTGCGCAGCAGCTCCTGGCCCTCCCAGCGCGTCCTGTTTCCAGGCGACGACCCTATCCCTGGCCGAAGGGACGTTGCCCCTATCCCTGACTGAGTGGCCTGACACGCTTAACTCAGCGGCGGCGGCGTCCGCCCGGCATCTCGCTGGTGGCGGGCCCCGCCCGAAGTGTCGGCGGGGGCCCAGCATCTTCGTGGGCGGTGGGGTGTAGGGAGGTGGTGTTTTGGTCAGGTTCCTCTGACTCTTTGCCGTTTTCGAGGTGCTCCACACCCTGGATTCTAGACTATGGACTGATTTGTGAGAAACTGAGACAGAGTCAGTTGGGTAGGATGCAAAACTGGTTTTATTGTGTTCAATCAGAGAAAAAAGCACGTTTTAATAATCACAGTAATCAGGTACAAATAGGGAGAAATGGCAACTCAAATACTCTATATTTGGGAAGAACACATAATACATTTAACAGATTAAAAGAACACAGTCCTCCCACCTCCCAAAATACTTATGCACTAAACTTGGAAGGGGAAAACACACAAGAACATCAACAGGTAGGAACAGTAAGAAAAACCCAACCTCCCAGACCCACTATCTAGCTAGGTTAGAACTCTGGGGTTTCTGGGACCATGCTCACTAATTCCATTTTTGACAGTTCCAACTCCGGGATTCGCCTTAGTTGTCCCTGGGGTTCACCTTAGTTATCCAGGTTCTGTAGTCTGTACCCCTTGGTAGCGTAGGACCAGCTTCTAGAGTGGAAAAATCTTGTTTTTTTCTTCGGTTTTGTTGGGTTGGTTCCCGTTGACTGTTTGGTCGCGATGGTCCGAAACTTTCCGATTGTCGTTTTGAAAGCCTGTTTGCTGTCGTGGTGCTGTCTTTCTGGGTTTTAGAGATTCCTTTCGCTGATGTTTGGGGGTCCCACTTTTCGAGGCTGGTGTAAAGCTTATGCAATGAGACTGCTCCTTAATAGTGTCTCTCGAAGCACACCTAACTGCCAGAACAGGCCTTCAATTATACTGAAACAGGCTTCCTTATCTTCGCCCCAAATCAGTTCTTGGGCTTTGTTTAAACTGTTCTGTCCATTGATTTTCAAATGTCTCCTTTGTCAATGTTTTTGGTGGGCTAGTTAGCAGTAACTCGATTAGGGTGTGATAATGTGCTATCACTGGTTTTGCATTGTTTTAGGATTGTCCCGTTTCCTGGTCATCTATTTGGGCCCATGATTTCCATAGTGGTTGATTGGGTAATTGGCTTCTTGCATATTTTGGATGAGTTCTGTAGTTTAGATAATGGCGGTAATTTGATTATCTCTTAGGGGGTGAATTGGTGTTGCATAGTTGCCCCAGACAGTCTGGGATCCTTAATACACGAATTTGCTTCACAGAGGTTAGCCCCACCTCCTGTATTCGGTAACTCTTTTTCGCAGCCAAAATATTGTAGAATCTTAAAATTGATATGCTCCTTCCCATAGATGTTTAGGGGATCTCGGCTTCTGTAATTTAGGTCCATTTTGAATTCTCTTTTCAAAAAGTCCAAACACTGGTGGGGTCGGGTAGGGGGAGGTTTCCATGAGATTGGCCCCCTTTTGCCTTTTTCCTTTTAAAACTTAGATCTCCACTTGAAAAATCTAAAGCTCATTGTTAACAATCCAAGAGGAGTTTTTCTTTAATTTTCAGGAAGAGGGACTCATGGGAATTTTTGGGAAGCCTGCAGTCCCCTCTATGACACTATTCAACCAGAGTGTCACTTTACAGGTGAGCAAAAAGTCCTGACTCCCAAGAGCCAACCTTCCCGCAAATTATCTAAACTAAACACCCACAGCATACATTCCCCTTTACATGATACAGCATTCAGTTACATCCTCTTCCCTTTACAGGCATATAGGCAAGTTACACTTCACTTCACAAGTATAATACATATTTCAAATACATCACACAAAATTACAAACTTAAATTGCTAATAGGGTTCCTAAGGTTTGTCCACCACCCTGTAATATCGGGATTGGTGCCTTTGGTTCTTCCCTTTGCACTTGGAACACCACAGATACAGCACTATCCCAAGCTGACATACTACCAAAAGATGGGAGGCTATCCTGATCCAAGAAGGGACTTCTATATTTTCGATCATGTCCCACGAGGGTGGAACTATGATGGCCAAGATCTCATTCCCTATCTTAATTGTCTTTTGTTCTAGAGTGTAGAAATGTTTTTGCGAAATTTCCACAGATTTCAACAAAGAGGTAAGATGTTCGGGTAGAGGAGGGATTGCATAACCAAAATGTGTTACATAGTCTTGTAGATTTGTGACATTGTCGGTGGCTGTGAGGTGAACAGTGAAGGGCTCAGGAATGGGTAAAATCCGTTCTTGGGCCACTTTAACTGGTGCCTCGTGTTTAAAGCAAAAACTGCTCTCACTGGACACCCGTAAATGAGGGATTCTTCCACGTCTCCTCGGTCGCTGCTGCTCATCCTTATCAGGGCGAGCAGGAATAGGATCCTTCTCATACTGTCCTCTTTCCTGCAGGGGCACATAAAACAGATTGTCTAGCCCTGAGAAAGCTCTCTGGCTTGACAAAGGTGACTGAGTTCCAAGTTGGGCTCATAGGGCCCAAGTTTCCACATGATTTTCACCTGATTTTTAGGAGCAACTGGTGGAGAACGGACTCTCTTAGAAATCGCAATTCTCCACATTTTTTTTTCTGCAGTTCTAGTCAGGGAGAGCAGTTCTAGTCAGGGAGAACAGTTCTACTTTGGAACATAATTTTTTCTTCAAAAGGGGGCGTGTCCGGCCACTGACGCCTGATTTCAAAGTTTCCACAGTGAAAACGTACTCCAAACTAACTTAGAATGGAGCAAGTGAAGATTTTTGTAGAACTGAAAAAACTGTTCTACACATTAAAAAATCAGGCGCAGGTTACAAATTAGGCGTCCAGAACGAGGTGGGGGGGGAAGGGAAGTCACTAAATTCTATAATAAATCCTTATTTATATTCTACAAATATTATACAAATAAATCCAGCCTGAATAAACATTTATATGCAAAGAAAAGATTAAATAAACCATCTTCCTATCTGTGTGAAAGTGCTTCAGGCAGGCCTTTCGGGACCGAAGGCTGAACGGGCCGGCCCGAGACTTTGGGCAGGGCCCGTCCCCAGCACCAGATTTACAGGTAGGTGGTGTTGGTTCGGGTCGGGGGGGAGGGAGAGAGAGGGGGGGAGGGAGGGAGAGAGAGAGAGAGAGAGAGAGGGGGGGAGGGAGGGAGAGAGAGGGGGGGAGGGAGGGAGGGAGAGAGAGGGGGGGAGGGAGGGAGGGAGAGAGAGGGGGGGAGGGAGGGAGGGAGAGAGAGGGGGGGAGGGAGGGAGAGAGAGGGGGGGAGGGAGGGAGAGAGAGGGGGAAGGGAGGGAGGGGGAGGTCAGGTTGGATCCAGTCCGAGGGCGGGAGTCGGGTCGGGTCTGGTCCAGTCGGGGGGGAGGGCGGAGCGGGAGCGCAGGTCGGGTCAGGTCCAGTCCGGGGGGGGGGGGGGGGGGCGGAGTTAAAGTCGGGTCGGGTCCGGTCCGGGGGGTGGGGGGGAGAGCGGGAGCGCGGGTCGGGTCAAGTCCAGTTGGGGGGTGGAGGGCAGAGCGGGAGCGGGAGCGCGGGTCGGGTCGGTCCAGTCGGAGGGGGGGGGGCGGAGCGGGAGCAGGGGCGCGGGTCGGGTCGGGTCCAGTCGGGGGGGCGGCGGAGTGGGAGCGCGGGTAGGGTCGGGTCCAGTCGGGGGGGGGAGGCGGAGCGGGAGCGTGGGTCCGGTCTGGTCCGGTCCGGGGGGTGGGGGGGGGAGCGGGAATCGGGTCGGGTCCAGTCCGGGGGGGGGGGAGCGGGTGTCGGGTCCGGTCCGGAGGCAGGGGGGGGAGCAGGTGTCATGTCTGGTCGGTGGGGGGAAGCAGGAGCTGGCCGTGGGAGGAGCCTTATTCACGCAGCCCCAGTGAGGCCATTCGGCCAGGGCTAGGGGATGCCTGCTTCGGGGGCCTGGAGCTACTGCACTTGCTTGCCCACTGTAGCGCGCATGTGCAGAGGTCCCGGCACTGTTTTCAGCGCAGGGACCTGGCTCCGCCTCCCCACAGCTCGTGCTGCGTCGCGCCGAGGGCCAGAGGACCTGCAGGGAGGTTGAGAATACGGAGGATTTTTTTAGGCGCACTTTGTGGCGTGAAAAACGGGCGTCCAGGTCGGGACTGCGCCGTTCTAGGCGCGTGTGGAAACTTGGGCCCATAGTCTTTAATTGACTGGCTGTCTTATTCAGTTCCTTGTGGACTGATTGCTTTTAACTTTATCTCACAATCGTTCTGCTTGTTATCTTACCGGTGCTTCCTTAATAGCCATACCGGTAGATTCTTCTTACTCCCGGGTGTTACTCGGCCTGTGCTTTTTTTAACAGCTGCACAGGTAGATTCTTTTCCTTACCCCAGTTAACTAATACATATATACTTAATCATTACACAGATAAATCTTACACTATTCTAAACTTATTCACTAAACATACTTAAATTCATATTGCTAAACATCCTTAAATTCACATCACTATATATGTCTCCGGGTGGCCAGGTTAATTCCTGCCTTCTCTCTTCTTTTCCCGCTGGGTGTCCAGCGCGGTAGGTGATAGATCGGTCTGCACCTTCTAACCCCAAGTACCCTGACCGGACGTGGGTTTAGAAACATAGACATAGAAAATAGGTGCAGGAGCAGGCCATTCAGCCCTTCTAGCCTGCACCGCCATTCAATGAGTTCATGGCTGAACATGAAACTTCAGTACCCCCTTCCTGCTTTCTCGCCATAACCCTTGATCCCCCGAGTAGTAAGGACTTCATCTAACTCCCTTTTGAATATATTTAGTGAATTGGCCTCAACTACTTTCTGTGGTAGAGAATTCCACAGGTTCACCACTCTCTGGGTGAAGAAGTTTCTCCTCATCTCGGTCCTAAATGGCTTACCCCTTATCCTCAGACTGTGACCCCTGGTTCTGGACTTCCCCAACATTGGGAACATTCTTTCTGCATCTAACCTGTCTAAACCCGTCAGAATTTTAAACGTTTCTATGAGGTCCCCTCTCATTCTTCTGAACTCCAGTGAATACAATCCCAATTGATCCAATCTTTCTTGATAGGTCAGTCCCGCCATCCCGGGAATCAGTCTGGTGAACCTTCGCTGCACTCCCTCAATAGCAAGAATGTCCTTCCTCAAGTTAGGAGACCAAAACTGTACACAATACTCCAGGTGTGGCCTCACCAAGGCCCTGTACAACTGTAGCAACACCTCCCTGCCCCTGAGTCGGGGGAATGTCCCCTCTGGTGCTGTAGCACACCGCTCCTTTGGGGGTGGCTGACTAGTTCGTTTCTTCCCCTGGGGATTCTGCCTGGTTGAGGGCTACGGGCTGGGGCCTCTCACCTGGTGGCTGGTCCACCGCTATCTTTTCTGGGTGTCCCTTGTTGCCCGAGGCTACCGGCTGGGTGTCCCTGCTCGTGGGCTGGTCTCTGACCTTTGGTGCCCTTTTGCAGCTAGTCCCTCTCCCGGGCTGAACATTTAAATTGGAGCGCTGGTGACCACTGTGTCTTTGGCCGTGGTGTGCGGGGAGTCCTTCTTAAGGCTCCGGCTGCTGGGGGTGCGTCTGAGTCCCAAATGATTGGCATAGACCATGGGGCTTGCCTTGTCCACAATGTGGTACGGTCCCATGTACAGTGCCTCAAAGACCCCTACTCGAGCGTAGTTTCTCACCATAACCTGGTCCCCTATCTTCCACTCATGGTGCTTGCGGGTTTTTAGCAGCAGTCGGTTGCTTCGATGCTGTTTTCCCATGTTGTTAGCAGCCTGCCAGTGAATCTGTTTAAGGTGTTCAAACAGATTCCTGACAAAGCTGTCCCGGTTCGTTTCCCTAAGCTGACGTTCTGTGAGTACCGGGGCTAACACATGGGTTGGGGTTTGCATGGCTCTGCCGGTCATGAGCTCGTAAGGGGAGTACCTCGTGCTCTTTGACTGGCTACCCCGGATCCCCATTAGGACCAGCGGTAAGGCCTCTACCCATTTTTGGGGTGAGTCTCCCGTCTCCTTCCGCAGCCTTTCTTTAATGGTGCGGTTTAAATGCTCCACAATACCTGATGACTGTGGGTTGTGGGCAACATGCCATTTCCCTTGAATGCCAAGCACATTAAGGGTTGCCTGCATTACCTGATCTGTGAAGTGGCTCCCCTGGTCAGACTCCACATACTGTGGCAGTTCCCATCGGGAGAATACCTCTTTCACAAGGATCCTACCGTTCCTAAAGTGGTGGCTGTTCGGCATGGGAAAGCTTCAACCCATTTGGCGAACACATCCACCAGGACTAAGCAGTACTTATAGCCTCCCTGGGCGGTGGTTAGGGGCCCGATGTAGTCGATCTGAATCGACTGCCATGGTCCATCTACCCTCCTGATGTGTCCCATAGAATAGACACCTTCCTTTTCTGGGGGTCAGGGTTGTTAGCAGCACACACTAGGCAGTCGGCGCAGAACTCGTGGACACCCTGCCTGTTCCACCTGTTGCCAGGTGGTCTCAGGTCCGGGGTGCCTCGCTCCTGGATCCTCGTGGGCCAGTTGGAGGAATTCCCTCCTGTGTTGCTGTGGCACAACCCATTGCTCTCCCCTGAACAGCATGCCTTCTTTAATGGTCATTGCTGCTGCGCCGTATGCTCCTTCTATCTTTTCGCCCTTGGTTAGTGCGTTTAAAACGGTTCTTAGAACTGGATCCTGGGTTTGAACAGTTTTCAGGTCTGGGGCTAATACTATCCCTGACCTCCCTGCCGTTCTTACCCTGCCCCTAACTGCTGCTATGTGGTCTAGGGCGTATGGATCCCAAAACTTCCCTGTGCGAGCACCCTCCTTAGCCAGCACGTCTGCCTGCTGGTTTCCCTGACCTCGAGGTTCAGTGGTTGAGTGGGCTTTCACCTTATGAATATAAATCTCCCTTTCCTCCCCTATGGCCGTCATGATCTTTTCCAGCAGGGGCTTGATTGCCAAAGGTCTCCCATCGGCTGAGGTATACCCCAGATGGGACCAGATGGCCAGGTACTCCGTACACGAGTTGCATGTAAACATACTGTCCGAGCAAATCGCGTACGGGGTAGGGAATTTCTCTGGGTGTATGACCGCATATACCACCGCGGATAGTTCGGCATGCTGGGCGCTCATAGTGCTGGGAAATTTAATAGCCAGAGCAATGTTCGCCTCTGGGTCATAGACTCCGCACCCTGTGAGTCATTCACCAGCAGTTACTGTGCTCGAACCGTCCACATAGACTTCGCAGCCCGTGGGGTATATCCCGGCCCGAAAACCTACGTTGACCTCCCATACCCCTTCTACAGAGCACTGGTGGGCTGTCCCCGGGTAGATCATGTTAGCTGCGAGCCTTGGCTTGCAGAGGCCTTTTAGCCTTAGGTCCATCTGGGAGAGCAGTAGGGTCCAGCGAGTGATGCGAGCACTGCTCACTGTCCCATCCTTAATCCTCCCATCCAGGAGCATCTGGGTAGGCGAATGGTGGGTGAGGAGTGTGATAGGGGACCCTCCTGTGAAGATTAAAGATCTCTTCACAGCCCAGTGAGTGGCCAGTAAGTGCTTCTCACAGTTGGAGTACCCCTTTTCCACATCGCTGAGTATCCTAGAGGAGTAAATCACCGGTCTTAGCTGGCCATGCTGTTCCTACAACAGCACTGCGCTCAGACTGTCTCCACTGGCTGCCACCTCCAGGAAAAACTCTCTCCCCTGATCAATCGCTCCTAGGGCCGGTGCGGTCTTTCCTTGAGTTGTTTAAATGCTGCTTCGCAACCCTCGTCCCAATCCCACTCCACTCCCTTGTGTAGGAGCCGGAGCAGAGGGGCTGCTGTGGCAGCATAATCCTCAATGAAGTCTTTGCAGTACCCTGTTAGCCCCAGAAAAGATCTCACTCCCATTACTGTGTTGGGGGGCTGGTAATTCCTGTACTGCCTCCCTTCTGGCCTTGTCATTGGCTCTTTCCCCAGCGCGCACTGTCAGTCACAGGAACTTTACTTCCTTTTGGCCAATCTGCGCCTTCTTGGGGTTAACTTTAAAACCTTCCTCCCTAAGTAGCTCCAGCAACTCGGCCAGCAGTGGGCCGTGCTCCTCACCCTCATCGGTGAATAGGAGCAGATTGTTCACATACTGGACCAGCTGCCGGGGTCTGCTAAAACCCTTCAAGCAGTTAGCCATGCATTGATGAAAAATGCTGGGGCTGTTGTGAAAACCCTGGGGCAGGCAGTTCCAAGTGTACTGTTGGCCTTTAAATGTAAAAGCGAACTTGTACTGGTCCTCCCTTCGCAAGAGAATGGACCAAAACCCGTTGGAAATATCCAGCACCGTGAAGGTGGTTGCGGATGCTGGGATACCTCCAATGAGGTCGGCGACAGCTGCGACCGTGGGTTCACAGGCGGGGATGTTACGGTTGAGTACCCGGTAGTCCACCGTGGCTCTCCAGGAATTGTCCGGTTTCTTAACCGGCCATAGTGGAGAGTTCACATGAGTGGCTATCGGTCTCAATAACCCCTGTTTAACCAAAGAACCCATGGCCGTTTCCATGTCTGCCTCTGCTTCCCTGGGGAAATTGTACTGCTTTTGTGGTCGGGTCATGGGGTCCCCACTCACACTGACCTCGACCCCGTTTACTCTCCCACAATTACATTTGTGAGTGGCAAACGTGGCGAGGTGTGCTCGCACAACAACTTGGTACTCCACTGGAGTGTTATTGACCAGTAGTTCAAGGTCGTTACCCTCCTTTGGCTTCATTGTATACAGGGTCCCCTTTCCCTGTTTCTCTGGGATGACTGCTACCTCACTTTCTTTACCGGTACAGACTGTCCCCCACAGACAATGGTTTCTTAAATCCACTAGAATCCGGTGACCTATAATAAAGTCGGCTCCCAGAATTCCTTTTCCCCCCCTGCTCCCACTTCATCAGGACACACGTCCACTTAGTGTGCAGTGTTCCTAATTGAATGGACAGAGGGATGGAGAATGAGCCAGCCTGTTCATTGCCCGTGAATCCCACTAGGTTGTACGGAGTCCCGTTTGATAGTGAGGCTGTGGGGTCATCTGCATAGACTATGGTGCATGATGCTCCAGTGTCCAGAAAATAAGTCCCCTTTACTCTCTCCACCTTCATCTCGACATACGGTCGCTTCCAGACATCGTACACTAGGGACACAGGTAGACAGGCTGCGCTGGTTCTAGTCATAAATCTGGGTGAGATGGGGCAGATGGTATCACTGTACCGGTGGCCGTGGCTATCTTCCCAGGACCCATTGTTCGGAGTGCAGCCACCACAGTCTCAAATGTTTGGGGAGAGACCGACGGCTAGGTCTATTGGGCTGGGACTGTGGGATTCTTTCCTACCTTGTCCTTCCAGGGATTCCTGCAGTCCTTCCTCCAATGCCCATTCTTCCCGCACCCAAAGCAGTTACGCTTGGTTTCGGAAGGGTTACCCCCTTCCTGGTGCCACTCTTTCTTTCCCTGACTGGGTTTTAACTCATGTACATTTCCCTTGGGTGGTGCTCTTTCCCCCTGCAGTTCCGATAGCCCATGGTCAGTTGCCTGATCACTGTTTCCTCGGTGGCTTGGGGGTCCCTCGGGTCAAAGCAAAACTCTGCTCTGGCTTTGATCCGGGGCAGGCTGTTCACTATGCTCCGGAGCCATTGTGCCCGTTCGCCCGGTGTAACGTTTGCCCGGTCGAGAGTCATACTGCAGGCTCGCTGATACATAGGCCACAACCTGTCAGCGAAAGCCTGAGGGGTTTCTCCCACATGTCCTCTCCACTCGGGAGAAGGGACTTCCCTTATTTAGACCCATGGCCTCCAGAACTTCATCCCGGACATCATATGTACCCCTGCCCTTTCTGCACTCTGCCGAAAGGGACTGGTACAGCTTGCTGTCCAGGGAGAAAGGGAGCAGTTTTACCTGCTCTGAGCCATCACACCCGCTAATCTTGGCTGCCTGTTCCACTTCCATGAAGTGGACGGAGGGGTCTCCCTTGTGTGTAAGCTTACTCAGGTGGCTTACCATAGCCCTCAACTGTTGGGTCGTGTGGAGAACCACGAATTGGCTCTCAAGAACCCCCGGTGCTCCACCCACAGGCGCGCTGAACTTTTGCTGCCGGACCGGACACATTGGTCCCGGCTCTGACCCTTTCAGTTCTGGCTCACTCTTCTCTCCCTGCTGCCCAACCGAGTTAAACCCTGGCGCCACAGGTGGTGATGGTCCGTACTCCCTGCCTGCCTGAGTAATTGTCCCTCCCTCCTGCTGCCCAACCGGGTTGTTCCCCGGCGCCACAGGGGGTGACTGAACAGTTTTTTCCTGCTCATCCAGGTCTGCCCGGGCGTACCCGGACTTATGAGGCACACTATGCCGCTTGCCCTGGAGAGAGCGCGGTTTAAACTTTCAATTTGTTGCTGGCAGGGGCCGTGATCTCCCGTCTCAAACCCCTTAGTGCTGGTTACACTGTAGGCTGCCAGGATGTCTTTTACTCTCTCCTCCTGCTCTTTAATTTGTCTATTAAGGCGAGTGTTCTCTTCTTGCAGTACCCTTTCATTTTTCTTAGTCTCGGTGACCTGACACTGCATATAATCCAACCTATTCCTGAATTACTTCCCTGTGTAAAGCCTTTCCTCTTTGTGCTCGTGTAATTCTCTCATTAACCTTTCCCCTATGATTGTTTGTGCACTAGACTGTTCCTCTGCCTCTCTCAGTTCAGCCCTTAGTTTCTCTACTGTCAAATCTAAGAGTTGGACCTGTTTATGCAGACATACTAGCCAAATTGCCTTTTCCACTGTCTTTTTGTGAGTTTTACCCTCTGTTCATTGGGCTGAAGCGTCCCCTGGACTCTCAGCGCGCAACAGATCGCGTACCCACTTCTTTGTTACATTCACTCTTCTGACCACATAGGAGGCAATCCTCTCTTCCATTTTACTTCTTTTCTCACAACCAAAGTCTGTCTCCTCACATCCCTTTTGCCACAGTCCTGTTGCGGTCGCCATTATGTAGGAGGTGGTGTTTTGGTAAGGTTTCTCTGACTCTTTGGCATTTTCGAGGCGCCCCACACCCTGGATTCTAGACTATGGACTGATTTGGGGGTTGTGAGAAACTGAGACAGAGTCAGTTGGGTAGGATGCAAAACTGGTTTTATTGTGTTTAATCAGAGATAAAAGGCACGTTTTAATAATCACAGTAATCAGGTACAAATAGGGAGAAATGGCAACTTAAATGCTCTATATTTGGGAAGAACACATAACACATTTAAAAGATTAAAAGAACACAGTCCTCCCACCTCACAAAATACTTATGCACTAAACCTGGAAGGGGAAAACACACAAGAACATCAACAGGTAGGAACAGTAAGAAAAACCCAACCTCCCAGACCCACTATCTAGCTCGGTTAGGACTCTGGGGTTTCTGGGACCATGCTCACCAATTCACTTTTGACAGTTCCAACTCCGTGGTTCGCCTTAGCTGTCCCTGGGGTTTGCCTTAGTTGTCCAGGTTCTGTAGTCTCTACCCTTTGGTAAACATAGGTCCAGCTTCTCGAGTGGAAAAATCTTTGTTTTTTCTTCGGTTTTGTTGAGTTGGTTCCCGTTGACTGTTTGTTTTGTTGCGATGGTCCGTAACTTTCCGATAGTCGTTTTGAAAGCCTGTTTGCTGTCGTGGTGCTGTCCTTCTGGGTTTTAGAGATTCCTTTCGCCGATGTTTGGGGGTCCCACTTTTCGAGGCTGGTGTAAAGCTTATGCAACGAGACTGCTACCTTAATAGTATCTCTAGAAGCACACCGAACTGCCAGAACAGGCCTTCAATTATACTAAAACAGGCTTCCTTATCTTCGCCCCAAATCAGTTCGTGGGCTTTGTTTAAACTGTTCTGTCCATTGATTTTCAAATGTCTCCTTTGTCAATGTTTTTGGTGGGCTAGTTAGCAGTAACTCGATTAGGGTGCGATAATGTGCTATCACTGGTTTTGCATTGTTTTAGGATTGTCCCGTTTCCTGGCCATCTATTTGGGCCCATGATTTCCATAGTGGTTGATTGGGTAATTGGCTTCTTGCATATTTTGGATGAGTTCTGTAGTTTAGATAATGGCGGTAATTTGATTATCTCTTAGGGGGTGAATTGGTGTTGCATAGTTGCCCCAGACAGTCTGGGATCCTTAATACACGAATTTGCTTCACAGAGGTTAGCCCCACCTCCTGTATTCGGTAACTCTTTTTCGCAGCCAAAATGTTGTAGAATTTTAAAATTGATATGCTCCTTCCCATAGATGTTTAGGGGATCTCAGGCTTCTGTAATTAAAGTCCATTTTGAATTCTCTTTTCAAAAAGTCCAAACACTGGTGGGGTCGGGTAGGGGGAGGTTTCCATAAGGTTGACCCCCTTTTGCCTTTTTCCTTTTAAAACTTAGATCTCCACTTGAAAAATCCAAAGCTCATTGTTAACAGTCCAAGAGGAGTTTTTCTTTAATTTTCAGGGACAGGGACTCATGGGAATTTTTGGGAACACTTCAGGGGCCCGCCCGCCCGGCATCTCACTGGGGGCGGGCCCTGCCCAAAGTCCTCGGCGGCGCCCGTTCAACTCCCGCCCCCCTCCCCCGTTCAAGTCCCGCCCCCCACCCACCCGTTCAAGTCCCGCCCCCCACCCACCCGTTCAACTCCCGCCCCCCCCACGTGTTCAAATCCCGCCCCCCCTCACCCGTTCAAATCCCGCCCCCCCTCACCCGTTCAAATCCCGCCCCCCCCACCCGTTCAAATCGTGCCCCCCGCCGTTCAACTCCTGCCCCACCCCCCGTTCAAATTCTGCCCCCCCATTCAAATTCTGCCCCCCCGTTCAACTCCTGCCCACCCCCGTTCAACTCCTGCCCCACCTCTCGTTCAAATCCTGCCCCCCCATTCAAATCCTGCCCCCCTTCATCTCCTGCCCCCCCCGTTCAACTCCTGTCCCACCCTCATTCAACTCCTGCCCCCTCCCCTCGTTCAACTCCTGCCCCCTCCCCTCGTTCAACTCCTGCCCCCCCCGTTCATCTTCTCCCCACCCCATTCATCTTCTCCCCCAGTTCATGTTCCCCCCACTCTTCTCACCCCCAAGTCCCCCACTCTTCTCACCCCCAAGTCCCCCACTCTTCTCAACCCCCGCCCCCCCTCTCTTCTCACCCCCCGCCCCCCCTCTCTTCTCACCCCCCGCCCCCCCCTCTCTTCTCACCCCCCGCCCCCCTCTCGTCTCACCCCCCCCGCCCCTTCTCTTCTCACCCCCCGCCCTTCTCACCCTCCACCCCCCTCTCTTCACATCCCCGCCCCCATCTCTTCTCACCCCCCGCCCCCCCTCTTCTCACCCATCTGCCCCCCTCTCTTCTCACCCATCTGCCCCCCTCTCTTCTCACCCCCCCATCTCTCTTCTCACCCCCACGCCCCCTCTTCTCACCCATCTGCCCCCCTCTTCTCACCCATCTGCCCCCCTCTCTTCTCACCCCCCTCGCACCCCCATCTCTTATCACCCCCCCCGCCCCCCCATCTCTTATCTCACCCCCCATGCGCCCCCCTCTCGGTCCAGCCCCGCCCCCTCTCGCTCCAGCCCCACCCTCCTCTCGCTCCAGCCCCGCCCCCTCTCGCTCCAGCCCCGCCCCCCTCTCTTCTCACCCCCCCCGCCTCCCCTCTCTTCTCGCCCCCCCCTCTTTCTCACCCCCCTCTCTTCTCAGCCCCCCTGCCCCCCTCTCTTCTCGCCCCCCGCCCCCTCTCTTCTCGCCCCTCCCTCTCTTCTCAACCCCCGCCTACCTCTCTTCTCGCCCCCCCGCCCCCCTGCCCCCCTGCCCCCCTGCCCCCCTCTCTTCTCACCCCCCTCTCTTCTCAGCCCCCCCGCCCCCCTCTCTTCTCGCCCCCCACCCCCTCTCTTCTCGCCCCCCGCCCCCTCTCTTCTCGCCCCTCCCTCTCGTCTCACCCCCCCGCCCCCCTCTCTTCTCACCCCCCCGCCCCCCTCTCTTCTCACCCCCCCGCCCCCCTCTCTTCTCACCCCCCCGCCCACCTCTCTTCTCACTCCCCGCCCTGCTCTCTTTTCACCCCCCTGCCCTGCTCTCTTCTCACCCCCCCGCCCCCATCTCTCTTCTCACCCCCTCCGCCCCCCATCTCTCTTCTCACCCCCTCCGACCCCCCATCTCTCTTCTCACCCCCTCCGCCCCCCATCTCTGTTCTCACCCCCCCCCGCCCATCTCTGTTCTCACCCCCCCCGCCCATCTCTCTTCTCACCCCCCCCGCCCATCTCTCTTCTCACCCCCCCCGCCCATCTCTCTTCTCACCCCCCCCCGCCCATCTCTCTTCTCACCCCCCCCCGCCCATCTCTCTTCTCACCCCCCCCCCGCCCATCTCTCTTCTCATCCCCCCCCCGCCCATCTCTCTTCTCACCCCCCCCCGCCCATCTCTCTTCTCACCCCCCCCCGCCCATCTCTCTTCTCACCCCCCCCCCGCCCATCTCTCTTCTCACCCCCCCCCTGCCCATCTCTCTTCTCACCCCCCCCGCCCATCTCTCTTCTCACCCCCCCCCGCCCATCTCTCTTCTCACCCCCCCCGCCCATCTCTCTTCTCACCCCCCCCATCTCTCTTCTCACCCCCCCCATCTCTCTTCTCACCCCCCCCCATCTCTCTTCTCACCCCCCCCGCCCATCTCTCTTCTCACCCCCCCCCCCGCCCATCTCTCTTCTCACCCCCCCCCGCCCATCTCTCTTCTCACCCCCCCCCCGCCCATCTCTCTTCTCACCCCCCCCCCCCGCCCATCTCTCTTCTCACCCCCCCCCGCCCATCTCTCTTCTCACCTCCCCCCCGCCCATCTCTCTTCTCAGCCCCCCATCTCTCTTCTCGCCCCCCCATCTCTCCTCTCACCCCCCCGCCCCCCCATCCCCCCATCTCTTATCTCACCCCCCATGCTCCAGCCCCGCCCCGCCTCGCTCCAGCCCGCCCCCCTCGTGCTCCAGCCCCGCCCCCCTCTCGCTCCAGCCCCGCCCCCCTCTCGCTCCAGCCCCGCCCCCTCTCTTCTCACCCCCCGCCCATCTCTCTTCTCGCCCCCCCATCTCTCCTCCCACCCCCCCATCCCCCCATCCCCCCATCTCTCCATCTCTCTTCTCACCCCCCATCTCTTATCTCACCCCCCATGCTCCAGCCCTGCCCCCCTCTCGCTCCAGCCCCGCCCCCCTCACGCTCCAGCCCCACCCTCTCGCTCCAGCCCCGCCCCCTCTCGCTCCAGCCCCGCCCCCCTCTCGCTCCAGCCCCGATTATTTCCTCCCCCTCTCACCCCCCCCTCCCCGCCGCCTTTCTCATCCCGCCCCCCCCTCCCCCCCACTCGCTGTCAGAAACATAGAGACACTGACAGAGAGAGCGAGACACTGACGGGGACAAAGAGAGAGACACTGGGGGAAGGGGGTCATCCCAGCATGCTGATGGAGGGATCCCAGGCTGCAGTAGGTGAGTAGAAATAATTTTTTATTTATAAATTTTTTTTGATTGATTTATTGCGTTGTTTATTGATTTATTTATCATTTATTATTGATGATGGCTCTTTATTTGTAAAAGTGAAGTGTTTAATATTTGTAAACATCGCTCCCCCCCCTCCCCCGCCCCATCTCTCATCCCCTACGCCTGATTTCTAAGTGTAGGCAAGGTTTGCCTGAGTGTACAAAAATCTACACTTACTCCATTCTAAATTAGTTTGGAGTAAGTTTTCGCTGCCTAAACTTGCAAAACAGGCGTAACTGACCGGACACGCCCCCTTTTGGAAAAAATTATGATCTAAAATTAAACTATTCTAACTCACTAGAACTGGAGCAAACTAAATGTCGAGAATTGCAATTTCTAAGATGCTCCATTCTAAACTAGTTGCTCCAAAAAAAATAGGAGCAACTCACACCGAAACTTGAGCCCTATAAGTACTTCTGTGGTAGAACGAAACAAATGACTCAAAGACAGATCATCCCAGGAACTACTGTTTGCACTGTTAGCTTGGAAGGTGTAACATCTTCTTTGACATCCATCTGTTTGAAGTGAGGCACTGCGCCATTGACATTAAACAGGTGAATGCCAAAAAAACAAGGAATGTCACCTGAACGCGTCAAGTGTTGATTCTACAAAGCGATTCAGTTATTAGTAGGTTTAAATATGTTGACCTCGATGTTTTAATATCAAATAAAGGGAATTTATGGAGAGGTTTTTGCTAAAAACATTAATACAACAGGCAGTCATTTCTGACAGCTGTTGCTAATGTACTTTGTCACAAATAGAAGAGATAATTTCTAGCCCCATCATTGTGTTCGATTGGCAGCAGTGGGACACTCAGTCTGCAGGTTCCAGTTCAGTTGAAGGCACCTCTCAAAGAGCTAATTCTATCTCTGGGAGAAGGTGCAACATGGGTCATATCCAATTCAAGAAACATCGATCTTTGAAGCACAGAAGGAGGTCATTCAGCCCGCTGTACCTGTACTGGCTCTTTGAAAGAACAGTCATGCTTCGCTCCACATCCCAATGTTTTGTCCCTAAACCTGTTAAGTTCCTCATTCTCAAAGAACTGTCCAACTCCCTTTTAAATTATTGATGGAGTCTGCATCCAAAATCTCGTCAGGCAAAACGTTCCCGATTCCGACAAGTCTCTGAGTGGGAAATCAACTCCTCATCTTCCCTCTCGATATTGTGCCAATTATTTTGAATTGATGAACTCTAATTATTGATCCACTCGCCATAGGGAATAGTTTTTTCTCCATCTACTCTATCAAAACCTCTCATTGTCATGAAATGGCCTCCCGTTGTTAAACGCTTGCGTTCATAGAAACATAGAAAATAGGTGCAGGAGTAGGCCATTCGGCCCTTCGAGCCTGCACCACCATTCAATAAGATCATGCCTGAACCTTTCCGATGCATGACTGGTGGATAATTGTACATGGTGCATTGCACACCATCTTATTCAAGTTACCCGCTGAGCACATAACTTGCTCCCAATCCGATGCCGTCCAATTTACGCTTCCGTTCAGGACAGATTTATATCTCCATGTCCAGCAACTTTAGTTCGAACTGAAATTCAGAAGTTTGGAATGAACCTTTTCAACAGAATTTGGGAATGGGCAACAAATGCTGGCTTTGCCAGCGATGCCCACATCCCGTGAATGAATAAAACAATACACATCACTGATGTTAGAATACAAAAGGCAATTCTGAATGAAGTGTTTTCACAAATGCCTTGACAGCATATCTGAGCTTTAAATTTGAACTTGAACTTAATGAATTAATTCCTGGGAATGAAATTAGGGAAGCAGATTAGGAGAGTCGTGACAAACTGGCTAAAAGCTCTCAGTAATGGAGGTACGAATGGCACTGGTAAATCTAATCAGCCACATTCAAAGGCTGAAGGGTGCAATGAAATGGATTTATGTAGAGGAGATGTTTCAGAAAGCAGGTGAATATAAGTTCAGAAGTAAACATTTGACAGAACGGTGGCCACTGATCCAGATGGTAAATAAAATGGGAGAGTAGAATTTAGCGCAGAACACAGATAATTGGATTAGTTGGAGTATATGGAGTGTCTGAGAGCCCAGAAATTAAGACCTTCTAAAAATTCAATCTAGAGCTGAGAAATCCATGGATCAATGTTTTATGATGGAGGGTCTGAGGTGGGGATGATGGGAGTCAATTCACTGCAGGTCCAGCATGTATGGTTAATGTTGCACATGGCGAGAGATTGGATCTGTATTGCTTGTAATGGTATTGTGGTATTCATGGAATATAGAAACATAGAAACATAGAAAATAGGTGCAGGAGTAGGCCATTCGGCCCTTCTAGCCTGCACCGCCATTCAATGAGTTCATGGCTGAACATGCAACTTCAGTACCCCATTCCTGCTTTCTTGCCATACCCTTTGATCCCCTTAGTAGTAAGGACTACATCTAACTCCTTTTTGAATATATTTAGTGAATTGGCCTCAACAACTTTCTGTGGTAAAGAATTCCACAGGGTCACCACTCTCTGGGTGAAGAAGTTTCTCCTCATCTCGGTCCTAAATGGCTTACCCCTTATCCTTAGAGTGTGATCCCTGGTTCTGCACTTCCCCAACATTGTGAACATTCTTCCTGCATCTAACCTGTCTAAACCCATCAGAAGTTTAAACGTTTCTATAAGATCCCCTCTCATTCTTCTGAACTCCAGTGAATACAAGCCCAGTTGATTTAGTCTTTCTTGATAGGTCAGTCCCGCCATCCCGGGAATCAGTCTGGTGAACCTTCGCTGCACTCCCTCAATAGCAAGAATGTCCTTCCTCAGGTTAGGAGACCAAAACTGGACACAATACTCCAGGTGTGGCCTCACCAAGGCCTTGTACAACTGTAGTAACACCTCCCTGCCCCTGTACTCAAATCCCCTCGCTATGAAGGCCATCATGCCATTTGCTTTCTTAACCGCCTGCTGTACCTGCATGCCAACCTTCAATGACTGGTGTACCATGACACCCAAGTCTCGTTGCATCTCCCCTTTTCCTAATCTGTCACCATTCAGATAATAGTCTATCTTTCTGTTTTTACCACCAAAGTGGACAACCTCACATTTATCCACATTATATTTCATCTGTCATGCATTTGCCCACTCACCTAACCTATCCAAATCGCTCTGCAGCCTCATAGCATCCTCCTCGCAGCTCACACTACCACCTAACTTAGTGTCATCCGCAAATTTGGAGATACTATATTTAATCCCTTCGTCTAAATCATTAATATACAGTGCAAACAGCTGGGGCCCCAGCACAGAACCTTGCGGTACCCCACTAGTCACCGCCTCCCATTCTGAAAAGTACCCATTTACTCCTACTCTTTGCTTCCTGTCTGACAACCATTTCTCAATCCATGTTAGCACACTACCCCCAATCCCATGCGCTTTAACTTTGCACATTAATCTCTTGTGTGGGACCTTGTCGAAAGCCTTCTGAAAGTCCAAATACACCACATCAAATGGTTCTCCCTTGTCCACTCTACTGGAAACATCCTCAAAAAATTCCAGAAGATTTGTCAAGCATGATTTCCCTTTCACAAATCCATGTTGACTTGGACCCATCATGTCACCTCTTTCCAAATGCGCTGCTATGACATCCTTAATAATTGATTCCATCATCTTACCCACTACCGATGTCAGGCTGACTGGTCTATAATTCCCTGTTTTCTCTCTCCCTCCTTTTTTAAAAAGTGGGGTTACATTGGCTACCCTCCACTCGATAGGAACTGATCCAGAGTCAATGGAATGTTGGAAAATGACTGTCAATGCATCCGCTATTTCCAAGGCCACCTCCTTAAGTACTCTGGGATGCAGTCCATCAGGCCCTGGAGATTTGTCGGCCTTCAATCCCATCAATTTCCCCAACACAATTTCCCGACTAATAACGATTTCCCTCAGTTCCTCCTCCTTACTAGACCCTCTGACCCTTATATCCAGAATGTTGTTAGTTTCCTCCTTAGTTAATACCGAACCAAAGTATTTGTTCAATTGGTCCGCCATTTCTTTGTTCCCCGTTATGACTTCCCCTGATTCTGACTGCAGGGGACCTACATTTGTCTTTATTAACCTTTTTCTCTTTACATATCTATAGAAACTTTTGCAATCTGTTTTAATGTTCCCTGCATGCTTCTTCTCGTATTCCATTTTCCCTGCCCTAATCAAACCCTTTGTCCTCCTCTGCTGAGTTCTAAATTTCTCCCAGTCTCCGGTTTCGCTGCTATTTCTGGCCAATTTGTATGCCACTTCCTTGGCTTTAATACTATCCCTGATTTCCCTTGATAGCCACGGTTGAGCCACCTTCGTTTTTTTATTTTTATGCCAGACAGGAATGTACAATTGTTGTAGTTCATCCATGCGGTCTCTAAATGTCTGCCATTGCCCATCCACAGTCAACCCCTCAAGTATCATTCGCCAATCAATCCTAGCCAATTCACGCCTCATACCTTCAAAGTTACCCTTCTTTAAGTTCTGGACCATGGTCTCTGAATTAACTGTTTCATTCTCCATCCTAATGCAGAATTCCACCATATTATGGTCACTCTTCCCGAAGGGGCCTCGCACAACGAGATTGCTAATTAATCCTCTCTCATTACACAACACCCAGTCTAAGATGGCCTCTCCACTAGTTGGTTCCTCGACATATTGGTCTAGAAAACCATCCCTTATGCACTCCAGGAAATCCTCCTCCACCGTATTGCTTCCAGTTTGGTTAGCCCAATCTATGTGCATATTAAAGTCACCCATTATAACTGCTGCACCCTTATTGCATGCACCCATAATTACTTGTTTGATGCCCTCCCCAACATCACTACTACTGTTTGGAGGTCTGTACACAACTCTCACTAATGTTTTTTGCCCTTTGGTGTTCTGCAGCTCTACCCATATAGATTCCACATCATCCAAGCTAATGTCCTTCCGAACTATTGTATTAATCTCCTCTTTAACCAGCAATGCTACCCCACCTCCTTTTCCTTTTATTCTATCCTTCCTGAATGTTGAATACCCCTGGATGTTGAGTTCCCAGACCTGATCATCCTGGAGCCACGTCTCCGTAATCCCAATCACATCATATTTGTTAACATCTATTTGCACACTTAATTCATCCACCTTATTACGGATACTCCTTGCATTAAGACACAAAGCCTTCAGGCTTGTTTTTTTAACACCCTTTGTCCTTTTAGAAATTTGTTGTACAGTGGCCCTTTTTGTTCTTTGTCTTGCGTTTCTCTGCCCTCCACTTTTTCTCATCTCCTTTCTGTTTTTTGCTTTTGTCTCCTTTTTGTTTCCCTCTGTCTCCCTCCATTGGTTGCCATCCCCCTGCTATATTAGTTTAACTCCTCCCCAACAGCACTAGCAAACACTCCCCCTAGGACATTGGTTCCGGTCCTGCCCAGGTGCAGACCGTCCGGTTTTTACTGGTCCCACCTCCCCCAGAACTGGTCCCAATGCCCCAGGAATTTGAATGTTTTTGATTCTAGTGCCGAATCACCCCACTACGATCAGAGCCACCATCCTTATACTTTTTCTAATTGTTGCCCTGACTGCACTAGGTTTCGTAAATCTTCCCAACAACAAGCAAGATGAGTAATGTTTTACAGACCAATGATTGGTGTTATGGTCACACGAAGGGATTCTGTCTCTTCCAAGATCAGTTGCAGCATTCAAAATGTAACCGTATGATTAGAGAAAGGGATGAGTGGTCTGTGCTGGAGAAATAAATATGTTATTTGCAAAGATTAGATTAGATCAGAACAGATAGGAGCTTAATTCTGGGGTGAACTTTCTCGCTTAAGGGAATTTTCCCCATGTATTCTGTTCATAATAGTTATATATCTGGGTGAGGCACAGAACAATAACTAGCAGTATCACTCGTGGTTAGTGTGAGGAGACGATTTGGCCCAAAGCATTTTTAATGTCGTTTATTGTAATACCACAAAGGTTTCTGCACGACTTTTCTGTTCTGATGCTGCATTAATAATTAATTTCATGCACGTTGGTAAATATTTACAATTAAGACGAATGAAAATGTTGCTGTTAAACAAAGCCAACTATATAACAATATTTAGAAACATAGAAACAAAGAAAATAGGTGCAGAAGTAGGCCATTCGAGCCTGCACCGCCATTCGATAAGATCATGGCTGATCATGGCGAGAGGTGGGAACAGCGTCGGAGCAGCCTATAAAGGCCCAGCGGGAGCTCGAGAGTCAGCGGCAGTTGGCGAGAGGTGGGAGCAGTGTCGGAGCAGCCTATAAAGGCGTACTTGTGCAGCTACAGCGGGAGAGAAAGCAAAAAAGATGTAGAAAGGAATCAAAAGGTGATGTCACAGCCAATGGGGTAAGTGATTGGCTGGTGATTGATGAGTAGCTTTTCTTTTTCTTTTTATATCAGTAAGTAAACTGTAACATTGTTATTACCAATTTAAGGGTATCTAAGGGTTAAGGCATGGCAGGAGAGCTCGGTCACGTGATATGCTCCTTCTGTGCCATGTGGGAACTCAGGGACGCTTCCGGTGTCCCTAACGACTACGTATGTAAGAAGTGTATCCGCCTCCATCTCCTGACGGACCGCGTTGCGGAATTGGAGCTGAGGGTGGATTCACTCTGGAGCGTCCACGATGCTGAGAATGACATAAGTGGCACGTGTAGTGAGTTCGTCTTACCGCATGAGAAGGATCCACAGCCAGCTAGGGAATGGAAGACCAGCAGGAAGAGTAGTACAAAGAAGGTAGTGCAGGGGTCCCATCTGGTCATCCCCCTGCAAAACAGATACACTGTTTTGAGTGCTGTTGAGGGAGATGACTCATTAGGGAACAGCAACAGCAGCCAAGTTCATGGCACCGTGGCTGGCTCTGTTGTACAGGAGGGCATAAAAAAGAGTGGGAGAGCGATAGTGATAGGGGATTCAATCATAAGGGGAATAGATAGGCGTTTCTGCGGCCGCAATCGAGACTCCAGGATGGTATGTTGCCTCCCTGGTGCAAGGGTCAAGGATGTCTCCGAGCGAGGGCAGGACATTCTGAAAAGAGAGGGAGAACAGCCAGTTGTCGTGGTGCACATTGGTACCAACGACATAGGTAAAAAACGGGATAAGGTCCTACGAGACGAATTTAAGGAGCTGGGAGTTAAATTAAAAAGTAGGACCTCAAAAGTAGTAATCTCGGGATTGGTACCAGTGCCACGTGCTAGTCAGAGTAGGAATCGCAGGATAGCACAGATGAATACGTGGCTTGAGCAGTGGTGCAGCAGGGAGGGATTCAAATTCGTGGGGCATTGGAACAGGTTCTGGGGGAGGTGGGACCAGTACAAACCGGACGGTCTGCACTTGGGCAGGAACGGAACCAATGTCCTAGGGGGAGTGTTTGCTAGTGCTGTTGGTGAGGAGTTAAACTAATATGGCAGGGGGATGGGAACCAATACAAGGAGACAGAGGGAAACAAAAAGGAGACAAAAACAAAAGACAGAAAAGAGATGAGTAAAAGTGGAGGGCAGAGATACCAAAGGCAAGAAACAAAAAGGGCCACTGAATATTAAAGGGCTGCAGGAGGGGTAAAAACTAAAAATCATGGTTTAAAAACTAGGATGAAAACACTCTACCTAAATGCACGCAGCATTAGAAATAAAGTAAATGAGTTGATGGCACAAATCATTACAAATGGGTATGATTTGGTGGCCATTACAGAAACATGGTTGCAAGGTGGCCAAGACTGGGAATTAAACATAGAGGGGTATCTGACGATTAAGAAAGGTAGGCAAGAAGGGAAAGGAGGTGGGGTCGCTCTGTTAATAAAGGATGATATCAGGGCAGTTGTCAGGGATGATATTGGCTCCAATGAACAAAATGTTGAATCACTGTGGGTGGAGATTAGAGATAGTAAGGAGAAAAAGTCACTGGTTGGCATAGTTTATAGGCCCCAAATAATAACTTCATGGTGGGGCGGGCAATAATCAAGGGAATAATGGAGGCATGTGAAAAAGGAACGGCAGTAGTCGTGGGGGATTTTAACCTACATATCGATTGGTCAAATCAAATCGAAGGGGGTAGCCTGGAGGAGGAATTCATAGAATGCATACGGGATTGTTTCTTAGAACAGTATGTAACAGAGCCTACAAGGGAGCAAGCCATTTTGGATCTGGTCCTGTGTAACGAGACAGGAAAAATAAACGATCTCTTCATAAAAGATCCTCTCGGAATGAGTGATCACAATATGGTTGAATTTGTAATACAGATTGAGGATGACGAAGTTGTGTCAGAAACGAGCATACTATGCTTAAACAAAGGGGACGACAGTGGGATGAGGGCAGAGTTGGCTAAAGTAGACTGGAAACGAGGACTAAACGGTGGCACAATTGAGGAACAGTGGAGGACTTTTAAGGAGCTCTTTCGTAATGCGCAACAAAAATATATTCCAGTGAAAAAGAAGGGCGGCAAGAGAGGAGATAACCAGCTGTGGATAACCAAGGAAATAAAGGAAAGTATCAAATCAAAGACCAATGCGTATAAGGTGGCCAAGGTTAGTGGGAAACTAGAGGATTGGGAAAATTTTAAGCAACAGCAAAGAATGACTAAAAAAGCAATAAAGAAAGGAAAGATAGATTACGAAGGTAAACTTGCGCAAAACATAAAAACAAATCGTAAAAGCTTTTACAGATATATAAAACGGAAAAGAATGACTAAAGTAAATGTTGGTCCCTTAGCAGATGAAAAGGAGGATTTAATAATGGGAAATGTGGAAATGGCTGAGACCTTAAACAATTATTTTGCTTACGTCTTCACAGTGGAAGACACACAAAACATGCCAAAAATTGCTGGTCATAGGAATGTGGGAAGGGAGGACCTTGAGATTATCACTATCACTAGGGAGGTAGTACTGGACAGACTAATGGGACTGAAGGTAGACAAGTCCCCTGGTCCTGATGAAATGCATCCCAGGGTATTAAAAGAGATGGCGGAAGTTATAGCAGATGAATTTGTTATAATCTACCAAAATTCTCTGGACTCTGGGGAGGTACCAGCGGATTGGAAAGCAGCTAATGTAACGCCTCTGTTTAAAAAAGGGGGCAGGCAAAAGGCAGGTAACTATAGGCCGGTTAGTTTAACATCTGTAGTGGGGCAAATGCTTGAAACTATCATTAAGGAAGAAATAGCGGGACATCTAGATAGGAATAGTGCAATCAAGCAGACGCAGCATGGATTCATGAAGGGGAAATCATGTTTAACTAACTTACTGGAATTCTTTGAGGATATAACGAGCATGGTGGACAGAGGAGTACCGATGGATGTGGTGTATTTAGATTTCCAAAAGGCATTCGATAAGGTGCCACACAAAAGGTTACTGCAGAAGATAAAGGTACGCGGAGTCAGAGGATATGTATTAGCATGGATAGAGAATTGGCTGGCGAACAGAAAGCAGAGAGTCGGGATAAATCGGTCCTTTTCCAGTTGGAAATCAGTGGTTAGTGGTGTGCCACAGGGATCGGTACTGGGACCACAACTGTTTACAATATACATAGATGACCTAGAAGAGGGGACAGAGTGTAGTGCAACAAAATTTGCAGATGACACTAAGATTAGTGGGAAAGCGGGTTGTGTAGAGGACTCGGAGAGGCTGCAAGGAGATTTGGATAGGTTAAGCGAATGGGCTAAGGTTTGGCAGATGGAATACAATGTCGGAAAGTGTGAGGTCATCCACCTTGGAAAAAAAAACAGTAAAAGGGAATATTATTTGAATGAGGAGAAATTACAACATGCTGTGGTGCAGAGGGACCTGGGGGTCCTTGTGCATGAATCCCAAAAGGTTAGTTTGCAGGTGCAGCAGGTAATCAGGAAGGCAAATGGAATGTTGGCCTTCATTGCGAAAGGGATGGAGTACAAAAGCAGGGAGGTGTTGCTGCAACTGTATAAGGTATTAGTAAGGCCACACCTGGAGTACTGCTTGCAGTTTTGGTCACCTTACTTAAGGAAGGATATACTAGCTTTGGAAGCGGTACAGAGATGATTCACTGGGCTGAATCCAGAAATGAGGGGGTTACCTTATGATGATAGATTGAGTAGACTGGGTCTTTACTCCTTGGAGTTCAGAAGGACGAGGGGTGATCTTATAGAAACATTTAAAATCATGAAAGAGATCGACAAGATAGCGGCAGAGAGGTTGTTTCCATTGGTGGGGGAGACTAGAACTAGGGGGCACAGCCTCAAAATACAGAGGAGCCAATTTAAAACCGAGTTGAGAAAGAATTTCTTCTCCCAGAGGGTTGTGAATCTGTGGAATTCTCTGCCCAAGGAAGCAGTTGAGGCTGGCTCATTGAATGTTTGCAAGTCAAAGATAGATAGATTTTTAAGCAATAAGGGAATTAAGGGTTATGGGGAGAGGCCGGGTAAGTGGAGCTGAGTCCACGACCAGATCAGCCATGATCTTATTGAATGGCGGAGCAGGCTCGAGGTGCTATATGTCCTACTCCTGTTCCTAATTCTTATGTTCTTATTCCTTCAGTACCCTTTTCCTGCTTTGTCTCCATAACCCTTGATCCCCTTAACCGTAAGGGCCATATCTAACTCCCTCTTGAATATATCCAATGAACTGGCATCAATAACACTCTGCGGCAGGGAATTCCACATGTTAACAACTCTCTGAGTGAAGAAGTTTCTCCTCATCTCAGTCCTAAACGGCCTACCCCTTATCCTAAGACTGTGTCCCCTGGTTCTGGACTTCCCCAACGTTGGGAACATTCTTCCCGCATCTAGCCTGTCTCGTCCAATCAGAATCTTATGTTTCTATGAGATCCCCTCTCATTCTTCTAAACTCCAGTGAATAAAGGCCCAGTGGATCCAGTCTCTTCTCATATGTCATTCCAGCCATCCCTGGAATCAGTCTGGTGAATCTTCGCTGCACTCCCTCAATAGCCACAACGTCCTTCCTCAGATTAGGAGACCAAAATTGAACACAATATTCCAGGTGTGGCCTCACCAAAGCCCTATACAACTGCAGCAAGACTTCCCTGCTCCTATACTCAAATCCGCTAGCTATGAAGGCCAACATACCATTTACCGCCTTCACCGCCTGCTGTACCTGCATGCCAACTTTCAATGACTGATGAACCATGACACCTCGGTCTCGCTGCACCTCCCCTTTTCCTAATTTTTCGCCATTCAGATAATATTCTGCCTTCGTGTTTTTGCTCCCAAAGTGGATAACTTCACATTTATCCACATTATACTGCATCTGCCATGTATTTGCCCACTCGCCTAACCTGTCCAAGTCACCCTGCAGCCTCTTAGTGTCCTCCTCACAGATCACACCGCCACCAAGTTTAGTGTCATCTGCAAGCTTGGAGATATTACATTCAATTCCATCATCTAAATCATTAATATATATTGTAAAGAGCTGGGGTCCCAGTACTGAGCCCTGCGGCACTCCACTAGTCACTGCCTGCTATTCTGAAAAGGACCCGTTAATCCCGACTCTCTGCTTCCTGTCTGCCAACCAGTTCTCTATCCACGTCAGTACATTACCCCCAATACCATGTGCTTTGATTTTGCACACCAATCTCTTGTGAGGAACCTTGTCAAAAGCCTTTTGAAAGTCCAAATACACCACATCCACTGGTTCTCCCTTGTCCACCTGACTAGTTGCATCCTCAAAAAATTCTAGAAGATTTGTCAAGCATGATTTCCCTTTCATAAATCCATGCTGACTTGGACCAATCCTGTCACTGCGCTCCAAATGCGCTGCTATTTCATTCATAATGATCGATTCCAACATTTTCCCCTCCACCGATGTCAGGCTAACTGGTCTATAATTACCTGTTTTCTCTCTCCCTCCTTTTTTAAAAAGTGGTGTTACGTTAGCAACCCTCCAGTCCATAGGAACTGATCCAGAATCGATACTGATGGAAAATTATCACCAATGCACCCACTATTTCTAGGGCCACTTCTTTAAGTACTCTGGGATGTAGACTATCAGGCCCTGGGGATTTATCGGGCTTCAACCCCGTCAATTTCCCGAACACAATTTCCCGCCTAATAAAGATATCCTTCAGTTCCTCCTTCACACTCGTCCTTCGGACCCCTAGTACATTGGGAAGGTTATTTGTGTCTTCCTTTGTGAAGACAGAACCAAAGTACTTGTTCAATTGGTCTGCCATTTCTTTGTTCCCCATTGTAAAGTCACCCGAATCAGACTGCAAGGGACCAATGCTTGTCTTCGCTAATCTTTTTCTCTTCACATACCTATAGAAGCTTTTGCAGTCATTTTTTATGTTTCCGGCAAGCTTCCTCTCATACTCTATTTCCTCCTCTTAATTAAAACCATTTGTTCTCCTCTGCTGTATTCTAAATTTCTCCCAGTCCTCCGGCTTGCTGCTTTTTCTGGCTAATTTGGACGCCTCTTCTTTGGATTTAATTTCCCTTGTTAGCCACGGTTGAGCCACTTGCCCTGTTTTATTTTTACTCCAGACAGGGATGTACAATTGTTGAAGTTCGTCCATATGATCTTTAAAGGTTTGCCATTGCCTATCCACCGTCAACCCTTTAGGTATCATTTGCCAGCCTAATCTAGCCAATTCGCGCCTCATACCATCAAAGTTACCTTTCCTTAAGTTCAGGACCCTAGTTTCTTTGTCACTCTCCATCTTAAAGAATTCTGCCATATTTTGGTCACTCTTCCCCAAGGGGCCTCGCACAAAAAGATTGTTAATTAGTCCCTTCTCATTACACATCACCCAGTCTAGGATAGCCAGCTCTCTGGTTGGTTCCTTGACATATTGGTCTAGAAATCCATCCCTAATGCACTCCAGGAAATCCTCCTCCTCCGCATTGCTACCAGTTAGGTTAGCCCAATCAATATGTAGATTAAAGTCACCCATGATTACTGCTGTACCTTTATTGCACACATCCCTTTGTTGTTTGATGCTGTCCCCAACCTGACCACTACTATGTGGTGGCCTGTACACAACTCCCACTCGAGTTTTCTGCCCTTTGGTATTCCGTAGTTCCACCCATACCGATTCCACACCATCCAGGCTAATGTCCTTCCTTTCAATTGCATTAATTTATTCTTTAACCAGCAACGCCACCCCGCCTCCTTTTCCTTTCTGTCTATCCTTCCTAAATGCTGAATACCCCTGGATGTTAAGTTCCCAGCCTTGGTCACCCTGGAGCCATGTCTCCGTGATGCCAATCACACCATACCTGTTAACTGCTATCTGCGCAGTTAATTCGTCCACCTTGTTCCGAATACTCCTCGCATTGAGGCACAGAGCCTTTACGCTTGACTTTTTAAACACACTTTGACCCTTTAGAATTCTGCTGTAAAGTGGTCTTTTTGTTTTTTGCCTTGGGTTTCTCTGCCCTCCACTTTTACTATTCTCCTTTCTATCTTTTGCTTCTGTCTTTATTTTATTCCCCTCTGTCTCCCTGCATAGGTTCCCATCCCCCTGCCATATTAGTTTAACTCCTCCCAAACAGCACTAGCAAACACTCCCCCTGGGACATTGGTTCCGGTCCTGCCCAGGTGCAGATCGTCCGGTTTGTACTGGTCCCACCTCCCCCAGAACCGGTTCCAATGTCCCAGGAATTTGAATCCCTCCCCTCTGCACCACTGCTCAAGCCAAGTATTCATCTGAGCTATCCTGCGATTCCTACTGTGACTAGCATGTGGCACTGGTAGCAATCATGAGATTACTACTTTTGAGGTACTACATTTTAATTTCACTCCAAGCTCCCTAAATTCGTCTCGTAGGACCTCATCCCGTTTTTTTACCTATATTGTTGGTACCTATATGCACCACAACAACTGGCTGTTCACCCTCCCTTTTCAGAATGTCCTGCACCCGCTCCGAGACATACTTGGCCCTTGCACCAGGGAGGCAACATCCCATCCTGGAGTCTTGGTTGCGGCCACAGAAACGCCTATCTATTCCCCTTACAATCGAATCCCCTATCACTATTGCTCTCCCACTCTTTTTCCTGCCCTCCTGTGCAGCAGAGCCACCCACGGTGCCATGAACTTGACTGCTGCTGCTCTCCCCTGATGAGTCATCCCCCTCAACAGTACCCAATGCGGATCCCTGCACTACTTTCCTTGCACTACTCTTCCTGCTAGTCTTCCATTCCCTATCTGGCTGTGTACCCTTTACCTGTGGTAAGACCAACTCACTAAATGTGCTATTCACATCATTCTCAGCATCGTGGATGCTCCAGAGTGAATCCACCCGCAGTTCCAGTTCCGCAACACAGTCCGTCAGGAGCTGGAGGCGGATACACTTCCTGCACACGTAGTCGTCAGGGATACTGGAGGCGTCCCTGATTTCCCACATGGTACAGGAGGAGCATAACACGTGTCCGAGCTCTCCTGCCATGACTTAACCCTTAGATTAACTTAAATTTGCAACAACAATGCTAAAGGTTCCTTACTGAAATAGAAAAGAAAAATAAATGAAAAAGAGAACTGTACAAGCTGCTGATTTAGTTCCTTTCCTATTTTATCCAGACAATTCCTCAAGAATTTCACATCCTTTGGGGCAAGTCCGAGAATTGGTTATATTAAAAAACCGTAGTTATAGCCAAGATATATACACAGTCTCTGTCCAGCTGATGTAAATGGGGTTAATGCTCTTAAAAGCTAAAACTCTGGGGGTAGATTTTCAACTTGCATTGAGTTTAAATCTGGCCTTACAGATCAACCACCTGTGATAGAAACCGCCTGATTTCTAATTGCTTTTATGTCAGTAGGATTGAATAACTTGGTGTCTGCAAAGGGTGTCGGTTCCGCAACGTCAGTTTTGAATCCAGGCGGAAAGTTGAAAATCTGCCCCGTTGATTCGAGGCCTTTGCTGTAGATCACACTGACAGATTATGCTCTCTGCGGACCATATGGAGCAATCGTTTTCTAATTTATGCCAGTTGGACCTGGACATCCTAACGTAAACAGGGGGCAATTTGCCCTTGCATGGTATGGCAAAGGGACGATTATAAAGCGTTTTATGCTCTGCAATATATTAGTTTCCAGTGACTTGTAAACCCATTTTGGGCGAAGTGCAACAACAGGTTGGAGATTAACTGCACCCTGTTTTCCACTGCCACCGAAGACTTTATAACTCAGTGAGCTGGACCACCCTTTCACCCTAAAATTTAATCCACATGTAAATAACAGGGAACTGAAGGCGATTGTGCATTTCAGTAACATTCACACACTGACTCTCTCAGCAGTGGCCCATTTAACTCAAGAAGCCTTTCTGGATACATTTCCACATTTAATAACCTTGAACTCTCTTTGTTGGGAGGGAATATCTAATGCCCTTGTGAACCCAGCTGCAGTTTATTGTTAGACTGTTTAAACCATATCTGTTTAAACCTCTTATTGAAAGTTGCTTTAACTTTCGATTTGCTCAATTTGAAACTGTGGTACTTTCCTCTTGACCTTGTGTTTAAAAACACAGCTGTATGCACAATCGCCAAGCCCCTCATAATGGTAAGTAATTATTCCTAAAACTTGTCTCTCTCCTTTCAAGGCTGAATTGCATCAACGTAGTCAGACTCCTTTCAAGCTCTGTCTCCGTGGTTCTGGAAGTAATCTAATGACCCACCTTTTACACGCAACACGATTCTAAATTCAGGATTAATTTATAGAAATGATATCAACACTTGTTCACTGTGCCAAATGTGGAGACATCGGTTGGGCAGAGAACAGAAAGAATGATCAGGTGAGAAGGATCTCATGCCGAAAGCAGACCCCCCGAATTTCCGTTCTTTAACTTGTGTGAAAGGAGAATCGGACGGTTCTTTAATGCGTGTGTGAACCTCACCATCATATTTACCTCTTTGAGTTCCTTCAACGTGATTCTTCACACACACGTGATAGAAAAAATGCACTTTTCCCCACTTGCACCAATACCAAATTTAGCTTTAAGGTTATCTCTCTTGATTTATAGGTTACACGGTAGCGATGTATCTCAACGTTCTCTTCACATTCCTAATTCCCTTTGAACAGTGCACCCACTGTTTGTCCAATCTGACACCCAAATAACAAAGATAGATCCTTCCGTTTATTCAGTATTGCTATCACCCTTCCATTTAGGACACAATGATGTGAAGTTGATTTTTATGGTGGAGCAGAAACAGCTGGTAATGGATCGCTGGGCAGTTTTACCCGCCGGCTGCTTCCCATATCCAAATTGGGCTCGAGTGGCAGATCCTCGACTGCCCACTTTCTGCTGACTGGCAAAAGTGAATATTAGCTTCATCATTGCAACTTGCTTCTCGTGCATGTTACTGGCGTGACAGATGGGTCCATTAGTGTTAGCTCCCGATTATCCTGTGAAATTAAGTTTGAAGTTAGGAAAATCCGGCGAGTGTTTTTACTTGTCTTCGATTTCTCCACCAGATTTTTCATTTCTTTACTCGTCCTAGCTGGTCCCTACTGTCCACGCGGTAATGTCGAATATGTCGATCTGGAGTCACTCTTGCCACTTTATAATCTTCAACGACAAGGAGCATCACTTCATCTGGGGCCACAGCACACAGCAGTTGCTACCGAATATGTCGCGCATTTTGGACTCTGCTGATATTCTTTTCCATAAACCTCAATGATTCAAAAAAGTTCGGGAGGACTTATAAATGGCAGCCGATGCACTATCTCTCGCTTTGCGCTGTGGTCAACGACCAATTTCTACCCTTGTGATTCTCGTTTAGTTTAATCTGGAAAATATCAAAGAGGTCAGAACTACATGTTGAACTACATGTAAGTCAAGGTGAGGCCAAGATCAGCTCAGCCATGTTCCTATTGAGTGGCAGAGCAGGCCCAAGGTTTCAAATGGCCAACTCCTGCCCATATTTCTTATGTTCTTATGTAGGTAATTCAGGATCTACTGAGACAAGGTCTTCAGAAACCTTGGGAGGAAAGTGCCAGAGCTCGGGGCCTTGTCGACCTTGAGTTTCTTCAACTTGACCAATAGATGTGGCCTCGCCATTTAAAAAAAAAATTGTCTCTTGTAAACTGCTTGCTGAGTCTTCACAATTATTTAACTATTTCACTGTATTTGAACGTGATGTTTCAGTTGTTTGTGATAATTGTTAAACTTTAATCTCTGGGAACGTTTCTGCACTAAGGGAGACAACTGGAAAAAGAGCCGGATCCTCCGAGTGAGGAGAATTCTGCACACAATTATAAGAACATAAAAACATAAGAAGGCTGATCTGGTCGTGGACTCAGCTCCACCTACCCGCCCTCTCCCCGTAACCCTTAATTCCCTTATTGGTTAAACATCTATCTATCTTTGACTTGAAAACATTCAATGAGCTAGCCTCAACTGCTTCCTTGGGCAGAGAATTCCACAGATTCACAACCCTCTGGGAGAAGAAATTCTTTCTCAACTCGGTTTTAAATTGGCTCCTCCATATTTTGAGGCTCTGCCCCCTAGTTCTAGTCTCCCCTACCAATGGAAACCACCTCTCTGCCTCTATTTTGTCTATCCCTTTCATGATTTTAAATGTTTCTATAAGATCACCCCTCATCCTTCTGAACTCCAAGGAGTAAAGACCCAGTCTACTCAATCTATCATCATAAGGTAACCCCTTCATTTCTGGAATCAGCCTAGTGAATCGTCTCTGTACCCCTTCCAAAGCTAGTATATCCTTCCTTAAGTAAGGTGACCAAAACTGCATGCAGTACTCCAGGTGCGGCCTTACCAATACCTTATACAGTTGCAGCAAGACCTCCCTGCTTTTGTACTCCATCCCTCTCGCAATGAAGGCCAACATTCCATTCGCCTTCCTGATTACCTGCTGCATCTGCAAACTAACCTTTTGGGATTCATGCACAAGGACCCCCAGGTCCCTCTGCACCACAGTATGTTGTAATTGCTCCCCATTCAAATAATATTCCCTTTTACTGTTTTTTTTTCCCCCAAGGTGGATGACCTCACACTTTCCGACATTGTATTCCATCTGCCAAACCTTAGCCCATTCGCTTAACCTATCCAAATTTCCTTGCAGCCTCTCCGAGTCCTCTTCACAACCCGCTTTCCCACTAATCTTAGTGTCATCTGCAAACTTTGTTGCACTACACCCTGTCCCCTCTTCTAGGTCATCTATGTATATTGTAAACAGTTGTGGTCCCAGCACTGATCCCTGTGGTACACCACTAACCACTGATTTCCAACTGGAAAAGGACCGATTTATCCCGACTCTCTGCTTTCTGTTCGCCAGCCAATTCTCTATCCATGCTAATACATTTCCTCTGACTCCGCGTACCTTTATCTTCTGCAGTAACCTTTTGTGTGGCACCTTATCGAATGCCTTTTGGAAATCTAAATACACCAAATCCATCGGTATACCTCTATCCACCATGCTCGTTATATCCTCAAAGAATTCCAGTAAGTTAGTTAAACATGATTTCCCCTTCATGAATCCATGCTGCGTCTGCTTGATTGCACTATTCCTATCTAGATGTCCCGCTATTTCTTCCTTAATGATAGTTTCAAGCATTTTCCCCACTACAGATGTTAAACTAACCGGCCTATAGTTACCTGCCTTTTGCCTGCCACCTTTTTTAAACAGAGGCGTTACATTAGCTGCTTTCCAATCCGCTGGTACCTCCCCAGAGCCCAGAGAATTTTGGTAGATTATAACGAATGCATCTGCTTTAACTTCCGCCATCTCTTTTAATACCCTGGGATGCATTTCATCAGGACCAGGGGACTTGTCTACCTTCAGTCCAATTATCTTGTCCAGCACTACCCTCCCTAGTGATAGTGATTTTCTCAAGGTCCTCCCTTCCCACATTCCTATGACCAGCAATTTTTGACATGTTTTTTGTGTCTTCCACTGTGAAGACGTAAGCAAAATAATTGTTTAAGGTCTCAGCCATTTCCACATTTCCCATTATTAAATCCCCCTTTTCATCTTCTAAGGGACCAACATTTACTTTAGTCACTCTTTTCCGTTTTATATATCTGTAAAACCTTTTACTATCTGTTTTTATGTTTTGCGCAAGTTTACCTTCGTAATCTATCTTTCCTTTCTTTATTGCTTTTTTAGTCATTCTTTGCTGTTGCTTAAAATTTTCCCAATCCTCTCGTTTCTCACTAACCTTGGCCACCTTATACGCATTGGTCTTTGATTTGATACTTTCCTTTATTTCCTTGGTTATCCACGGCTGGTTATCCCTTCTCTTGCCGCCCTTCTTTTTCACTGGAATATATTTTTGTTGAGCACTATGAAAGAGCTCCTTAAAAGTCCTCCACTGTTCCTCAATTGTGCGACCGTTTAGTCCTTGTTTCCAGTCTACTTTAGCCAACTCTGCCCTCATCCCACTTTAGTCCCCTTTGTTTAAGCATAGTACGCTCGTTTCTGACACAACTTCCTCATCCTCAATCTGTATTGCAAATTCAACCATATTGTGATCACTCATTCCGAGAGGATCTTTTACTCGGAGATCGTTTATTTTTCCTGTCTCATTACACAGGACCAGATCTAAGATGGCTTGCTCCCTTGTAGGTTCTGTAACATACTGTTCGAAGAAACAATCCCGTATGCATTCTATGAATTCCTCCTCCAGGCTACCCCGTGTGATTTGATTTGACCAATCGATATGTAGGTTAAAATCCCCCATGACTACTGCCGTTCCTTTTTCACATGCCTCCATTATTCCCTTGATTATTGCCCGCCCCACCGTGGTTATTATTTGGGGGCCTATAAACTACGCCGACCAGTGACTTTTTCCCCTTACTATCTCTAATCTCCACCCACAATGATTCAACATTTTGTTCATTGGAGCCAATATCATCCCTCACAACTGCCCTGATATCATCTTTTATTAACAGAGCTACCCCACCTCCTTTCCCTTCTTGCCTATCTTTCTGAATCGTCAGATACCCCTCTATGTTTAATTCCCAGTCTTGGCCACCCTGCAACCATGTTTCTGTAATGGCCACCAAATCCTACCCATTTGTAATGACTTGTGCTGTCAACTCATTTACTTTATTTCGAATGCTGCGTGCATTTAGGTAGTGTTTTCATCCTAGTTTTTAAACCATGATTTTTAGTTTTTACCCCTCCTGCAGCCCTTTTATATTCAGTGGCCCTTTTTGTTTCTTGCCTTTGGTTTCTCTGCCCTCCACTTTTACTCATCTCTTTTCTGTCTTTTGTTTTTGTCTCCTTTTTGTTTGTTTCCCTCTGTCTCCTTGTATTGGTTCCCATCCCCCTGCCATATTAGTTTAACTCCTCCCCAACAGCACTAGCAAACACTCCCCCAAGGACATTGGTTCCGGTCCTGCCCAAGTGCAGACTGTCCAGTTTGTACTGGTCCCACCTCCCCCAGAACCTGTTCCAATGCCCCACGAATTTGAATCCCTCCCTGCTGCACCACTGCTCAAGCCACGAATTCATCTGTGCTATCCTGCGATTCCTACTCTGACTAGCACGTGGCATTGGTACCAATCCCGAGATTACTACTTTTGAGGTCCTACTTTTTAATTTAGCTCCTAGCTCCTTAAATTCGTCTCATATGAACTCATCCCTTTTTTTTTACCTATGTCGGTGGTACCAATGTGCACCACAACAACTGGCTGTTCTCCCTCCCTTTTCAGAATGTCCTGCACTCGCTCGGAGACATCCTTGACCCTTGCACCAGGGAGGCAACATACCATCCTGGAGTCTCGATTGCGGCCGCAGAAACACCTATCTATTCCCCTTATGATTGAATCCCCTATCACTTTCGCTCTCCCACTCTTTTTCATGCCCTCCTGTAAAACAGAGCCAGCCATGGTGCCATGAACTTGGCTGCTGCTGCTCTCCCCTGATGAGTCATCTCCCTCAACAGCACTCAAAGCAGTGTATCTGTTTTGCAGGGGAATGACCAGATGGGACCCCTGCACTACCTTCTTTGTACTACTCTTCCTGCTGGTCTTCCATTCCCTAGCTGGCTGTGGATCCTTCTCATGCGGTAAGACCAACTCACTACACGTGCCACTTATGTCATTCTCAGCATCGTGGATGCTCCAGAGTGAATCCACCCTCAGCTCCAATTCCGCAACGCAGTCCGTCAGGAGATGGAGGCGGATAAACTTCTCACAAACGTAGTCGTCAGGGACACCGGAAGTGTCCCTGAGTTCCCACATGGTACAGGAGGAGCATATCACGTGACCGAGCTCTCCTGCCATGCCTTAACCCTTAGATACCCTTAAATTGGGAACAACAATGTTACAGTTTATTTACTGATATAAAAAATAAAAAGAAAAGCTACTCACCAATCACCAGCCAATCACTTACCACTTGGCTGTGACGTCACATTTTGATTCCTTTCTACTTCTTTTTTGCTTTCTCTCCCGCTGCAGCTGCACAAGTACGCCTTTATAGGCCGCTCCGACACTGCTCCGACCTCTCGCCAACTGCCGCTGCCTGTGGAACACCCGCTGGGCCTTTATAGGCCGCTCCGACGCTGCTCCCGCCTCTCGCCAACTGCCGCTGCCTGTGGAACATCCGCTGGGCCTTTATAGGTCGCTCCGACGCTGCCTGTGGAACATCCGCTGGGCCTTTATAGGCCGCTCCGACGCTGCTCCCGCCTCTCACCAACTGCCGCTGAAATTCCGAGTATACAGGTGTGGGATCGGCCCCAAGCACCGGTAAGCTCGACCTGATATGCATGTGATGAATTGTAGATTGTTCGGGTTAACATTTCGATTGCGACTACTCTCCATTACCGTTATCACTTTGGTAGAAGATCGGAAAACCCCCCAAAAAATGATGCTTTCTGCAAGCTTTCCACCAAAGTTACAACGAGGGATTGGGAAAAGCTATTTAGAAATTCCATTGTTTCATCTGCATACACACAGCACAGTTATTCTGCTTCACAGTCTGGATATTAAGCAGCTATTTCTCCAATATTATCTCAATGTCCATGTCTTTCTCTAGACTGTGTCTATATTTGTCTCTGTCTATTGCGGTGCCTATTTTGAGCGCTGTGTCTATTTCTACGTCTACCTCCATCACCGTGTCAATATCTATCTCCATGTCGATGTGTAGATCTACCTTTATACCTCTATCTCTATCTGTATATCTGTCTCTACTTCTACCTCTCCTATTTATATATCTCTGTAATCTCAATCACTCTCATTCTATCCTCATCTCTCAATCTATCGATCTATCTCTTTCTCTATCTCACTATGTCTATCTCTCTCCTATCATTATCTATATTTAATTATCTCGCTCTCTACCCCTCCATTGATCTAGATCTCTCTATGTATGTCCATTTATATCTCTATTTCCCCTATCTCTACGTCTATCCCAATATATATCTACATATTTATATAGCTCTATTAGTTTCACAGCATGTATATCCATCTCAATCCTCTCTCTGCCTCTGTCCTTACCACTATCAATGTCGATTAATATCCCACTCTCTTTGTATTCTATCTCTATCTCTCTTAATATCTCTATTTCTATCACTAACTATATTCTCAAATTACTATCTCTGTCTCTAAAATGTCTCTAATCTCTGATATTGGATTAGTACCCTTATGCACGCCTGTTGCTTGCTAAAATGTGAACATCCTTTATTTACCTGTGAGGATCTCTACAGAAAGAAATTGTGCATTACGTAGACGGAAGAGAAAGTTAAATTATGCAAATGTTTCAATTAATTTACTTGGTGACTCTTAAAAGCCGAGATGGTTTTACTTCTCCAACAGTCCATTCACCAACGTAAGAGTTATCTTACTGCCCATAGAAATCTCTTACTTCATCGTTATATTCGATCGAACAATTATTTCCTTGAGAGAAAATATCGAACGAATAACAGATATGGACTGAATATGTGCAATACAATTGAGATTCTAACATTAATAGAAAGTAAATTTCCTTTCATTTTAAGTTTGAACCTTCTGACTATTACTTGGCTGATGTGACATGAATCATCAATAATTGGACTGAAATAGAGACCCTGGGCCCCTAGAAGAAAAATACAAAAGTTTGGAGTCTACAGGAATCTACAGGGACTTCCAGAGGCAATACTTTCAGCAAGAGTATTATTCCTCCAACTGTGTAAAGAAGGTAGCCCCACATTTCGTGATGATCAATCCCAGTAAAACTGGGGATTTGTCACATTTCAAACAATGTGGATATTTCTTCACAAGAACCTCTATGTTCAGAACCTGATTCCTTCTCCATGGTGCGTACAGATGTAAATTCCTCATCACAGAGAATAAGGCGCCCAACTTGAATGATTTCAGCATCTGTTTCTGGATGTAGATGCCGAGTGCCCAATGATCGATTGAAACATTTGGCACACTAGCTTCCTGCCTATGATGGGAACATTTTCATTTGGACCTAAATGACTTCCTATCGCTTATACACTTGGCTTGTATACAGTACATAATTAACCATATATCGCCCAGATGTTTTGGGACAACATCTTACTGACTAATTTCGCCTGGAAATTCCGCATTGGTATTAATTGGCTGCATATAACTTGGGTGTCCTGTACCAGACGGAGTGGCAGCATTTTCAATCCACACACGTTCAAGGAAGTCTATTTATGTGATTGTTATCAGGGGAAAGGTTTTACTGATGATTGGCAGTCTGTTGTGGGAGGTGTGTCTGTAATTAACCAACGTGTCAGTTGCCAGCTTCACTTTGACCCTGGTATTCAGAGCTCTCTCCTTCATTGGCAAGTTTCTGACCTACAGTGAATCAGTTGCAGTGTTAAGTAACCAAATGAGCCTGCTTTTTTTCTTACTGTAGCCACTGTTTCGATTGTTTGCTCAGAATTATCTCAAGTGCTGCAGTCTGAGGGAACCTGGGGTCAAATTACCTGAGTACCTCAAATATTATTACTGGGCAGTCTGTGGAATCAGAACAGAATGTGTTGTAAGTTGTGTCAACAGCACTAAAAGCAAGGATATTTTCACAGGAAAGCACAATAGTAGAATGTGCAAGAGTCATTCAGCCATATATGTCAATACTCTGGAATTAATCAGTTTGTGCACTTGTGTTTAGGGGAATAGGAAGAGTTTATGACGGCAATTAGGTCACATGTTTGCAATAATATAATTAGAACAGTTAAGTGTATGTTTGTTCGGTTTATGTTATTTGTGTTGTTGGCATTGGTAGTTACCTTTGATGTACAATGGTTTGCTCGTGGTATGTATGGAATGTAATGATCAAAGGTGAAATTTGGGAAGAGAGATGTGAGTAAACCATTGTTTAACAGCTCATACTGGAATCGTGAACAGTGTGATGGTGAAATAGCTCATCGTGTATTCCTGAAGTATGTATGACAGAGCCCACACTGGTTGTGGCGAACATGAGGAGAACTGATCAGTCCTGATCCTGCATTGCTGCAACTGAGTGTGTGTGAAATCTGCCGTTTAAAATATGGAGAGGAATAGAAACAAGGAAGCAGTCCAACACAGTCAATGAATCGCTCCTTGTAACCATTAAAATTTATACATTTCTCTAAAATAATGAAGAGAAAGGTGTTTGTTTTGACATTTCTGGTCCAACTGAATCATGTACAACCAATGATCTGCTATCAATTTCGATGTGCAAATTCCAATAAATAATGAAATTTTGTGATAACTTCAGAAGCTTGCCTTTAAATGTTTTACACACTCAGAGCTGACCTGTACCGGTTCAGTTAGTGTATGGCATAACCTAAGGACAGTACTTGTATAAGGTACCATGTGTATCAGTTCCAGTAATTCGTGTAGTAATGGCAGTCCTGTACCAGCAGGACACTGTAGACACTAATCACAGATCTGCACAATGCGGACAGTGTGGGTAATAATCACAGATCAGTACCAGTAGGTTTTTGTAGCTACTAATAACATATCTGCACCAATATGACAGTACAGATATTAATCGTAGAACTGTACCGATATTATTTGTCCGAATATGAATCCGTACTCTTTTGCAGTCTATGTTCTAATCAGCACAATTAGGTCAGTGTCGGTTCTAGTCATAGTCCTGTATATGGATGGCATTTTAAGTACTAATCATAGACCAGTACCAATAGCATGGTATAGGTAGTACATGTAGATGTGCGCCATTTGGAACAGCATACATACTAACCACAGCCATGCACTGGTAGTACAGTGTAGACACTAATCTCAGCTGCTCCAGTAGGACAGAAAACGCAGTAATCATAGACCTGTAATATTTTGACAGTGCAGCAACTAGCCATAGTCCTTTATCAGTATTACAGAGTAAGTACTAATAAAAATGTGGCTAGTATATTTACTAATTATAGACCGGCAGAACAACATAGGTACTGAAAGAATAGCTTGTTTCGCTAATCATACCTCTGTGCCAGTAGGACAGTATAGTTGCAGTTAATACTTGGGGGTAAACGTTTCACTGTTTTAATTTCACAGTATAGTCACAGCCTTATACATCTGCCCATAGTTAAACTGATAGGGTTAATCGTTTCATACAACACATACTCACTAATTAGAATGTTATACGTCAACAATAGCATGGACACATTTTTGTAACACTTAATCAACACTGAGTGGATGAGATATTACATTGCACTGCCTGCCTGCACTGAGCTGGCTAAACTTATCTAGCGTCCAAAATTTAATGTAAAATGTATAATACGATATTGCTTCTGACAGAGCAATATTTTCTGTTAGCTGGAGTTAGCCGAATAGTGGGATTAGGTTGGGCAGTTCAAGCAGATGCACCTCATTACCCTGGGTTTAGGCTTCAGTAATTTGTGAGTTGAATCACTTCTTTGTAAAACACTGGGTTAAACTCTCGGATTAAATGGTGAATTGTGCTAGAGTGAACTTAAGAACATAAGAACATAAGAATTAGGAACAGGCGTAGGCCATCTAGCCCCTCGAGCCTGCTCCGCCATTCAACAAGATCATGGCTGATCTGGCCGTGGATTCAGCTTCACTTACCCACCCGCTGCCCGTAACAATTAATTCCCTTATTGGTTAAAAATCTATTTATCTGTGATTTGAATACATTCAATTAGCTAGCCTCAACTACTTCCTTGGGCAGAGAATTCCACAGATTCACAACCCTCTGGGAGAAGAAATTCCTTCTCAACTCGGTTTTAAATTGGCTTCCCCATATTTTGAGGCTGTGCCCCCTAGTTCTAGTCTCCCCGACCAGTGGAAACAACCTCTCTGACTCTATCTTGTCTATCCTTTTCATTATTTTAAGTGTTTCTATAAGATCACCCCTCATCCTTCAGAACTCCAACGAGTAAAGACTCAGTCTACTCAATCTATCATCATAAGGTAACCCCCTCATCTCCAGAATCAGCCAATTGAATCATCTCTGTACCCCCTCCAAAGCTAGTATATCCTTCCTTAAGTAAGGTGACCAAAACTGCACGCAGTACTCCAGGTGCGGCCTCATCAATACCCTATACAGTTGCAGCAGGACCTCCCTGCTTTTGTACTCCATCCCTCTCGCAATGAAGGCCAACATTCCATTCGCCTTCCTGATTACCTGCTGCATCTGCAAACTAACTTTTTGGGATTCATGCACAAGGACCCCCAGGTCCCTCTGCACCGCAGCATGTTGTAGTTGCTCCCCATTCAAATAATATTCCCTTTTACTGTTTTTTTTTCCAAGGTGGATGTCCTCACATTTTCCGACATTGTATTCCATCTGCCAAACCTTAGCCCATTCGCTTAACCTATCTAAATCTCTTTGCAGCCTCACTGTGTCCTCTACACAACCCGCTTTCCCATTAATCTTTCTGTCATCTGCAAATTTTGTTACACTACACTCTGTCCCCTCTTCCAGGTCATCTATGTATATTGTAAACAGTTGTGGTCCCAGCACCGATCCCTGTGGCACATCACTAACCACCGATTTCCAACCCGAAAAGGACTCATTTATCCCGACTCTCTGCTTTCTGTTAGCCAGCCAATTCTCGATCCATGCTAATACATTTCCTCTGACTCCGCGTACCTTTATCTTCTGCAGTAACCTTATCGAATGCCTTTTGAAAATTTAAATATACCACATCCATCGGTACACCTCTATCCACCATAGTCGTTATATCCTCAAAGAATTCCAGTAAGTTAGTTAAACATGATTTCCCCTTCATGAATCCATGCTGCGTCTGCTTGATTGCACTATTCCTATCTAGATGTCCTGCTATTTCTTCCTTAATGATAGCTTCAAGCATTTTCCCCACTACAGATGTTAAACTAACCGGCCTATAGTTACCTGCCTTTTGCCTGCCCCCTTTTTTAAACAGAGGCGTTACATTAGCTGCTTTCCAATCCGCTGGTACCTCCCCAGAGTCCAGAGAATTTTGGTAGATTATAACGAATGCATCTGCTATAACTTCCGCCATTTTTTTAATATCCTCGGATGCATTTCATCAGGACCAGGGGACTTGTCTACCTTGAGTCCCATTAGCCTGTCCAGCACTACCTCCCTGGTGATAGTGATTGTCTCAAGGTCCTCCCTTCCCACATTCCCGTGACCAGCAATTTTTGGCATGGTTTTTGTGTCTTCCACTGTGAAGACCGAAGCAAAATAATTGATTAAGGTCTCAGCCATTTCCACATTTCCCATTATTAAATCCCCCTTCTCATTTTCTAAGGGAGCAACATTTACTTTAGTCACTCTTTTCCGTTTTATATATCGGTAAAAGGTTTTACTATCTGTTTTTATGTTTTGCGCAAGTTTACTTTCGTAATCTATCTTTCTTTTCTTTATTGCTTTCTTAATCATTCTTTGCTGTTGTTTAAAATTTTCCCAATCTTCTAGTTTCCCACTAACCTTGGCCACCTTATACGCATTGGTTTTTAATTTGATACTCTCCTTTATTTCCTTGGTTATCCACGGCTGGTTATCCCTTCTCTTTCCGCCCTTCTTTTTCACTGAAATATATTTTTGTTGAGCACTATGAAAGAGCTCCTTAAATGTCCTCCACTGTTCGTCAATTGTGCCACCGTTTAGTAAGTGTTTCCAATCTACTTTAGCCAACTCTGCCCTCATCCCACTGTAGTCCCCTTTGTTTAAGCATAGTACGCTCGTTTGAGACACTACTTCCTCACCCTGAATCTGTATTGCAAATTCAACCATACTGTGATCACTCATTCTGAGAGGATCTTTTACTAGGCGATCGTTTATCATTCCTGTCTCATTACACAGGACCAGATCTAAGATCGCTTGCTCCCTTGTAGGTTCTGTAACATACTGTTCGAAGAAACAATCCCGTATGCATTCTATGAATTCCTCCTCAAGGCTACCCCGTGCGATTTGATTTGACCAATCGATATGCAGGTTAAATTCCCCCATGATTACTGCCGTTCCTTTTTCACATGCCTCCATTATTCCCTTGATTATTGCCCGCCCCACCGTGAAGTTATTATTTGAGGGCCGATAAACTATGCCCACCAGTGACTTTTTCCCCTTAGTATTTCTAATCTCCACCCACAATGATTCAACATTTTGTTCATCAGAGTAAATATCGTCTCACAACTGCCTGATATCTTCCTTTATTAACAGAGCTACCCCACCTCCTTTCCCTTCTTGTCTATCTTTCCGAATTGTCAGATACCCCTGTATGTTTAATTCCAGTCTTGGCCACCCTGCAACCACGTTTCTGTAATGGCCACCAAATCATATCCATTTGTAATGATTTGTGCCGTCAACTCATTTACTTTATTTCGAATGCTGCGTGCGTTTAGGTAGAGTGTTTTAATAGTTTTTAAACCATGATGAAAAGTGAACTGAGCCCCATCAGCTTTTAAACTAAATTCTAATCAGAAGCCAACAGTTGGAATCCAGGCCGGAGACATCTTTGCAAATAGTTTTAAAGATGGTTTATTCTAACCGCAGCTTGTACCGTTAACGTTCAGTGGTCACAGTTCCCACTGTTCTCAGCCCGTCATCCCCGTTCCCCCTCTACCGTTGTCAGGCCCCACACACACAGCTGGGGTGACCGTTTCCCTGTTCCATAAAAAAGCCTTCAGCCTGTGGCCACACAGCAGGCCAGTCTCTGTGAACGGTACAAGCTGTGGTTAGAATAAACCATCTTTAAAACTATTTGCAAAGATGTCTCCGGCCTGGATTCCAACTGTTGGCTTCTGATTAGAATTTAGTTTAAAAGCTGACCGTGCTCAGTTCACTTTTCAGCATTAGGGTGGACTCGTCATTGTGGAGTTTCCTCTTTTGTCCAGTGAGGTGTGAAGTCACACTGGTCTCAGGGCACAGTCCGCCTGGTGCAAGGGCAGTGAGCTCCACAGCTGCAGCCTGCTGTCGGGGAAGTCGCTCCAGCCGCTGTCTCCTCATTCCCGTAAGTACAGTTTGGGGATTTGAGTGTGCGGCTCTTTGGTCCTGAAGTAGTCGTACAGTGTCAGCGGCTGAATGTGGGCGGCCACATTTGTCGGGAGCAGGAATGGGAAGTGGAACAATGCACTGGGGAACAGGTAGCTCTGTGTTGGACGGACTCCATTGGTTCTGGCGCTCAGTGGAAATGTTCACCCAAATCTGACTAAACAGAGGCTGCATTGCAACAGGGAGAATTATGATCTATGGGTCTGTTTATATTTGGCTGCTGCTCTCTTTAAGGGAAGCGACTGGTTTCGAAGAGGAAACATGTAAGGTTTTGAGGAAAGTAGGGTGGGGGACCAATTGACAAGTTGTTGTGGAAGATCCAGCGCAGGCACCTTGGGCCGAATGGCCACCTTCTGCACTGTCTGATTCTATAACTCCAGTTTTCAGGTAAAAGGATCTGGAAACAGCTGATCCGAAGCCCGTGTCTTCACAGAGGGAGATGGACTTCTGCTCGGACCCCCCACATTGGGAATAAAGCACCTCTGTCACCTTCTGATCTTCTGTAAGTGAATCTCCAATATTTCCAGTGCCTTTGGAAACCTGCATCACTCCCCGCGGAACTATAATCAGACAGTCTGTAAGAGGCAGAGTGACACTGAACTGATATCGACAGTTACCGACAGTCAGACATTCAATTAAAATGCCTTGAAATGTAATTTCTATGTTTCAGTATCAATCAGAATTTAGTGCAACAGCAGGACTAAGTTTGGTTAGTCAGGGTAACAGGGTCTTTCTGCTCATGACTCCCTCTTTGCTATTACATGATGCATCCCACTGAAGATTGATTCTAAACAGCTTAATTTTTATTATTTTACCACTTGTTTAGTCTTACATGCAGTAAATGCTTTAAAATGTCATATTATTTTACTGTTTTTCATAAGCATTTAGCATTTTATGCACTTCATATCAAGTGTCAGCGTTGTATCAGTTGTTTCACTTTTTCTAACTGCTATTAATAAATGCGGTGAGCTTTGTATGTTTCCTGTAGCTAGATGTTAATCGTGGTCTATATCATTGCTTCATGATTTTGTGTGACACAAGCATGCTTCTTTTTGGATATCTGCCATAGAAAGAGAGAGAAAAAGAGAGAGAGACACACACAGGGAGAGAAAGAACGGGACAGACAGACAGAGAGATAGCGATGGAGAGAGGAAGTGGGTGAGTGGTGGGGTGGAGAGTGAGTCAGAGTGTAAGAGGAAAATAGGCACACGAGAGGCAGAGTCAAAGTGATAAAGCAAGAGACAGACACCATTGACAATTGACATAGAGACACAAAGAGAGATAGAGGGAGGAAACAAAAGGCTTAAGGGTATTTAGCAGGGAAATTTATAATGGTGGCTCTTCAATATTAATTACTGATGACAGTTACTGGAATATAGACAAGTGAATCTTTGGTCATGTGTCAATGAGGCTGCCTTCCTCTGAGATGATGATGTCAGCGCTCTGCTGCCTTGTTACCCACTGGACCACAAGAGCAGAAAACGAACAAACACAGGGTTTACAGCTTTAATGTACCACCGACTTTTACGAGAAACGCATCTATTTTAATAATTTGACATTAGTTCTGGGGTTATGTCAGGCACAGCTCGTCTCACAGCTTAATATGGGAAATCAGAAAAGATGTAAAGATACAGCTTTTCATGGTCCCCGCTTTTATTTTGTTGACCAGTAGATAAAAACCACTTTGTGGAAAGAATTGGGCAAATTGAATACTAAAGGCCCAGGTTGCTCATGTTGAACAATGAAATACAGACACATCTGCATTGACCATTGACCCTTTGGCTATTATTTTTGCAATGTTTGCAGCTACATATGCACTGCCTTAGTAGTGTGATTCCTGTGGTCTGAGGTGTGACCAAATGTTTCTGCTGCTTGCTGCTTTGTCATGTACTAGCAATAGTTGCAACCCTGCCAATACGTGTGACGATGTTGATGATAATGATGAGTAAACTGATGATAGGAAAATAGCAGGAACTAACCAGTCAGCCCTCGATCCTTCTCTGCCATTGAGGTACAGATCAGTCATTTTATGTCTCCATGTACCCGCCTCTGCTCAATATCGCTTGTTATCCTTAATCAACTAAAATTTATTCAGCTGTCATGAAAGCTCCAAATGAACCCTATGGTACACAGCTCTTTTTGAGAGTTGCAAGTCTCAGTTTTTTCATTTGTCCATGGGACATCGCGCACAAAGCTGGAATGTATTGCCCATCCTTAATTGCCATGGAGAAGGTTGTGATGAACTACCTTCTTGAACCGCTGCAGTCCGTGTAGTGAAGGCATTCCCACATTGCTTTTCGGGATGGAGTACCAGGATTTTGATCCAGCGACAATGAAGGAATGGTGAGATATTGCCAAGTCAGGATGGTGTGTACTTGGAGGGGACCTTGGAGGTGATGGTACTCCCATGCCCCTGCCACTCTTGTCATTCTAGGTTGTAGAGGTCGTGGGTTTGAGAGGTTCTGTCGAAGAAGCCTTGGCGAGTTGCTGCAGTGCATCTTGTAGATGGTACACACTGCAGCCACGGTGCACCGGTGGTGGAGGGAGTGAATGTTTAAGGTAACGTCCCATTGTGTGAAAATGTGCTTCCTGATTTCCATCCTAAATGACCTGTCGCTAATTTTAACTAAATGTCCCCTTGTTCTTGACAGCAGAAAAATTCAGTGACTTTCTGAACAACGAATCATTTCAATCTTTTTCAGTGTCCTTTCATCTGGCAGCAACTTTTCCATTTAGTCCTCAGACCATTGTGATCTTCAAATAAAAGCTCTTTGTTCCAACTTAGCCTGTCACAAACAATCTGATGTATTAATATTTTACATTTACTTCAACTGACTGAATACCTGGCGGCACATGTAGACTGGTGGAAAATGTGGTACCGCCTGTTCTGTGTGCCTGCCAAAGTCAAATTTCACCCCCTTGGGTGTTTCCACTATTCAACTGCCTTGTAGCTTAGCAGCTTAGGTCAAACATGAAGATGGTGAATGATATTGAAAATATAATATGTTTTATTTCTCTTTTACAGTGCAAATTGCTCAGCAGGGGACCACACAAAGTATGATGAAAATAACATCCATTATTGACAATAATTCCGTTTATTCAATTAACACGTCCAATTTAGATCTCCAGGACAGCTGCAATGGAGTAATTTCCAACTGGTCTCCCAAGCGTAAAACTGACACTCTAGAGTCACCACCTATAAGGAAAACGCTCGATTATCATTTTCATTGATTCACTGGGATGTTAATTGGGCGATTTTACTTACGGTCGGTTAATGCCAACACGAGTTTTAAGCCACAGCGCCAAGTTTAATGTGTACCACAATATATTAAAGACAAAGTGGTCTACAAATTGGTCTCGGTGACTGCTAGTTCATTTAAATTAGGATTGGCAGCGATTAATCATAATTCTGCAGAGAAATGGATGGAAAGATAGACAGTTCTCTGATGAAGTAACTGAGAATGCTGATGAAATTTGTGCGGTTTAAGTTATGTATATTGACTTTCAAAAGGCACTGAATGAAGCACCACATAATAGATTATTGGCCAAATTTAAGCACGTGTGATTAAGGGGCAGTGGCAGTGTAGATAATAAATTGGCTGGGACACACACACTAAGAATAGTGGTTAATTGTCATTTTACTGACTGGGAATATTCAGTGGTGTCTGACACAGGTCGGTATTGGGATCCCTGTTCTGTCTGATAATTATATGTCACCTGCACTTTGCACACATAATTTCAAACTTTGCGGAGGACACTAAACTCTGAAATGTTATAAACAATGTGGAATATAGAAACAGACTTCAGGAGGATAACAATAGACTGGCGAAATGGGCAGATACATTGCAGGTGCAATTTAACGCAGGAAACTGCAGTGAATTTACTAAATTTGGACCAATGAGACCGGATTTCAGTTGCATGGAGAAACTACAGCTGTTCACCTTTGAACATAGAAGGTTAAAGTGAGATTTAATAGAGTTGTTTAATATTGTGAAAGATATTGAGTAAATAAGGAAACACACTTAAGAGTTAATTATTGAAGTTTAAACGCACCCACCCGATACAGGGAGGCGGTCGTCCCAACCAACCATTGGTCCTTCTAAAAATGACGGGGGGCAGAGTGTCGGCATAACGGGATGGTAAATCTACTGATCCCATTTCGAAGCAACTACCACCCGATTTCACCATGTTAAAATTACCTCTTAAATAGAAAGTTGGACCGATAGACAACAGATATCTAACGCCAGGTTGGGACAATGTGTAGAAAAACCCCACTGTATTTACTACATATAGTGCTATGATGCAATATTTCGAATCATTACTTCCTTTTATTGTCTTCATGCAGCACCTGGACCGGAAGTGCTGGTTATTTATCCCAGCAATAGAGACGTAAAGGAAGGAGATAAATTAAAACTGCAGTGTGTATACAGAGGTAGAATTAATTACTTTTATTGGAGGAAAGATTCTAACTATATAAATGGAGCTCGCAATGAGTTTTATGAAACGCTTGTGGACAGTAGCAGTGGAGGCTCTCACCAGTGTGTAGTGTGGTCTGGATACAAATGGCAATGGAGTGCGACTCTGAAAATATTCACAATCGGTAGGTGATCTTTGACATTTATAACTTTAGGTAACAGTGATGGAAAGAAAAACCTGCATTTATATAACGTCTTTCACCATTTCTGAAAGCATTTCACAGACGTTTGAAATATAGTCATTGTTTTAATGTTGGATACCTGAAAGCAAATTCTGGCAGAACAAGTTCCGACAGATAGAAAAATGATAATGACCATGTCAACATTTGACCTGCTGATAGAGGGATTGCTCTTCCAATTATTTTTGCGGGATCTTTAATGTTCACGTGAGTGGAAATACCGTGCCGCGGTTTAATGTGTCAAAAGGCACCTTTTGCTACAATATCGTCACTGCGAATCATGGAGTGAGATTCGAACCTGTGACATACTGTCTCAGAGTCTTTTGGGCTACCCAGTGAGCCACACCTTTTGTTAGTTAGTTGTTGGTTAGTGCCCGATGAGTTAAACCTCAGGTAATGGCTGCCATCGTTCGGTCAACTTTGACACGTAGTCAGCTCAGCTCTTGTCCAGAAAAGTCACGTATTTAAAGAGACCTCCCAGTTGAATGTAATTCAAAACATGAAACATATTAAATACTTGAATAAAACTGCCAAATGATCACTGAGCAGAAGTGTGCAGCACGTCCACAAAACTGAAGTCCCTCTTCCCTGGTACCATTGTGGGGAATCTCACTTCAACCAGCCCTGCTCTAAATAGAATAATCCCAGCTCCTTTAGTCTCTCCATAGCTGATGGGGAAATACCAGGCGTTCCTGGAGGGAGGGCTGAGTTTGTTACTGATTTGTAGAATTGGGTCTCGAAGTAAAAGTTATTTGATGAAAGTTTGAGAGGCAACAGAAGGGGTGTCAGCTGAACATAAGAAGGGATGTGTGCCTTTCTAACACCACAGTGTCAGTGGGGCTTTTCGGATAATAGCTGTGTTGTTCATTAATGGGATCATAGCGATACATGCACTTTAAATTAAATGTTCTTCAGGATCTGGTACATGTACTTTAACATATTACAATTTGTACTTATTTATATTTCTTTTATATTATGAGCTTCTGATTTGAGTTTAACTTTGGAAGTCAAACCAAGAGCCGCGTTGTCGGGTGAAAGCCATTACCCTCGAGTGTTTGGTGCCTGACCAGAAAGGGGCAGGATCCTTCCTGTGGTATCGAAATGAAAAGTTCATACAACAAACTTATCGAGCTCAGTACATCATAACTAAAGTGGAAATTACAGATGAGGCATCATATCGTTGCAATCTCATAAGAAGCTACAGGAAATGGGTCTCACCAGAAGTAAACATTACTGTAACAGGTTGGTCACTGCCTTTCTTGCTTTCCTGTGAATTTTCTGGTTGGCAAGTTGCAGAAATATGGAAACTTTTCGAAGAACATTTTTGCCAGGACAATTCTGTTGAAATTGGAAATATTTCCAATTATTGAGCAAACATTCAGATGTGTAAACTTTACAAAAGCATCTGGGGTGCATGTGGCAAAATTTCACACTGGGTTAACTGTAAGGGTGTCGAGTGCCCAATGAAGCCTCATGAGGGGAACTCGATACCACAAGGAGTAGTTGAGTAAAATATCATAGATGTATTGGGGAGGAATGTGGATAAACACATGAGGGAGAAAGGAATATAAAGATATGTTGATGGGGTAGATGGTGACTGTTGGAAGGATGTTTGTGTGGAACTAAACACCTGCATGAACCTGTTGGGCCGAATGGCCTGGGTCTATGCTGTAAATACTATGCACAATGTGTCTGCAGCGTGTTCGGGACTCCCACAAAAGTTTCCTCACACTTTGGCCATGGTAGGCTCCAAGCGAGAGGACTGTTGAAGAACACTGGTGTTGAAACTTGCGCCGCGATAATCTGCCAACCAATTCTTTGTTGAGGATCCTTGGCTACCCTTGAGAGAGGAGAAGGTGAATGTTTATTTGAATTCAATTCCTCCCCCCAAACTCCCGCCTGCCGATCGAATGTCCTGGAGCCCTTCTAACTTGTGGTGTTCGGCCACCACCTGAAAGTCCCATTTCACAGCGAACCGGAGAAGAGCGACAATTCTCTGAGGCCGACTGATGTGCGTCTGTGACTGCCGTATGCAAACCAGCACAAACACTTCCAATCATAGGCACATTTGTTGCTACTGGATGGGAGAGTACAGCTGGCAGACACATAGCTGAGGCCAGGAAGATTTGCGGCACTCTTGTCCTTATGGTCACAACGTAACTCTTTCATCCTGCACCCGCTGGATGGCTCAGAATGTAAAATGAGCAGCATACACTTCCAGAATCTGATGTGGTGGGTGAATGCTCCTCATAGAATCCATTGAAACTAATTAAATAAACATACGATGGGTTGTATAAAATATAATTGATCGTAAGCACCGGATTGTCTGTTGCGTGCTCTGCTTCGGCTTTGCTTCATACCCAGGTGGCCCACGCGGAAATGTACCCCTGTGGCTTGGATGAGTTACACTGTCCTCAGTGTTCAACATGGAACAATCCGATCTCATTACCTTCGGCCTTCATTACAAACTCTGCTTCCTCGCCGTGTTATGTCCTCCGTTAGCTCCAGAGAAAGTGGGGAAGGGTTCACATTTGCCAGCTGTTCCCAACACACCATAGTTTCTGAAATGCAACTTCAGCAGAGCTGGGTCAGATGGTGGGAAAGTGCTGCTCAGGCAGAGAAATAGGAATTAACTCCAATATAAACCATAAGACAATTCGTAATCAGCTGACCCCCGCTTCCTTTGTGTTCTTTACGTGTCCTAGACTGGTTGCTGTTGGAATTAGGGCTGGGTGCGGGAGGAGGGACCGTGAAACGCCATTCATGGAAATCCATATTAATGTTAAATTTACTCAGCTCAACAAAGGCAGATCACTGGGGAAGTGGGAAATCTGAACTTAAATTGCCATTTTTTGGGGGCGGCTTTACAAATAGATCTTTGTGTGAGTTAAGCGGATGAAGCATTATAACTGTAACACTTTGCTCAAGATATCAGATGGCGACGTGACCTTACAGGTCGATCCGCCTTCGGTTTTGGAAGGAGATACTCTGATGCTCAACTGTCAGTATAGATAGGATTTGTGGTATAATTATTATGTTGAATTTTATAAAGACAATATTAGGATCCATTCAATGATGAGTACAAATCGCGAAAATCTGCATAGAATTAAGGTCACTATTTCGGAACATATCGGATTATATCATTGTACAGTTGACAATAAGCAATCACGGAGTGTCCGTGTTCACGTTTGTGGTAAGTATGGGGAATATTTAAATGGGAGATGCATGAATTGTGTTTCTCCCTATTACTGGTGTACACATCTGAGAATTTCTGAATCTGTACTAAAGTATACTATCTATGTGAACTCCAAAGATGTTGGTGTTAGATTGTACAATATATTTTCTACACACATGCTACTTGAACTGACGTTTCATAATCACTCTGATTTCATCGCATACACATTACAGTTTGATAAGTTTAATAATTTGTTGCTTATTGTTTGTCCCTTTTTTAAAAAAGGGGCACTTATGTTAACATTATTACTTTTCCTTAAACAACACCTGTCACCCTAATTGGCATTTTTTAAATGTGTTCGCCAGGTTCCCCTGTTTCTCCTCCCTCCCTTCCCAAGTCCTTCCACCCTTTGCTCTGCCCATTACCCATGTTTCTCCATGATTAATTTCTCGACCTGACTACACTATTTCATGAAGATGCAAGAAAGGTTGAAGTGGATGATACCAGAAAGGCAAAGTTATACCAATCAGGAAAAGGTGAACAGGCTGGGTCTCTCTTCTCCACTGAAGTAGAAGGCTGAGGGGTGACCTAATAGAGGTAATACCATTTATGAAAGGATTTGATAGAGTAGATGCAGAGAGAGCATTTCCCTCTTGTGGCAAAGAACATAACTAATGCCATTAATATAAGATAGACATCAAGAAATCAAGTAGGGAATTCAGAAGAAAGTTGTTTACCTGGAGAGTGGTGAGAATGCGGAACTCACTACCACAGACAGTGGTTGAAGCGAATAGTATAGACGCACTTAAAGGGAGCCTGGATAAGCATAACAACAACGACTACTTGTAAATATATAGTGCCTTTAACGTTATAAAACGTCACAAGGTCCTACCCAAGAATATTCTAATTTAAATATTTGATACTGTGCTGAATAAGTAGAAATTAGCGCATGTGACAAAAGGTTTGTTAAAAGAGGTAGGTATTAAGGAGGGTCTTAATGCAGGAAAGAGGTAGAGAGGCGGATAGGTTTAGACAGGGAGTTTGAGTTTAAGGCCTAGGCAAAGAAGGCATGGCCATCAACCTTTGAGCGATTTTCATCAGGGATGCTCAAGAGAGCAGAATAAGAATGGTGCAGATATCTCTGGGGGTTGTGGGGCTGGAGGAGATTACAGAGATCGGGAAGGGTTTGAAAGGAAGGAAGAAGATTTTGAAATCGAGGCGATGCTTAAGCTGTGCCAATAAACGACAGCGAGCACAGGGTGATTAGTGAACGAGACTTCGTGCAGTTAGGACACGGGAAGCTGAGTTTTGGATCACCTCTTGTTTATCTAGGGTAGAATGTGGGAGAATAGCCAGGACTGCGTTGGAATAGTCAAGTCTAGAGGTAACAAAGGCATGGATGAGGGCTTCTGCTGCAGATGAGCTGAAGAAAGGTTGGAGATGGGTAATTTTAGAGGTGTAGATAGACAACCTTATTTATGCTGCGGATATGTGGTCGAAAGCTCTTTTCAGGGTCAAACTTGACACCAAGATTGCGAACAGTCTGGTTCATCATCAGACTGATATTGGAGAGAGGGACGGAGTCAGTAGCTAGGAAACCGAGTTTGTGGCAGAAACCGAAAACAATGGCTCTGTTCTTTCCGATATTCAATTTTAGAAAACTTCTCATTCAGAACAGGATGTTGGACAAGCAGTCTGACAATTTAAAGAGAGTGGCGGGGTCGAGAGAAGTGGTAGTGAGACAGAACTGACTATCATCAGCGTACATGTGGAAACTGATGCTGTGTATCTGGATGATGTCATCAAAGGATAACATGTAGATGAGAAATAGGAGGGGGCAAGGATAGATCATTGGGGCACCAGAGATATCCGGAAGGCTGGAATGAGAGGCGGGAAGAGAACACATTGCAGGTGATTCTCTGGCTACGATTAGATAAATAAGAATGGAACCAGGCGCGTGCAGTCCCACCCAGCTGGACGATGTGAAGAGGCGTTGGAAGAGGATGGAGTGATCAACCGTGTCAAAGGCTGCAGACAAGTCAAGGAGGAAGTGAAGGAAAAGTTTGCCTTTGTCACGGTCACAAAGAATGTAATTTGTGACTTTGATGAGAGGCGTTTCGGTACTGTGGCAGGAGCGGAAACCAGATTGAAGGGATTCAAACATGGAGTTCCGGGAAAGATGGGCACGAATTTGGGAGGCGACAACACGTTCAAGGACTTGAGAGGAAAGGGAGGTGGGAGATGGGGTGATAGCTAGCAGGCACAGTGGTGTCAAGATTTGTTTTTTGAGGAGAGGGGCGATGACCACAGATTGTAGGCGAAGGGTACAGTACCTGAGGAGAGAGAACCTTTAACAATGTCAGATAACATGAGACAACCATGTCAAAGGCTGCAGACAAGTCAAGAAGGATGAGGAGGGATAGTTTATTTTTGTCGCAGTCACAAAGGATGTCATTTCTGACTTTGAGAAGGAGGAGAAGAGAATAGACGATTATGCTGATCGCGTTTCTTGTGCTTTATATCCTATGAATATACACAAATACTCAGCATCCACAGCCCTCTGGTGCCTCTGCTGAGAATCTAGAAAAGTGCTCCTTTTCTGCCGCTTTGCTGATCTCTGTTAATTTTTTGACGTGGCGCTCAGTCGCAGACATTTAACAAAATCTGAGAGAAGGTCTTTTGGCAAATCTACCACTTTGAACAGCGCCTCCTCTCTTCATGGTGTGGATGTGGGTGTATTGTTCAATCAACGATGCCTTGCCTTGGCCAGGTGAAGCTCAATTCTCTTTATTTCCAGCTCGGGCCAGCTGAACTCGTGTCTGAGAGGTGCCTGAGATACATGTTGGTGACAATACTTTTGGAATTCATGGTTGATGGCGAGCTACAACAGGGAACGAGTAATAGAGCAAATTTTGATTGGAATATGCCCAGGTATATATAATAATTGCCAGGCCCGGCGTTCCCGTTTCAGTGGATTTTAGTGAAATAAACATAAGGGAGGAATCCAGGCTGGTCAAGAACTTACCCACTCGTTAATCACACAAAAAATCAATGTTCAATGAGATCTTTTAAATCATCGTACCATGTGGTTCTTAAACGATCCATACATTTGATAAATGCCGCACTTGTAACAACTGCAAAGTTTGAATAGCAGGACACAATCCCAGTGGGTAATATTAGCTCTCTGCAATAGTGTGGAATGGGTGATATCGAACTTGCTGCCCATTATAAGTTCCACCAGATTGTTTACTCCCATTATCTTCAATGGACAGGAAAATAGAGTGTGGTGTAGAATTGGCGCAATTCACCGAGGTCAGAGTAAGTGGTGAGATGCTGCAGGGAATAGATAAACGACAAAATTCCATTGATGGATTCCTTCTTGAATAAGTCTTGCCCAAGGAGGATTCCTTCTTTCAGCAGAATATAATTAAGTGGATTAAGTTCTCCGCACACAAAGCATTGAGAAAAATTCTATAACAATGCAGTAATGCTGCCTGCTCTGGTGTTCCACAATACAGCTGCTGGTTATCATTATGTATCGATGCCCCTCCTGGCGATTATTGGTATTGCCTTGCTCTTATTATTAATCTTTGCTATTTATTTAACTGTGATAGGAATCGTTATCTGTCAATCCAGATTCTGTTTTCACAGAACTCTTCTCCAAACCTAATCTGAGGACTGAGCCTGCAGTGGAATTATTCGAGGGACAACAGTTGAAAATATCTGGTCCAATATTCGGCTTCTATACTCAATTTATAAAAATGGTGAGGCTCTGCATGTTAATTCAAGTGACAACTATAAGCATATGGGGGCAGCTTCGGTGAACGACTCGGGGAGTTACCTGTGTGAAGCAAATGCTGTCCACCGTGGGGTGAGAAAGAAGAGCGATGACATTGCAATTATGGTAAATGGTAAGTATAACCAGCTGTAATAATTGTTCATGTTTCATTTAAAGAACTCTTCAGGGGATTTCAGTTAAATAAACAGAAGGGGAGGAACCAGTCGCGTAAAGTTTATCGGGCAACAAATCAATATTGGAGCAGAACTGTTTAATCAGAGTGCTGTGTTTCCTGCACAATCCATATATTTTATATACGCTGCACTTGTAAATGGTGCAAACTATGGTGAACAGTATACATTGCAAGTGGGCAATATTTGCTTCCTGCAATCGTGTGGAATGGACCAGATCGAAATTGCTACATGTTAAATAGATTTAAAGTAATTGGTAGGAGGTTTAGAGGGGATTTGAGGGGACTTTTCCACCAGAGGGCAGTGGGTGTCTGGAACTCACTGCCTGAAAGGATGGTAGAAGCAGAAACATTTCTCTTAAAAAAAAAAATAGGCACATTTAAAAAATACTTGGTTGTGCACTTGAAGTGCCGTAACCTACAGGGTTATTGACCAACAGCTGGAAAGTGGCATTCGGCTGGATAGCTCTTGGTTGGCCACCACGGACACGATGGGCCGAAATTGCCTTCTGTGCTGTAAATTTCTATGTTGCTATGAATAGTCTTGCCTGTTTTTGCCCCGCTTTGGATAGGAAAATCGTGCGAGGTGTACAATTGATGCAGGATTCGCTACCGTCCTTTGACCCCATGGTCTCCAGGTTAAATGACATCCTCTGTTTGAGTCTGGCTGAATCATCACCGAGCAGAATCTGGTGAAAGGTGTTTAATCAGAAAATATTTTATCACTTATTGCCCCCCCAAATAGTTTACAGTTGAAAATTAGTGGGTAAAATGTAAATTACAGTGTGCAAATGTTGATATTCATATCTCAGGTGATATTCTCAGTATCCCGGAGTGCATGTTCCTGTAAGCAGAGAGAAATCGAGGATTATTGAAAGGCTCCTTCTCTGAGGTGTTGTCGGCATTTCACTGTTCTGATCATTAACATTTGTTACCTAAACACAAATTCTTAAGTCTGAGATATATGCTTTAGACGGAAAATCTAAATGCTGATCTATTTTATAGAGGTCTTCTCCAAACTACATTGAGGGCTGAGTCTGATGATCAATTATTTGAGGGTCGACAGTTAAAACTCACCTGTTCGGTTGAAATATTTCGCTCCACTTCTTCCTTGAGATACGAATTTTACAAAGATGCACAAGCTCTCAATTCAGCAGAAGAGCACAACTATTACATCAAGGAGACATCTCAGCGGAACGATTCGGGGAGATACTGGTGTGATGCATCTACTTTGCACAATGAGGTGAAAAAACGGAGTAATCCGGTTTCAATTTCAGTCAGACGTGAGTAACATTTACTGTAATTATCATCATAATTCCCAACAAATTCTCACGGGGATTCCTCAGTCTAGCTGTGGGCCTGACCTATATGTTTAAAACGTATTGAATAAATTAGTAAATACATTGGTGCATAGAAAACCAGAGTAATAAATAAGTATATGTTTGTACGGCACAATCGTTAGGCCTCAGTCACTGCGTGCAATTTAGGGCCTCAATTCTAAAGAGAACATTAAAATCATAGAAAATGGGCAGGAAGTCGCTGGGATGGAAACCTTTATTCTTCAGGTTAGACTTGAGCAACTGGGACCAATATTGCAAGAGTATCCAAGGCAGCTACGTCATATATTAGTGTTTCTTTTTACAAGTTAATGGTGATGATAAAGTAAATAAGGAAAAAGTGTTTCGTCTGAATGTGAAACCTGGAAGGATGGATCATTAATGCATAATGGTCACTAAAACAGGAGGGTAGAGCTTAGAATAACTTCTTCACCAAGACGAGTACTGGAGCAGGTTATGATTTGCCACGTGGAGAGCTGGAGTTGGACACCGTTGCTTTTAGTTAGAGTAATGGTTATGACACTGGAATAGTGCAGAATTCCTGCCTTTGACCAGCAGAGTCAGTACGAATCAGAACCAGAGATAGTAGGTTGGCTACACGTGGATTGCATTAGGAATCATTAAATTTCCAATATCAGGATTTCCTCAATTCACTCTACCTACTGCTAAAGTAGACGAGGAAGACGGGCGTCCAATATTGGTGTGGTAATCTGAATGACGAGGCTCTTAATTAGGATGAGAGTCCTATTTGACTTTGAAACTGACACTACAAATTCAAGCAAAGCAAAGTAGTTAACAAGTGGAAATATTTACAGGAATCCCAGTGTCAAAACCAGAACTGTCAATCAGCCCTGGTGAAGAGTTAATCGAAGGAGATACAGCGTCGTTAACCTGCTCAGTGACCAAGGGTTCTACTCCGATTACCTACATTTTCTACAAAGACCCGGATAAAGAACTCCACCGAGAGGAGTTCAACCTACCCGGAATTACTGACCAAATTGGTAAATTCAACACCAGCACTGAAGGAGATTTCAGTTGCCGGGTTTCAAACGAGGCAGGAAGACCTCCTCTGCAGAGCGAATCCATTGTGGTTTCAGTAATAGGTGGTACTATAAATACCTCGGTGGTAGAACGAAACAAGTGACTCAAAGACCGATCAGCCCGCGAATTACTGCTTGTCCAACAGATGGTGTAACATCTTCTTTGACTTCCATCTGTTTGAAGTGAGGCACAGTCATTTACACTGAACAGGTGAATGCCAAGAATGAGCAAGGAATGTCATCTAAATGCATCAAGTATTGAAGTATAAAACGCAACAGTTATTATAGGTTTTAATAAGCGGATTACTCAGTTTACGTTGGCAAATTGAGGAAAGTTATACGAAAAGGTTATTGCATCTAAGCTTAATAATAATATAGGCAGTCATTTCTGGGCTCTAAATTTTAGATCTTTTTTCGACTTGTTGCTTATGTACTTTCAAGTGCAGTTGGACAATATAGGTTCCAGCACTATATTATTGGAATATTGCTAGCAGTGGAGCACACAGTCTTCAATCCCGAGTTAAGCGCGCTCTGAAGGAGTTAATTGTAACTTTAGGCGAAGGTGAAACATGGGTCATGTCGAAGAGACCACCCATTATAACCACCACCCTATCTCTCCCTTTGTCTTCACTGAGAAGGGAAAACAGATGTGGTGTATGACGAGCGGATAATTCCATATCGTGCATGTAAAGTCCTTGCTCAATGGCACAAAACCCTCACGAGGCACATTCTATGGACAAGGTCATTCTATGACCTGAACCTTTATTCACAGGACCAAGAAGTGTTGACCCCGCGTGGGACCTCCCTTTATATACCTGGATGACCAGGTAAGGAGTGTGTCCCACAAGTTCACCCCCTGTGGTCAAGGTGTGCATTGCTTAAGTATATACAGTATTGCAGTGGTGTTACATAGAGGTTACATACATGACATCACTTCACCACCCCCCCCCCCCCCCCCAAAGTCTTATTGGGATCATAGGTTAAGTCTTTCAGGTGGTCTACGCTCCCTCGTGGTGCGCCGCAGTTGGGGCTCTGGTTGTTGAGCCTTGGCGTGAGTGTCTGTCACCTGTGGTGATTCCGGGCTGACCGCAGGGACTGTGCATGCTGCTGAATGTTCTTGTTGCTCATTCACTGGCGGTGGTGTGAGCACCATCTCATGATCTTCCTCAGGTTCCTCAGTGTCTCTGCTGAACCTTTTTTTTAACTTGGTCAGGATGCTTACGGCATATCTGCCCATTGTTAAGTTTAACCACGATGACCCTGTTCCCCTCTTTGTCTATTACAGTATCTCAAGCCATTTGGACCCCACGGTGTGATTGAGGACAAATACGGGGTCATTTATTTCTATACACCTCCCCCTTGAGTTTCGGTCATGGTACTCGTTTTGGGACTGGCGCTTGCCCTCAACTATGTCGGTCAGGATGAATGAGGGACAACCGAGTTTTGAGTGTTCATTTTATAAGTAGCTCAGCGGGCGGGACCCCCGTGAGCGAGTGCAGTCGAGACCTATAGGCCAGCAGGAGGCGCGATAGGCGTCATTGAAGGGATGGTGCTTGAATCCTGAGCATGCCTTGTTTAATGATTTGGACCACACGTTCCGCCTGGCCGTTGGAGGCCGGCTTGAACGGTGCTATCCTGACATGGTTGATGCCATTACCCGACATGAACTCCCGGAATTCGTAGCTCATGAAACATGGGCCATTATCGCTAACAAGGATGTCCGGCAAGCCGTGGGTTGCAAAGACCGCACGTAGACTCTCCACAGTGGTGGACGTCGTGCACGAATTCAAAATGATGCACTCGTTCCATTTCGAGTACGCATCTACCACAATAAGAAACATTTTTCCCATGAACGGGCCCGCGTAGTCGACATGAATATGTGACCATGGCCTGGTGGGCCAGGACCACGGGCTGAGTGGGGCCTCTCTGGGGGCATTACCCAGCTGGGCACACGTCGTGCACCTGCAAACAGAGTGTTCCACGTCTGAATCAATTCCCGGCCACCAAACATGTGACCGGGCAATGGCCTTCATCAGAACGATGCCTGGATGCTCACTGTGGAGTTCCCTGATGAATGCCTCCCTGCCCTTCTGGGGCATGACTACCCGGCTGCCCCATAGTAGGCAGTCAGCTTGGATGGAGAGCTCATCCATCCGCCTGTGAAACGATCTGACTTCCTCAGGGCATGCTCCATGTGCAGGCGCACAATCTCCAGTCAGGACACATTTCTTAATCAGAGATAGGAGGAGATCTCTGTTTGTCCAGATTTTGATCTGGTGGGCTGTGATGGGGGAGCCAGCGCTGTCAAAAACATCAACGGCCATGACCACCTCAGCGCTTTGTTCCGCTGCCCCCTCGCTGGTGGCCAGTGAAAGCCTGCTGAGCGCATCAGCGCAATTTTTTGGTGCCAGGCCGGTGCCGGATGGAGTAGTCATAAGCAGCCAGCGTGAGAGCCCATCGCTGTATGCGGGCTGACGCATTGGCATTGACAGCCTTGCTGTCTGATAACAGGGATTTTAACGGCTTGTGGTCCGTTCTAATTCGAACCTCCTGCCAAAAAGGTACTAATGCATTTTTTTTTTACACCATAGACACAGGTGAATGCCTCCTTCTCAACCATCCCATATCCCCGTTCTGCATGAGAGCGACCTGGAAGCATAAGTCACAGGTTGTAGTTGGTCCTCAGCATTACTCTGCTGCAACACGCACCCGACCCCATAGGACGATGCATCACATGTCAGAACCAATTTCTTACAGGGGTTGTACAGGGTCAATAACTTATTTGAACAAAGTAGGTTCCGCGCTCGATTGAAAGCCTGTTCTTGACAGTTCCCCCCCAAAACCAATCACAACCCTTATGCAGGAGCATGTGAAGCGGCTGCAACAACGTGCTTAAGTTCGGCAGAAAGTTCCCGAAATAGTTCAAGAGTCCCAGAAATGAACGCAACTCCTGCTGGGCCTGGGCGCTCGACAAATCGCCTCTGTTTTGGAGTCGGTGGGCCGAATCCCATCTGCAGCAACCCTCCTGCCCAGGAACTCAACCTCAGGAGCCAAAAACACACATTTAGATTTCTTGAGTCGCAGGCCAAGCCAGTCCAATCGGCGTAGCACCTCCTCCAGGTTGTGGAGATGTTCCTCGGTGTCACGACCCGTGATGAGGATGTCGTCCTGAAATACGATTATTCCAGGAATGGATTTAAGCAGGCTTTCCATGTTTCTTTGAAAAATCGCGGCCGCTGATCGAATGCCAAACAGGCACCTATTGAAAACGAACAGTCCCTTGTGCGTAGTGATGGTGATCAGTAGTTTAGATTCGTCGGCCAGTTCTTGGGTCATGTAGGCTGAAGTGAGATTCAACTTGGTAAACAGCTTGCCCCCTGCCAGCATGGCGAAAAGATCCTCCGCTCTCGGGAGCGGGTATTGGTCTTGTAGAGACACCCGATTGATAGTGGCCTTGTAGTCGCCACAGATCCTGAAAGAATCATCCGCTTTTAGGACAGGAATGATGGGAATCGCCCAGTCACTGAATTCAACGGTGGCGTTTTGGTACATGAGCTGTGAATGTTTGCCACATGAACCCGCTGAACTTCAGCAAACGGTCCAATTCGCTCTCAATTTTCTCCCACATCTCTCATATGGCACCGCTCTGGCTTTGTGCTGCACTGGTCTGGCGTCCGGGGTGATGCGTATCACTGCTTTGGTACCTTTGAACGTCCCGACGCCAGGTTGGAATAGTAACACAAATTGTTGTAGGACTTGTGAGCACGAACTTCGCTCCACAGATGACATTGCGTGCACATCCCCCCGCATTTCCAGTTCATCTCAGCTAACCAGCTCCTTCCCAACAGTGCGGGACCATTGCCCGGGACAATCCAGAGCGGCAGCCAGTTCACTGATCCATTGTGTGTGACCGCCAACATTGCACTGCCTAGTGCTGGAATGATTTCTTTGGTATACGTCCGTAGTTGTGTCTCAATGCGTTCTAGTTTGGGCCTACTGGTTTTGTGTGGCCATCGCTTTTCGAATTGTTGAACGCTCATGAGTGACTGGCTGGCCCCCGTGTCCAGCTCCATTCGTACAGGGATGCCATTTAATAAAACCTTCATCATTGGTGGCGTTTTGGTACATGAGCTGTGAATGTTTGCCACATGAACCCGCTGAACTTCAGCGTCCATTGATTTGCCCCAAGGGTCATCCTGCATCAAAGACCCCTCTTCTGGTTCACCCACCTCGTAAATTCACCTAGTTACAGGCTTCCTGCACATGCGAGCTAAATGGCCACTGAGGTTGCAATTTCTGCAGACGAATTGTTGAAACCTGCAAGTCCTGGCAGAGTGTTTGCCCCCACACCTCCAGCATGAGCTGAGATTCCCATTGTTGTGAACAAAGGAGCTATGACCCGGCATTCCTCGCTGATTGTCTCTTTGACTGCCCTTGAGTACTCTATTCGTGGGTGTCAATGGCCTCATCCCGGACCACATTGTCCACTGTGATGGCGTAAATGTCCGTTCAGCCTGCCATTGTCTCTGTTGAAAACCTGCTCTGGGGTCTATTGCTGCCTGGGGTGTGTCGAACTGCCCTTGCCTGACTGCGGGGCTCTGAGTCGCGTTTATGATATTGACTCCCTGATCCCCCGCCGTGTTGGAGGCAGAATTGCGCGCATATATTATTTTGGTTTCCTCCTCCCCTGCCATGAAAGTCTGAGCCATCAACACCGCCGCTTCTAAAGTCAAGTCCTTGGTCTCAATTAACTTTTGGAAAATCCCCGCATGACTGATGCCCTCGATAAAGAAATCTCTTAACATCTCCCCCCTGCAGGCGTCTGTGAACTTAGAGGCTGGCCAAATGCCGGAGGTCCACACCGAAGTCCGGTATGCTCTGTCCTTCACGACGTCGGTGGGTATAGAATCTGTGTCGGGCCATGTGTACGCTGCTCGCCGGTTTGAGGTGCTCACCGATTAGTTTGCTGAGCTCTTCAAAGATTTTGTCTGCCGGCTTTTCGGGTGCTAGTAGGTCCTTCATGAGCACGTAAACCTTAGGTCCGCAGCTGTGCCCTTCGCTTGTCGGCCGCTGCATCTCCCAGCCAGTCTTTCATGACAAAGCTTTGCTGGAGCCTCTCAATGAAATTGTCCCAGTCCTCACCAACACAGTACCGTTCCTCTGTGCTACCGGTGGCCATTCTCTTGGGTCATTGATTCCCGTTTCTCGTCGCCAATGTAAAGTCCTTACTCACTGGCACAAAACCCACACGAGGCACATTCTATGGACAGGGTCACTCTATGACCTGAACCTTTATTCACAGGACCAAGAAGTGATGACCCTGCGTAGGACCTCCCTTTTTATACCTGGATGACCAGGTAAGGAGTGGCTCCCACAAGTTCACCCCCTGTGGTCAAGGTGTGCATTGCTTAAGTATATACAGTATTGCAGTGGTGTTACATCGAGGTTACATACATGACAGTGCATTTCACACCATCTTGCCAAATTCACAATACCTCCTGACATGATACGTGTGAAACTCAGTCCATGTTGCACTATTGTCTCATTGTCACCACGACATTGAGGTTGGTGACAAAAAAAATATGCATGAGTGTTTCAGTGTAAGAATGAACAGTGGCAACTGGAATTCAATCCGGAGAAGTGTGAGGTAATGCATTTGGGGACGGTTAACAAGGCAAGGGAATACACACTAAATGGTACGACACTGAAAAGTGCAGGGGAACAAAGGGACCTTGGAATGCGGGTCCACAAATTGCTGAAGGTATCAAGTCAGGTGGATAAGAAGGCATATGGAATACTTTCATTTATTGTCGAGGCATAGAATACAAGACACTATTCATTCTTACACTGAAACACTCATGCATATTTTTTTTGTCACCAACCTCAGTGTCGTGGTAACAATGAGACAACATGGACTGAGTTTCACAAGTATGTCAGGGAGGTATTGTGAATTTGGCAAGATGGTGTGAAATGCACTGTCATGTATGTAACCTCTATGTAACAGCACTGCAATACTGTATATACTTAAGCACTGCACACCTTGACCACTTGTGGGAGCCACTCCTTATCTGGTCATCCAGGTATATAAAGGGAGGTCCCACGCAGGGTCATCACTTCTTGGTCCTGTGAATAAAGGTTCAGGTCATAGAGTGACCCTGTCCATAGAATGTGCCTCGTGTGGGTTTTGTGCCATTGAGTAAGGACTTTACATTGGCGACGAGAAACGGGAATCAACGACCCACGAGAATGGCCACCGGTAGCACAGAGGAACGGTACTGTGTTGGTGAGGACTGGGACAATTTCATTGAGAAGCTCCAGCAAAGCTTTGTCACGAAAGAATGGCTGGGAGATGCAGCGGCCGACAAGCGAAGGGCACATCTGCTGACCAGCTGCGGACCTAAGACTTACGTGCTCATGAAGGACCGACTAGCACCTGAAAAGCCGGCAGACAAAACTTTTGACGAGCTCAGCAAACTAATCGGTGAGCACCTCAAACCGGCGAGCAGCATACACAATGCTTGCACTGTATAAAACAGTGGTTAGGCTGCAGCTTGGAGTACTGTGTGCAGTTCTGGTCACCACATTACAGGAAAGATGTGACTGCACTGGAAAGGGTGCAGAGGAGATTTACAAGAATGTTGCCAGGACTGTAGAATGTTGCCTTTGAGGAAAGATTGGAGATGCTGGGTCTGTTTTCTTTGGAACAGAGGAGGCAGAGGGGAGACCTGACTGAGGTGTAGAAAATTGAGGAGCCTGGAAAGAGTGAACAGGAAAGACCTGTTTTCCTTGGCAGACGGGTCAATAACTAGGGGCATAGATTTAAAGTAATTGGGGGGAGGTATAGAGGATACATGAGGGGAAATTTATTTACCCAGACGGTGGTGCGGGTCAGGAAGTCATTGCCTGAAAGGATGGTAGAGGCAGAAAGCCTCACCACATTAAATGCGCATCCAATTATTTGTTTTACAGTGCCGTAAACTACAGGGCTACGGACCAAGAGCTGGAAAGTGGGATTAGGCTGGGTAGCTCTTGGTCGGCCGATGCGGACACGATGGGCCAAAATGGCTTCCTTCCGTGCTGCAACTTTCTATGATTCTGTGATGAATTTACCGGGAAAAAAAACATCATTTGTGGTATTGCAAATACGCCGGTATTTGATTGTCCAACTGTGTTATTCCCCACCTGATGTGAAGTCCTGTTGAAGATTTAGACCTTTGGAAGAAAATTTGCTTTTCGGAGTCATGTACAGAAACATTATTTAGAATCAATATTGTACATCACTGATGCTACAACATAAAGGAAATTCTGAAATAAGTGCAATCTATTTACAGCTTGCCATCAATTCCTGTACCAGTCTAATTTACTTATCTGATTTATTTAAAGTTGGTACTCAATAGGTTTCCATTTTGATCGTGAACCTGCAGAATTATTTCTCTACATCTTTAACCTTATTTGCTTTCCTCTAGTTCCTGTAGCCGGTGCTTATCTCACTTCCAATACCAACAAAACTGTGATTTCAGCGGGGGATCGCCTCGTTCTCCAGTGCTGGGTGAAGTCGGGCACTACACCACATTTCCGCTGGTACCTGAACAACCAAGAGTTAGAAAGCACCAGCGAATCTTACCACTTAAACACGGACAGGAGTGAGCTCATTTTCAGTTCATTCCAGATGGGCCATGGAGGGCGCTATCACTGTGTAGCGACCAACAGAGGAACCTATGAAAGATTTAACACAACCAGCAATTATATCGATGTCATGGTATCAGGTAACCGATTTCATGATGCTTGATTTGATTTAATTAATTCGTTTTCGTTCGGCAAATCAATCGGTATATTGAATGTGCGTGATTTATACTTCACAAAGGACACATCAGGTGAAAAACTTCATGTTATAATTATGATCAAGAAAGTCAACCTAATTAGGGTTAAATGGTTCTGATATAAACTAGCAGCTTTTCTCAAGGGCACTTTTGAACGTGAAATAGATTCTTGCTATTGAGGGAGTGCAGCGAAGGTTCACCAGACTGATTCCCAGGATGGCAGGACTGACATATGAAGAAAGATTGCATCGACGAGGCTTATATTCACTAGAATTTAGAAGAATGAGAGGGGATCTCATAGAAAAACATAAAATTCTGACTGGATTGCACAGGTTAGATGCAGGAGAATGTTCCCGATGTTGGGGAAGTCCAGAACCAGGGGTCACAGTCTAAGGATAAGGGGTAAGCCATTTAGGACCGAGATGAGGAGAAACATCTTCACTCTGAGAATTGTGAACCTTTAGAATTCTCTACCACAGAAAATTGTTGAGACCAGTTCGTTAAATATATTCAAAAGGGAGGTAGGGATATGATGTGGCGCCCTTGTTAGAAAGTGAGTGAGAGGGAGAGAGATCAATGACCTTTTTGCAAATGTGGGTCCTGTGAAGATGTTTAAAGCAGGATATAGTAGAGATGGAAATGGGATTAATGGGATGGTTTAGGAGAGTAGAGCTAAAACACTCCCACTAATGGTATGACAAAGGAAACGCAAACGGCCAATAGGCCACAACTCAACTGGCTGAAAGGTCTAAAGATAGAGATAAAATGGGAGGAGGTTTGTCAGAAACATAGTGACTACGTGGACCATGACTTTAAATTAGTTACTTTGGAGGACAGGAAAACATAGAAACCTAGAAAATAAGTGCAGGAGTAGGCCAATCGGCCCTTCGAGCCTGCACCACCATTCAATATGATCATGGCTGATCATCCAACTTTAGTACCCCATTCCTGCTTTCTCTCTATACCCTTTGATCCCTTTAGCTGCAAAGGCAACATCTAACTCCCTTTTGAATATATCTAACGAACTGGTCTCAACAACTTTCTATGGTAGAGAATTCTACAGCTTCACAATTCTGAGTGAAGAAGTTTCTCCTCATCTCGGTCCTAAATGGCTTACCACTTATTCTTAGACTGTGACCCATGATTCTGGACTTCCCCAACATTGGGAACATTCTTCCTGCATCTAACTTGTCCAATCCAGTCAGAATTTTATGTTTCTATGAGATCCCCTCTCATTCTTCTAAATTCCGGTGAATATAAGCCTAGTCGTGCAATCTTTCTTCATATATCAGTCCTGCCACCCTGGGAATCCGTCTGGTGAACCTTCGCTGCACTCCCTTAATAGCAAGAATGTCCTTCCTCAGATTAGGAGACCAAAATTGTACACAATATTTAAGGTATGGCCTCACCAAGGCCCTGTACAACTGCAGTAAGACCTCCCTTCTCCTATACTCAAATCCTCTCGCTATGAAGGCCAACATGCCATTTGCCGCCTTCACCGCCTGCTGTATCTGCATGCCAACTTTCAATGACTGATGTACCATGATACCCAGGTATCATTGCACCACCTCTTTTCCTAATCTGCTGCTATTGAGGTAATAATCTGCCCTCGTGTTTTTGCCACCAAAGTGGATAACCTCACATTTATCTACATTATACTGCATCTGCCATGCATTTGCCAAGCTAGATTGACACAATGGCTAGTAGGAATTAGTGCAGGACCGGGACGTTTGGATTAGTTGGAGTCTGTAGACGGTGGATTTGGAGATCGGAAAGGCAGTCAATGTAATAGTAGAGCTTCGAGCTGACAAATGCATGAATGAGTATATCAGAGAGAAGGGACTGAGGTGATTGGAAAGGGAATCCATTTTGTGCAGATTTAAAAGGAGTTTAATTTGGCACGTGATGCGAGGGTGACTCTGTAATGCTTGGAGTGTATTATGTTATTCATGGATTATGTTTACTTGGTTCTAGCGCAGAGTCACACAACTGCAATCACAGCAAAAGTTCTTCTACTTTTTCTTATCACTGCCGTGATTATGTTAGTTTTCTTCAAACTTCATAATAAGAAGCAAGGTGAGTAATGTCTTACGGGCAGGTGACTGGCTCCACAGTCAGGTGAGGGGATTGAGTCCCCTCCATTTTCAGTTGCAGCATTCCAAATATAAGAGTAAGATTTGGGAGGGAGAGGCATACTGTGGCCTGGAGAACGAAGAATTATTTCCAGTGATGAGTTCACGACAGTTATGAATTGAGCTTGCTGTATTGTGGAATTGTTCCCCTTATTCCATTCTGAAAAGGAATGCATCTGGACGAGGGAACAGAACAATAACTGCCAAATGGTTAGCAAGTGAAGGTGAAATCAGATAGTGGATGTGTGATACATGGCACTATCTAAAAGGTTTCCGGATGTTATTTGTGCATTAGTACTCTGTTATATTTAATGATTTATATAAATGCATGTCTGTAACAGTTTATTATCAGTGAAAATGCTGCTGTTTGGGGATTATTGAAAGAAACCCAAGGCAGTAAGAATGCTGGGAACATAAAAACTGACTATAAAAGCTTCTATAGATACGTGAAGAGAAAAAGATTAGTAAAGACAAATATAGGTCCCTTGCAGTCAGATTCAGGTGAATTTATAATGGGAAACAAAGAAATGGCAGACCAGTTGAACAAATACTTTGGTTCTGTCTGCACGAAGGAAGACACAAATAACCTTCCAGAAATACCAGGGGACCGAGGGTCGAGTGAGAAGGAAATCCTTATTGGGCGGGAAATTGTGTGAATGAAATTGATGGGATTGAAGGCCGATAAATCCCCAGGGCCTGATAGTCTGCATCCCAGAGTACTTAAGGAAATGGTCGTAGAAATAGGGGATGATTTGGTGATCGTTTTCCAACAATCTATCGACTCGGGATCATAAGAACATAAGAACATAAGAATTAGGAACAGGAGTAGGCCATCTAGCCCCTCGAGCCTGCTCCGCCATTCAACAAGATCATGGCTGATCTGGCCATGGACTCAGCTCCACTTATCCGCCCGCTCCCCATAACCCTTAATTCCCTTATTGGTTAAAAATCGATCTGTGATTTGAATACATTCAATGAGCTAGCCTCAACTGCTTCCTTGGGCAGAGAATTCCACAGATTCACAACCCTCTGGGAGAAGAAATTCCTACACAACTCGGTTTTAAATGGGCTCCCCCGTATTTTGAGGCTGTGCCCCCTAGTTCTAGTCTCCCCGACCAGTGGAAACAACCTCTCTGCCTCTATCTTGTCTATCCCTTTCATTATTTTAAATGTTTCTATAAGATCGCCCCTCATCCTTCTGAACTCCAACGAGTAAAGACCCAGTCTACTCAATCTATCATCATAAGGTAACCCCCTCATCTCCAGAATCAGCCTAGTGAATCATCTCTGTACCCCCTCCAAAGCTTAGTATATCCTTCCTTAAGTAAGGTGACCAAAACTGCACGCAGTGCTCCAGGTGCGGCCTCACCAATACCCTGTACAGTTGCAGCAGGACCTCCCTGCTTTTGTACTCCATCCCTCTCGCAATGAAGGCCAACATTCCATTCGCCTTCCTGATTACCTGCTGCACCTGCAAACTAACTTTTTGGGATTCATGCACAAGGACCCCTAGGTCCCTCTGCACCGCAGCATGTTGTAATTTCTCCCCATTCAAATATTCCCTTTGACTTTTTTTTTCCCCAAGGTGGATGACCTCACATTTTCCGACATTGTATTCCATCTGCCAAACATTAGCCCATTCGCTTAACCTAGCTAAATCTCTTTGCAGCCTCTCTGTGTCCTCTACACAACCCGCTTTCCCACTAATCTTTGTGTCCTCTGCAAATTTTGTTAAACTGCACTCTGTCCCCTCTTCCAGGTCATCTATGTATATTGTAAACAGTTGTGGTCCCAGCACCAATCCCTGTGGCACACCACTAACCACCGAATTCCAACCCGAAAAGGACCCATTTATCCCGACTCTCTGCTTTCTGTTAGCCAGCCAATTCTCTATCCATGCTAATACATTTCCTCTGACTCCACGTAGCTTTATCTTCTGCAGTAACCTTTTGCGTGGCACCTTATCGAATGCCTTTTGGAAATCTAAATACACCACATCCATCGGTACACATCTATCCCCCATGCTCGTTATATCCTCAAAGAATTCCAGTAAATTAATTAAACATGATTTCCCCTTCATGAATCCATGTTGCGTCTGCTTGATTGCACTATTCCTATCTAGATGTCCTGCTATTTCTTCCTTAATGATAGCTTCAAGCATTTTCCCCACTACAGATGTTAAACTAACCAGCCTATAGTTACCTGCCTTTTGTCTGCCCCCTTTTTTAAACAGAGGCGTTACATTAGCTGCTTTCCAATCCAATGGTACCTCCCCAGAGTCCAGAGAATTTTGGTAGATTATAACGAATGCATCTGCTATAACTTCCGCCATATCTTTTAATACCCTGGGATGCATTTCATCAGGACCAGGGGACTTGTCTACCTTGAGTCCCATTAGCCTGTCCAGCACTACCCCGCTAGTGATAGTGATTATCTCAAGGTTCTCCCTTTCCACATTTCCGTGACCAGCAATTTTTGGCATGGTTTTAGTGTCTTCCATTGTGAAGACCGAAGCAAAATAATTGTTTAAAATCTCAGCCATTTCCACATTTCCCATTATTAAATCCCCCTTCTCATCCTCTAAGGGACCAACATTTACTTTAGTCACTCTTTTCCGTTTTATAGATCGGTAAAACTTTTACTATCTGTTTTTATGTTTTGCACAAGTTTACTTTCGTAATCTATCTTTCCTTTCTTTATTGCTTTCTTAGCCATTCTTTGCTGTCGTTTAAAATTTTCCCAATCTTCTAGTTTCCCACTAACCTTGGCCACCTTATACGCATTGGTTTTTAATTTGATACTCTCCTTTATTTCCTTGGTTATCCACGGCTGGTTATCCCTTCTCTTTCCGCCCTTCTTTTTCACTGGAATATATTTTTGTTGAGCACGATGAAAGAGCTCCTTAAAATTCCTCCACTGTTCCTCAATTGTGCCACCGTTTAGTCTGTGTTCCCAGTCTACTTTAGCCAACTCTGCCCTCATCCCACTGTCGTCCCCTTTGTTTAAGCATAGTACGCTCGTTTGAGACACTACTTCCTCATCCTCAATCTGTATTACAAATTCAACCATACTGTGATCACTCATTCCAAGAGGATCTTTTACTAGGAGATCGTTTATTATTCCTGTCTCATTACACAGGACCAGATCTCCCTTGTAGGTTCTGTAACATACTGTTCTAAGAAAAAAATTCTATGAATTCCTCCTCCAGGCTAACCCGTCCGATTTGATTTGACCAATCGATATGTAGGTTAAAATCCCCCATGGTGACTGCCGTTCCTTTTTCACATGCCTCCATTATTCCCTTGATTATTGCCTGCCCCACCGTGCAGTTATTATTTGGGGGCCTATAAACTATGCCCACCAGTGCCTTTTTCCCCTTACTATCTCCAATCTCCACCGACAATGATTCAACATTTTGTTCATTAGAGCCAATATCGTCTCTCACAACTGCCCTGATATCATCCTTTATTAACAAAGCGACCCCACCTCCTTTCCCTTCTTGTATATCTTTCTGAATTGTCAGATACCCCTGCATGTTTAATTCTCAGTCTTGGCCCCACTGCAACCACGTTTCTGTAATGGCCACCAAATCATACCCATTTGTAATGATTTGTGCCGTCAACTCATTTACTTTATTTCGAATGCTGCGTGCGTTTAGGTAGAGTGTTTTTAATACTAGTTTTTAAACCATGATTTTTAGTTTTCACCCCTCCTGCACCACTTTATATTCATACATATTGTCCCTTCCTATCACCTTGTGGTTTACACTTACCCCAGTGCTACTCTGCAGTGTTGCCTCCTGCCTTTTGCATTCTTTCTTGGGGTTCTGTTCATCTACGCTCTCACCCACTCTAACTGGCTCAGAGCCCTCTCCTGGGTTCCGAATACTCCTCGCATTGAGGCACAGAGCATTCAGGCTTGCCTTTTTATTACATTTTGACCCTTTAGAATTTTGCTGTACAGTGGCCCTTTTTGTTTTTTGCCTTGGGTTTCTCTGCGCTCCACTTTTACTCATCTCCTATTCAACATTCAGGAAGGAGAGAATAAAAGGAAAAGGAGGTGGGGTAGCATTGCTGGTTAAAGAGGAGATTAATGCAATAGTTAGGAAAGACATTAGCTTGAATGATGTGGAATCTATATGGGTAGAGCTGCAGAACACCAAAGGGCAAAAAACGTTAGTGGGAGTTGTGTGCAGACCTCCAAACAGTAGTAGTGATGTTGGGGAGGGCATCAAACAGGAAATTAGGAGTGCATGCAATAAAGGTGCAGCAGTTATAATGGGTGACTTTAATATGCACATAGATTGGGCTAGCCGAACTGGAAGCAATACGGTGGAGGAGGATTTCCTGGCGTGCATAAGGGATGGTTTTCTAGACCAATATGTCGAGTAACCAACTAGGGGGGAGGCCATCTTAGACTGGGTGTTGTGTAATGAGAGAGGATTAATGAGCAATCTCATTGTGCGAGGCCCCTTGTGGAAGAGTGACCATAATATGGTGGAATTCTGTATTAGGATGGAAAATGAAACAGTTAATTCAGAGACCATAGTCCAGAACTTAAAGAAGGGTAACTTTGAAGGTATGAGGCGTGAATTGGCTAGGATAGATTGGCGAATGATACTTAAGGGGTTGACTGTGGATGGGCAATGGCAGACATTTAGAGACCGCATGGATGAACTACAACAATTGTACATTCCTGTCTGGCATAAAAATAAAAAAGGGAAGGTGGCTCAACCGTGGCTATCAAGGGAAATCAGGGATAGTATTAAAGCCAAGGAAGTGGCATACAAATTGGCCAGAAATAGCAGCGAACGTGGGGAGTGGGAGAAATTTAGAACTCAGCAGAGGAGGACAAAGGGTTTGATTAGGGCAGGGAAAATGGAGTACGAGAAGAAGCTTGCAGGGAACATTAAGACGGATTGCAAACGTTTCTATAGGTATGTAAGGAGAAAAAGGTTAGTAAGACAAACGTAGGTCCCCTGCAGTCAGAATCAGGGGAAGTCATAATGGGGAACAAAGAAATGGCGGACCAATTGAACAAGTACTTTGGTTCGGTATTCACTAAGGTGGACACAAACAACCTTCCGGATATAAAAGGGGTCAGAGAGTCTAATAAGGAGGAGAAACTGAGGGAAATCTTTATTAGTCGGGAAATTGTGTTGGGGAAATTGATGGGATTGAAGGCCGATAAATCCCCAGGGCCTGATGGACTGCATCCCAGAGTACTTAAGGAGGTGGCCTTGGAAATAGCGGATGCATTGACAGTCATTTTCCAACATTCCATTGACTCTGGATCAGTTCCTATCGAGTGGAGGGTAGCCAATGTAACCCCACTTTTTAAAAAAGCAGGGAGAGAGAAAACAAAATTATAGACCGGTCAGTCTGACATCAGTAGTGGGTAAAATGATGGAATCAATTATGAAGGATGTCATAGCAGCGCATTTGGAAAGAGGTGACATGATAGGTCCAAGTCAGCATGGATTTGTGAAAGGGAAATCATGCTTGACAAATCTTCTGGAATTTTTTGAGGATGTTTCCAGTAGAGTGGACAAGGGAGAATCAGTTGATGTGGTATATTTGGACTTTCAGAAGGCTTTCGACAAGATCCCACACAAGAGATTAATGTGCAAAGTTAAAGCACATGGGATTGGGGGTAGTGTGCTGACGTGGATTGAGAACTGGTTGTCAGACAGGAAGCAAAGAGTAGGAGTAAATGGGTACTTTTCAGAATGGCAGACAGTGACTAGTGGGGTACCGCAAGGTTCTGTGCTGGGGCCGCAGCTGTTTACACTGTACATTAATGATTTAGACGAGGGGATTAAATGTAGTATCACCAAATTTGCGGATGACACTAAGTTGGGTGGCAGTGTGAGCTGCGAGGAGGATGCTATGAGGCTGCAGAGTGACTTGGATAGGTTAGGTGAGTGGGCAAATGCATGGCAGATGATGTATAATGTGGATAAATGTGAGGTTATCCACTTTGGTGGTAAAAACAGAAAGACAGACTATTATCTGAATGGTGACAGATTAGGAAAAGGGGAGGTGCAACGAGACCTGGGTGTCATGGTACATCAGTCATTGAAGGGTGGCATGCAGGTACAGCAGGCAGTTAAGAAAGCAAATGGCATGTTGGCCTTCATAGCGAGGCGATTTTAGTACAGGGGCAAGGAGGTGTTGCTACAGTTGTACAGGGCCTTGGTGAGGCCACACCTGGAGTATTGTGTACAGTTTTGGTCTCCTAACTTGAGGAAGGACATTCTTGCTATTGAGGGAGTGCAGCGAAGGTTCACCAGACTGATTCTCGGGATGGCGGGACTGACATATCAAGAAAGACTGGATCAACTCGGCTTGTATTCACTGCAGTTCAGAAGAATGAGAGGGGACCTCATAGAAACGTTTAAAATTCTGACGGGTTTAGACAGGTTAGATGCAGGAAGAATGTTCCCAATGTTGGGGAAGTCCAGAACAGGGGTCACAGTCTAAGGATAAGGGGTAAGCCATTTAGGACCGAGATGAGGAAAAACCTCTTCAACCAGAGAGTGGTGAACCTGTGGAATTCTCTACCACAGAAAGTTGTTGAAGCCAATTCACTAAATATATTCAAAAGGGAGTTAAATGAAGTCCTTACTACTAGGGGGATCAAGGGGTATGGCGAGAAAGCAGGAAGTGGGTACTGAAGTTGCATGTTCAGCCATGAACTCATTGAATGGCGGTGCAGGCTCGAAGGGCCGAATGGCCTACTCCTGCACCTATTTTCTATGTTTCTATGTTTTGTCCAGTCGCGTCAGAATTTTATGTTTCTATGAGATCCCCTCTCATCCTTCTAAATTCCAGTGAATACAGGCCCAGTCGATCCAGTCTCTCCTCATATGACAGTCCTGCCATCCCGGGAATCAGTCTGGTGAACCTTGTCTCTCCTGGTGTCTCTCTGTTTTTACCACCAAAATGGATAACCTCACATTTATTCACATTATACTTCATCTGCCATGCATTTGCCCACTCACCTAACCTATCCAAGTTACTCTATAGCCTCATAGCATCCTCCTCGCAGCTCACACTGCCACCCAACTTAGCGTCATCCGCAAATTTGGAGATACTACATTTAATCCCCTCGTCTAAATCATTAAAGTACAATGTAAACAGCTGGGGCCCCTGCACAGAACCTTGCGGTACCCCACTAGTCACTGCCTGCCATTCTGACAAGTACCCATTTACTCCTACTCTTTGCTTCCTGTCAGCCAACCAGTCCTCAATCCACGTCAGCACACTACCCCCAATCCCATGTGCTTTAACTTTGCACCTTAATCTCTTGTGTGGGACCTTGTCGAAAGCCTTCTGAAAGTCCAAATACACCACATCAATTGTCCACTCTACTGAAAACATCCTCAAAAATTTCCAGAAGATTTGTCAAATATGATTTCCCTTTCACAAATTCATGCTGATTTGGACCCATCATGTCACCTCTTTCCAAATGTGCTGCTATGACATCCTTAATAATTGATTCCATCATTTTACCCACTACTGATGTCAGGCTGACCGGTCTATAATTTCTCTCTCCCTTCTTTTTTAAAAAGTCGGGTTACATTGGCTACCCTCCACTCCATAGGAACTGATCCAGAGTCTGTGGAATGTTGGAAAATGACTGTAAATGCATCCGCTATTTCCAAGGCCACCTCCTTAAGTAATCTGGGATGCAGTCCATCAGGCCCTGGGGATTTATCAGCCTTCAATCCCATCAATTTCCCCAACACAATTTCCCGACTAATAAGGATTTCCCTCAGTTCCTCCTTCTTACTAGACCCTCTGACCCCTTTTATATCCGGAAGGTTGTTTGTGTCCTCCTTTGTGAATGCCAAACCAAAGTACTTGTTCAATTGGTCTGCCATTTCTTTGTTCCCCGTTATGACTTCCCCTGATTCTGACAGCAGGGAACCTCCGCTTGTCCTTACTAACCTTTTTCTCTTTACATATCTATAGAAACCTTTGCAGTCCGTCTTAATGTTCCCTGCAAGCTTCCTCTCGTACTCTATTTTCCCTGCCCTAATCAAACCCTTTGTCCTCCTCTGCTGAGTTCTAAATTTCTCCCAATCCCCTGGTTCACTGCTATTTCTGGCCAATTTGTATGCCACTTCCTTGGCTTTAATACTATCCCTGATTTCCCTTGATAGCCACGGTTGAGCCACCTTTCTTTTTTTATTATTACGCCAGACAGGAATGTACAATTGTTGTAGTTCATCCATGCGGTCTCTAAATGTCTGCCATTGCCCATCCACAGTCAACCCCTCAAGTATCATTCGCCAATCTATCCTAGCCAATTCACGTCTCATACCTTCAAAGTTACCCTTCTTTAAGTTCTGGACTATGGTCTCTGAATTAATTGTTTCATTCTCCATCCTAATGTAGAATTCCACCATATTATAGTCACTCTGTCCCAAGGGGCCTCGCACAACGAGATTGCTAATTAATCCTCTCTCATTACACAACACCCAGTCTAAGATGGCCTCCCCCCTAGTTGGTTCCTCGACATATTGGTCTAGAAAACCATGCACTCCAGGAAATCCTCCTCCACCGTATTGCTTCCAGTTTGGTTAGCCCAATCTATATGCATATTAAAGTCACCCATTATAACTGCTGCACCTTTAATTTCCTGTTTGATGCCCTCCCCAACATCAGTACTACTGTTTGGAGGTCTGTACACAACTCCCACTAATATTTTTTGCCCTTTGGTGTTCTGCAGCTCTACCCATATAGATTCCACATCATCCAAGCTAATGACCTTCCTAACTTTTGCATTAATCTCCTCTTTAACCAGCAATGCTACCCCACCTCCTTTTCCTTTTATTCTATCCTTCCGGAATGTTGAATACCCATGGATGTTGAGTTCCCAGCCCTGATCATCCTGGAGCCACATCTCTGTAATCCCAATCACATCATATCTGTTAACATCTATTTGCACAGTTAATTCATCCCAAGGTGATTACGGATACTCCTTGCATTAAGACACAAAGCCTTCAGGCTTGTTTTTTTTAACACCCTTTGTCCTTTTAGAATTATGATGTAGTGTGGCCCTTTTTGTTTCTTGCCTTTGTTTACTCAGCCTTCCACTATTGCTTTTTACCTTTCTACCATCTGTTTCTGACTCCATATTACTTCGCCCTATCTCGCTGCATAGGTTCCCATCCCCCTGCCATATTAGTTTAAACACTCCTGAACTGCATTAGCAAATGTTAGCCCTAGGACATCAGTTCCAGTCCTGCCCAAGTACAGACCGTCCCTTTTATACAGATCCCAGTTCCCCCAGAACTGGTTCCAATGTCCCAGGAATTTGAATCCCTCCCTCTTGCACCACTGCACAAGCCACGTATTTATTCCAACTATCCTGCTCCCTCTACTCTGATTAGCACGTGGCATTGGTAGCAATCCAGAGATTACTACCTTTGAGGTCCTACTTTTAAAATTTAACTCCTAGCTCCCTAAATTCAGCTTGTAAAACCGCTTCCCACTTCTTACCTATATCGTTGGTACCTACATGTACCACGACAACTGGCTGTTCACCCTCCCTCTCCAGCCACTCCGAGACATCCTTGACCCTTGCAACAGGGAGGCAACATACCATCCTGGAGTCTCGGTTGCGGCCGCAGAAACTCCTATCTATTCACCTTACAATAGAGTCCCCTATCACTATAGCTCGCCCACTCTTTTTCCCACCCTTCTGTGCAGCAGAGCCACCCACGGTGCCATGAACCTGGCTGCTGGTGCCTTCCCCTGGTAAGTCATCTCCCCCAACAGTGTCCAAAATGATATATCTGTTTTGGAGGGAGATGACCGCAGGGGACCCCTGTACTACCTTGATGCTCTTGCCTTGTCTCTTGGTCAGCCATTCACTATCTGTCCTAACCCTTACCTGTGGTGTGACCAACTCACTAAATGTGCTATCCACAACATTCTCAGCATCGCGCATGCTCCAGACTGAGTCCATCCGTAGCTCCAGTGCCATCATGCGGTCTGTCAGGAGCTGCAGCTGGACACACTTCCCGCACACATAGTAGTCAGGGACACTGGAAAGTGTCCCTGACTTCCCACATAGCACAGTAGGAGCATGACACGGGTCCGAGCTCTCCTGCCATGACTTCACCCTTAAATTAATTTACTTACGAAAATTTACTTATACACCAAACAGCTACTTAGTAGTTCGCTGCCAATTAAACCAATCTAAAAGTCAGTCTAAAAAGAGAGTTATACTTACCAGTCGAACAGCCAACCACTTACGAGCTTGGCTGTGATGTCACACCTCGATTTCGCACCCCTCTATCTTTGTCTGCAACTGGTTGGGCTGGTCTCTGGGCCTCCATCTCCTACTCTCGCACTCCTTATCAGCTGCTCTCGTGTCAGCACTAGTAGGAAAAACAAGTCAAAACAGCACCTGCCACCCCCGCTTGCCCAAAGTCACCCACTTACCAAACTCACAAATGCCACTCTGTGCTGTTGCACTCCGTGCTCTGCGTGAGCTGCCTCTTTTTAAACTGTATCTAGGTCAGATGACTCACTACTGGTCAGTCGTTTACAGAACTGGTTTTAACTAGCTGCTAATTGCCTCCTACTGGAGAGTTACCTTGTTTTTCTCTGCCTAAACCTGAAAGATTCCCAACTATTTACCTTTTCCCCTTTAAATTAAACTGCTACTTACTTAGCAGCTACTGGCAATTGCCACTAACAATTTACTCCAGCCTCCAAATGGTTTAAAGAGAATAACTCTTAAAACTCACCCACTTACCAAACTCACAAATGCCACTCTATGCTGTTGACAGATTAGATGCAGGAAGAATGTTCCCGATGTTGGGGAAGTCCAGAACCAGGGGACACAGTCTAAGGATAAGGAGAAACTTCTTCACTGAGTTGTTAACCTGTGGAATTCTCTACCGCAGAGAGTTGTTGATGCTAGTTCACTGGATATATTCAAGAGGGAGTTTGATATGGCCCTTGCGGCTAAAGGGATCAATGGGCATGGAGAGAAAGCAGGAAAGGGGTACTGAGGTGAAAGATCAGCCATGATCTTATTCAATGGTGGTGCAGGCTCGAAGGGCCGAATGGCCAATTCCTGCACCTATTTTCTATGTTTCTAATATTTACTGCACAATTTACTGAAGTTCGTCTCTTCCTGTTTTGTCCAGACAATTCCTCAAGTGTTTCACAGCTGCAGGGGTAAGTCTACACAATCTTCATATTAGTAAGTAGTACGCATATCCATGAATATACTGAAGGGGTGAAATTCGTCTATGGAAGGAATGAAAATCAGGCGGATTTGCATCTGCCACCAGTTATAAGTTCCGAATGGAACTGAAAATCGGACGGGACATGGAGGGCGACAGGTATGCTACCACCCGTTTTGCCTTCTCGCGCAATTCAAATTTCACCCCATCGTCTCCGATATAGCTCTGCTTGAAATGTTTCCATTATTTAAGAGCTACAATATCCTTTTAATTCAGTTTTTACATTTTAATTGATGACCAAGCCAGTCAGCCACACGTCGCTGTTGAGAAAGTTAAACTTTGGTCACTTAGAGAATGAGACTGGGGAATTAATAATGGGGAACAGGGAAATGGCAGGAACATTTAACCTATATTTTGTATTGGTCTTCACGGTGGAAGACACTAAAAGCATCCTAATAATTTATAATCAAGCAGCTATGGGGAGGGGGGAATGTAAAACAATCACTAGCACCAGAGAAAAAGTACTAGGCAAACTGATGGGACTAAAGGTGGACAAATGCCCTGGACCCATGGCTTGCATTCTAGCGTCTTTAAAATAAGTGGCTGCAGAGATAGTGGATATATTGGTTGTAATCTACCAAAAATCCCTGGATTCTGGAGAGGTCCCAGCAGATTAGAAAACCGATAATGTAACGCCTCTATTTAAGAAATTAAAAGAGACAAAAAGCAGGAAACGTTCGACCAGTTAGCCTAACAGTTGTCATTGGGAAAATGGTGGCGTCCATTATTAAGAAATTTGTAGCAAGACATTTAGAAAATGATAATACAGTCAAGCAGATTGAGAAAGGTTTTATGAAAGGGAAATCATGTTTGACAAATTTGCTGTTGAATGTTCAGCCATGAACTCATTGAATGGCGGTGCAGGCTAGAAGGGCCGAATGGCCTACTCCCGCACCTATTTTCTATGTTTCTATGTTTCTATGATGTAAAGAGCAGGGTGGATAAAGGGGAACCAGTGGATGTGGTGTATTTGGATTTCCAGAAGGCATTCGATAAGGTGCCAAGTGAGAGGTTACTGCACAAGATAAAAGCTCATGGGGATGGGGGTAATATATTAACATGAATAGAGGATTGGCTAACTAACAGAAAACAAAAAGTCGGGATAAATCGTTCATTTTCAGTTCGGCAAACTGTAACTAGTGGGATGCCACAGGGATCAGTGCTAGTGCTCAACTATTTACAATCGAAATTAGTGACTTGGATGAAGGGACTGAGTATGTTGCAGCCAAATATGCTGATGGGACAAAGTTATGTGGGAAAGCATGTTGTGAGGAGGGTTAAAATAAACTACAGAGGCATAGAGATAGCCTAAATTAGAGGGCAAACATTTGGCAGATGGATTATAACGTGGGAAAATGTGCAGTTATCCACTTTGGTAGGAAAAATTAAAAAGCAAATTATTATTTAAATGGTTAGAGATTGCAAAATGCTGCGGTACAGAAGGATCTGGGGGTCCTTGTACATGAAACACAAAATATTAGCGTGCAGCTACAGCAAGTAATTAGGAAAGCAAATGGAATGTTGGTCTTTATTGCAAGGGGGATGGAGTATAACAGTAGGGAAGTCCTGCTACAACTGTATAGGTTATTGGTGAGGCCACACCTGGAGTACTGCGTACAGTTTTGGTTTCCTTATTTAAGGAGGATATATTTGCTATGGAGGCATTTCAGAGAAGGTTTACTGTGTTGATTCCTGAGATAAAAGTAGTGTCTTATGAAGAAAGGTTGAGCAGGTTGGACCTATACTTATTGGAGTTTAGAAGAATGAGAGGTGATCTTATTGAAAGTATAATACCATGATGAGGCTTGAAAGTTTAGATGCTGGTTGGACATTTCTCCTCGGTCAGGAATCTAGGACTAGATAGCTTAGTTTCAGAATAAGTGATTGCCCATTTTAGTGGAGATGTGGGTCGTGAATCTATGGAATTCTCTGCCCCAGAGAGCTGTGGAGGTTGGCCCTTTGAATATATTTAACGCAGAGATAGACAGATTTTTGAGCGATAAGAGAGTAAAGGTTTATGGGGAGCAGGCATGGAAGTTGTGTTGAGGCCAAAATCAGATCAGCCTTGAGCAAGTTCGAGGGGTCAAATGGTCTACTCCTGCTCCTATTTCTTATGTTCTCATATTCTTTTGTTCCTAAAATTTTATTCATACATTCTTAAAAACCTGCAGCACAGAAAGCCATTCTGCCCGTCGTGCTTCTGCTGGCTCTGTGAAAGAGCATTCGTGCTTATTCCCACATCGCCGTTTTTATCCCTAACCCTGTAAGTTTCTCACACTCATGTACCTGTCCAATTCTGTGTTCAAATTATTTACGGATCAGCTTCCACCGCCTTTTCAGGTCATGCGTTTCAGATCCTGACAAATCTGAGTGAAAAAAAATTCTCATCTCCCCTCTAGATCTGTTTGAAATCATTTTGAATCTATGGCCGCTAGTTATTTACCTAATTGGCAGAGCTAATACGTTTCCCTGTAAAACACTTACTGCAATATCTTGATCAATCTTCTCTGTTATCTCATCAAACAATTAAGAAAAAATAGTCAGATACGCTTCAACAAATCCATGATTAAGATATGCCTTTCTAAATAAAAACAATATTTTGTTCCTGAACTTTGATCAAGGTGGTGCAGTAGATGTTGTCGTACCACACAGAAGGCATATGAATAAAATGGAATCCCGTGGGATTATGGGGACATGGCAGAATGGATATGGTTTGGCTCAGGGACAGGAAGCAGTGGGTGGTGGTGGTTGCTGTGTCCCAAATGGGACGTAGTTTTCAGTGGGGTTCCCAAGTGTCAGTTTGAGGTCAATTACACTTTTATAAACGACCTAGAGAAAGGTGTATGGAGCAACATTGTAACATTTCCAGATAATTTGAAGCATGGCCAGGTAGTTGATAGTGATGAGGATAGCTGTAGACTTCAGGATGTCAGAGACAGAAAGGTTAAATGGGTTTAGGCTCAATGTGGAGAAGTGTGAAGTGATGCACTTTGAGAACTAATCTGGAAAGACAATATTTAATAAATAACACGATTGTGAAAAGTGTAGATGAGCAGAGACCTTGTGGTCCATGTACACACATCCTTACAGGTGGCAGGGTCAGTTGATAAGGTGGTTGTAACAGCATATGGGTTACTTGTGTTTATAAATAGCGGCATAAAATATAAAAGTGAAGAGAATATGGAAGAACTTTATTAATCACTGGTTAGGTCTCAGCTGGGAATTTCTGGGCACCACACCTGTGTAAAGATGTAAAAGGCGTAGAAAGAGTACAGAGGAGAGATATACGAGGATGTTATCAGGGAATGTATTTATGAGCAATGGTTGGAAAGTTAAGACTTGGAACAGAGACTTTTAAGAGGTGACTTAATAGTGGTTTTGATAGAGTTGATAGAGAAAAATAATTTCTCACTGGAGTGAGGGTCAATAACCAGAGGTCATAGATTTAAAATCATTGGAAAAGATCTAGAGGAGAAATGAGATTCAATTAGAGAATTGTCGGGATCTGTGAACCTCTAGCTGAATGGGCAGTGGGAACCATTTCCATCAATAATTTTAAAAGGGTGTTGGACAGGTATTGTAGGAAGAGAACCTCACAGGGCGGCGGACGAGAAGCGGGAGTGTGGGACTAAGCATGGTTGCACAAAGTGTTCTAAGTTCTGTAAACTTACTGCTGGAAGTGTCTATGATTGTGTGACGCTATAACAATTTGTTGAAAGTGAGTTTTGAGTTGTTGATGCATTAATGTTTCATATGTGAGAATATTCTTGTGCAAAGGGATGTAACTGGAAATGGACCTCGACACCCGAGTGAAAAAACGTCTGCGAGCAATTTCGAATATGCAGTTGTGGGATCAGGCCGAAATACCGGTAAGCACGAACTGATGCATGCAACAATATATCATAGCTTGTTCACGATAAAATGCTCCTGGACGTTCTCCCGACAACCCACCGTTATTTCAGTGGAAATTCCATGACAACATCAGAGAAACACCCGTTTTCGCCTGGCATGCGCCGATATTCCACCGAAGTTGCAACGATTCATGATGTAAACCGCACATGGACATTAGATTTCTTCATCTGCCTCCATTCAGCATTCTGGTTAGATTTACATACTTATTGCCTGGTCATTAAGCACCACGTGGGTTGAGCGGACAAAGGAAAATAGTTTCCGGAGGTTGTCACGGCCCGATGGAATCATGTTAATGGAAAGAATATCCAGTAGGTTCCGTAAAGGAAGTGCATGTTACCCCGGTAGATTGACCTGTCTACGCACTTTGCAGGAGATGTTAATTGCTGCACCAAGACAAAAAAGCGACCCCTTATTTACTTTTAATTTTGAGATCATTATTTCCTCGACTTCCTCTCATTCTCCTTTTTCAGAAGTTGGTGTTGGTTACTCGGGCAGGATTGACAGGTGGCCATCTGGGTACCGGTCCAAAAGTGTTAATCTCGGAGACTGACAATCAGACATAATGAGCAATAGCCTGTGCACTACATTGAGATGGGGACCTGTTTCCTCCCCACCATTACAAATAAACATTCCAAGCAAAGGCTGCTGGAACTGGACGTCTCGCCGATGTCCGGGTGCCTGACCTGGGGACAATGAAGCCAATTGGGCTGCTCACCATCACCCCGTTTCCAATCCAGTAGCTCAGCACAGCCTCATGGCTTGGGATCAAGGCACTTCCTGCATTTACTCGCGGTACTGGGGATCAGCTTGCATTGAGCAGGTTAATTAGTGGCTTCATTTTACAACCAGTAAACACAGCAGTAAATTTCCAATCATGAATTGTAGGATGGGTCTGGTATCTAAGTGCTTCCTTGTGGAACTAAATCATTGAGTGCCGTTTTCCCTTTTTCTCTCTACAGCTTCTAGTTCTGATCAGGCAACCTACAGTGCAGGACAACGCACGAAGCCCATGGAAGGTAAGGATTCGTTTTTTTACTTAGTTGGAGGGATTTGTTTATCTCATCAGGGTTGATAATTATTATGAGGGTAACAATTGGCTTGAGACTGAGACGTTATTGGGCAGAGTCTGAATCGATTGATGCATTGTGCGACTGACAGCCCAGTACCAATATGTGTAAATGTCAAAAATACTAATGCCACATTGTAAGTTCCATCACTCAGGCATAGTATCCTTAGAACCTGCAGACTAACTCCCCTGTGTGGTTCTTAGACAGCTTACTGTGTGGAACTTCGCAATTGGCCTGACTAATAATGTTGCAATAAACTGCAGCAACAATAAAAAAAATTTTCAAAATAAGTCGATCTATATAATTGAAAGTGAATAACGTGTACATTTGGCAAACATTGTCCATTCTTGCACATTTAAATCAAAGTTATAGACCTGCGTATGTTCGGAAACATGCCGCTTTAAACACATTTCTCTCCTTGGACAACATACTTGCAATAAGGCAGAAATCATGTCACTAATATCTAAATCTCCCTGGAGGATGATCGGAAGAGTTTTCACATTCTACACTGTGACAAGTCAGGTTAGAAAGAAAGACGAACAATCTTGCTCGTGAGAAGCACATTTCACGTCATCCAAATGCAATTCTCAGTTAATTCATTACTTTTGAAGGGCAATCAATGATCCAATGGAGGCAAACGGCAGTCAATGGGGTAATTCCAATTTTGGGCAATAGTGTAAACCTGGCGCTATCGACTAAGGCGCACATTATGTCCCCTGTGGTTCCCGTTGCCCAATATTTGATTCCATTGTAGTCAATGGAATCGGTATCAGTCCCAGCCTGTAATCGGCAGCTGGTAGGACCGCACGGTTTGTGTAACCATCCAGGAGGCGTTTCTACCTAAACCATATTTATTGTCTCAAGTCACACTCCGTTAATAGCTATATATCATCCTTAGAAAGCTGATGGGAATTAAATGTCCTAATCACATCAACTATATTCATATTCTGGACACTAATACAGTTGTCTTCGTTCGTTATCACTGTCGATTAATTTATATCAATCAATCTTTCTATCTGGTCTGTCTGTCTATCCATCTACAGATATTGTCTGTCTGTGTCCGTCCGTCCATCGATCCATCTACAGATATATCGTACCTATCTGTCTCTGTCTATCAATCTATCCATTCCTTTCTCTCTCTATCTCTATCCCTCTCTATTTATATTGATCATCTGTCTATCATATATTAATCCATCCTATTGAAGTCTCCTTATTGTCATTTTTCTCTTTGGTCCTATTCAGATGATGCCAAAACTGCTGCCGATTTGGTGTATTCGATGGTCACAATCAGACAGTCAAGTGACGGCGGTAAATTATGACAATATTTCAAAGCTGTTGCTAGGGGAGATGTTAATTACATTATAGTTCTACAATTTGAATTCGGGTTTTTAATTTTGAAATGTGTAATGTTAGTCACTTGAGGAACACATTGTTAAACTAATCCCTGCAGTGGTTCCACTAATATCACTGCGCAGTTCTGGAAGGTGACCGGAAGAACACTCCGGGATTTAGGGGCCAGGCGGAGTGTAAACCTAGCGTCCGACCCGCTGCTGCCTGTTTCTGCCCTGGTGTTAATGTGAAAATTAACACAAATATTCCAAAATGAGTTTTGAAAAGCAGCAATTTGCATTTATATGGCACCTTTAACATAAAACAAACAACGCGAGGTGAATCACAGAGGTATATGTGAGTGGTGGGATGCGTTTGTGTGGGAGGAATTGCCATTTCACCTGTAGAGAGAGTAATAATGATGATAGATACCAGAGTGGAATAGATGGGTTTAAGGTGGATCTAACGGAGACCTGCAAAGTCATATAATGTTATGAGGCAGAAGATACTGTTGGGAAATTTCTGCTGCTTGATAAATTGGGAATGAGGCAAATGGACTGCTAATTATCATGCAGAGGTTATTGACACACAATTGGGTGATTTTAACCTAGCTTTGCGTGGACGAAAATAGACAGGGAATGGTCGAACGCCGATTTTCAATGGCTCCCAATTTTATTCTCCTCCTACAATGGAGAGCAAACTTCACTGGGTGTGAACCCAGAATTTGTCCCGATTCTGTCAGTTTGCCGCCAGGGTGGCTTAGATTAAAATTATCCCATATTCGGGTTGATTAATGTAATTCTGCTCATCATCGTGTTACCTTTATAATGCACCTGCTTTATTTACAGGTAACGATGGTGGCACCTCAGGAGGGAAACGGGTAAGTTATCTTTAGAAGGGAAAGATGCTACTGAGGAAAACCACAACCAATACTGGGAGATTTATAACTTACCGCCGCAAAGTACAATGTCAGCAGTCAGTTATAGGAATGGCCCAATTGAAAAACACACATTCAACAAGAAGATATTCGGGTGGGCTGTGAAACGAGCAGCACATTCGCTGTCACCCGTTATGGTCACACTGCCCAAGAACAATTTTACCCCGATGTGTATTATTGTCTCTCATTGGGGCAGATATTAGCTTGTTTCTTCGGTGTAAAACGGGCGTTGCGGATCTTCCACACATAATAGGAACTGTCTAATGTTATTAACTATAAGATCCGGTGGTTCCGATCCACATCAGTTTTAAGTAAATCTACATCATTCTGTTTGAAAAGCTAATAGAATCATAGAAATTTACAGCATGGAAGAAGGCCATTTTGGCCCATCGTGTCCAGGCCAACCGACATAGAGCTATCCAGACTAATGCCACTTTACAGCTCTTGTTCCGTAGTCCTGTAGGTTACGGCACTTCATGTGCACATCCAAGCACTTTTTAAATGCGGTGAGGGTTTCTGCCTCTACCACCCTTTCAGGCAGTGTGTTCCAGATCCTGACAACCCACTGTGTGAAGAAATTTCCCCTCAAATCCCCTTTAAATCTACTATGAATTACTTTAATTCTATGCCCCTGGTTTGTTGATCTGTCAGCTAAGGGAAATAGATCCTTCATATCCACTCTATTTAGGCCCCTCATAATTTTACATTCTCTCCTCCGACTCCTCTGTTCCATACAAAACAACTCCATCTTTCCTCATAACTAAAATTCTCCAGTCCAGGCAACTTCCTTGTAAATGTTCTTTGCACCCTTTCCAGTGCAGTCACATATTTCCTGTAATGTGGTGACCGGAACGGCACGCAGTACTCCAGCTTGGAACTCACTATACAATTCAAGCATGTTATGCAATTCAGTCAAACACAACTTCCCTGCTATTGTATTCTATGCCTCGGCTAATAGGCATCTATCCCCTTATCTATGTAATCACCTTATCTATCTTGTCTGCTACATTCAGGAATCTGTGGACATGCAACCCAAGTTCCCTCCGATCCTCGACAGTTTTGTGTCCTACAATTTAACGTGTATGCCCTTGCCTTGCTGGCCCTCTCGAAATGCATTACCTCACACTTCTTCGGATTGAATTCCACTTTCCACTGTTCTGCCCACCTGACCAGTTCATTGATATCTTGCCATGCAGTCTACAGCTTTCTTCTTCATTATCAACCACATATCCAATTTTGGTATCATTCTTAATCATGTGCCCTACATTCATGTTCAAATCATTGATATATACCACAAAAAGTAAGGGAGCCAGTACTGAGCCCTGCACAAACCCACTGGATACAGCTTTCCAGTTCAAACACCCATCAACCATTACACATTGCTCCCTGCTTCTGAACCAATTTTAGATCAAACTTGACACTTTGCCTTGGATCCCATGGGCTTTTACTTTGATGACCACACTGCCACATGGGACCTTATCAAAAGCCTTGCTAAAATCCATGTACACTACCCTCTTGGACACTCTTTTTTACCACCTCAAAAAATTCAATCAAGTTTGTCAGATAGGAGCTTCCCTTATCAAATCCATGTTGACTGTCCTTGATTAATCCGTGTCAATCTAAATGAAGATTTATCCTGCCCCTCTGAATTTTTTGGAATAATTTTCCAACCACCGAGGTTAGGCTGACTGTTGTGTAATTACTCAGTCTATCCCTTTTTCCCTTTTTAAAACAAAGGTACAACATTAGCAGTCCTCCAGCACCACACCTGCAGCCAGAAAGGATTGGTAAATGATGGTCAGATCCTCTGCTAATTCCCCTTTTGCTTCTAAACTGAAAGTATTGGTTCCACCCCCACTAAAGTAGCAAGTGAATAGTAATTTAATTCCTGACATTGCCTTAAAGATTCAGTTGTTTATAAAAATGATAAAACCATTGTAGTATCATTCCCCCTAAGGATTATTGTAATCTTGGGTATGGAAGCAGAGGTTACACTACTGGACTAATGATCCAGTGACATCAGTTCAATCCTATTATAGTGAATGTTAAAATCAGTTAATTAAATAAATCTGGAATAAAAAGCTAATATCAGTAATGATGACCGTGAACCTGCCCGATATTTGTTAAACCCGAAACTGGTTCACTAATGTCATTTAGCGAAGGAAATCTGCCATACTTAGCCAATCTGGCCTGTATGTGACTCCAGACCACAGCAATGTGGTTGACTCATTACTGCCCTCTGAAATGGCCTCACAAGACACTCAGTTGTACCAAATTTCTACAAAAAGTCCTTAACCCTACGGACTGCCGTGGTTCTCGACCATCTTCTTAAGGGCAATTAGGGATCGGTAACAAATGCCGGCAAAATGACCAGATGACCAAAAAAAACTATATTCTCTTGTTCAAAGTTGGCCGGTGGTTTCTTCATTGCTACTTTCGTTCCAACTATTATAATTTCATGTTTCAACTATAAAAGTAAATTCAGAGACGAATCATAAGTGTAATTCTGCAAGCTCAACTTGGTAATTGTCAGTAATTTTGACCATACTTCGACATTTCGAATAGAAGCAGGGGAATTATCCCGAGTGTCTGGTCAGTATTTATCCCTCAAGCAACATACCAAAAACACAGATTATCTGGTCATTATCACATTGTGGCAGTTTGCTGTGCGCAAATTGGCTGTCGCATTTCCCACAGTAGAACAGTGACTCACTCTAAAAGTAATCCATTATCCGCAAAGCGCTTTGAGAGGTCCAGTTGTCCTGAAAGCCGCTATGTAAATGCAAGTCTTTCTTTCTCTCATATTGTAATCGGGCGATATTGAATTGGCATCCATTATCCACCTCTTCCGACTTCCCTTCCCATTGAAATCACCATTGGATCTTTCGCGCCAGTTGTGCGCCACCAGCCAAGACCAATTTCAGCCCCATATTCTTTAATTCCAGGTTAACAAGAATGGTTCCAGCGACTACTGCATCACATACACCACAGTTAACCGGACGGACACTGAAGCTAGTTTGGAACGAGGTCTAATGGAAGAAGGGGATGGCTGTGATACAAATATCTACGAAAACCTTCCACGGAATTGAGAGCGAAGCAGGAATAAAAAGCCTGGATCCAACAAAAGAAAAGAATTGAGACAACATCAATCAACTTGTGCTCTGAGCAAATTACCTAACCTCGGGGACTTTAGTCTGAAGGCAGGTTAGGCCACTGTCACTGGCTCAAGGCACAGAGTTCATGCCCGCCAGCATTTCAATTTAAACCTCTGACAGGACTTGTATCTCCAGGGACATCATGTCTCAAGTTTTGCAGTTCTTGTTTTACAGAAGGACCCTACATGTGGCTTTGGTGTTGCCACGTGCAATATTATAAACCATGTAAGAAAATAGGCCCTGAATGCAGCTCCCCATGGGCACATACGGGGTATGCACGTGGACATGGGGACCCCCAAGTTCCGGGTTTAGGCGTGCGGACCCAGAACTTGTGATCTGTTAAGAATTGTCTTGACAGATTGTACGCCTCCGAAATTAAATGGCCTCTACTGGTGGAGAGTTGGGCTATTTGAGCGAATATCCTTTCAATTCTTATGACAGGTGTCGAGCCTGCTTTTTCCAGCGTAAGACTTTTAAAGCACAGATTAACACAGTTTTTTCAATAATGTAAATATTAAAAATCCTCTTACATAAGGTAAGTTTATTTTTAGGCGTTTTAAAATATGTGCATTTATTTTTCAAAAAATTTAATTTTTATTTTCAATAATTAATTAAATTCCAGTGATTTAAAAAAAAATTATTTTCAGTGTTTGTATGTTTTGGGTGTATTCATACATATGGTGGTTCCGTAGATAAGGGACTCCCATAAGTTTGAATGGGGAGGTGTGAGGGTCCGGCGAGACGAGAGAAGACAGGGGGGACGGGAGTGTCCGGGGAGCGGGAGAGTCCAGCAGAGTCCGAGAGTTCAGGAGGCCGAGGAACAGGAAGACTGGAGGTTGGTGAGGAGTTCACTTCTGACGAGGCTCTCACAGCCCTCGTCCGGGCAGGTAACTGGTTGGCTGTGTGATTGGTAAGTATCTCTCTCTTCTTTGCTTTTTTCGTTCTCATCAGATAAGTCTCATTAGCTGGATGGCAGGGTAGTTCAGTTATGTGGAGTGCATGTCCTGCGGCATGTGGAAGTCCTGGATACTTTGCGCGGCCTAGACAACCATGTGTGCAGGGGATGTCTCCAGCTTGAACTACTCAATCTTCGCGTTTCGGAGTTTGAACGGCAGCTGGAGTCAATACAGTGCATCCAGAAGGCTGAGAGCTAAGTGGCTAGCACGTTTCAGGAGATGTCACCGCGCAGCTTAAATATTTGCAGGTTGAGTTGAAGTGGGTGACCACCAGATGGATGACGAACGCTAGGCAGGTAGTATAGGAGTTCCCCTGTGAGTCCATCTCGCTTTCAAACCGATATTCTCTTCTGGGCCTCTGGGGAGTGCAATCAGAGCCTTGGGCTGCACAGGGGGTGGGGGGGAAGTGGGGGGGGGGGGTGGGGAAGGACAAAGAATAAAAGAGCTATAGTACTGGGGGATTTTATAGTTTGGTGAACAGAGATGTGTTTCTGTTGCCGTAGATGTAACTCCAGGATTGTATGGTGCCTCCCTGGTGCCAGGGTCAAGAATGTCACAGAGCAGACGCAGGGCATTCTGGGGGGAGGGTAAACAGCTAGAGGTTGTGGTCCATATCAGGACCAACGACATAGGTAGAAAGAGGGCTAAAAGCTCCAGCAATAATTTAGGGAGCTAGGAAGAAAATTAAGGGGTTGGACCTTAAAGTTAGTAATCACCGGGTTACTACCAGTTCCATGTGCTAATGAGTACAATAATAGAAGGATAGAGCGGAGTTTGTGTAGGAGGGAGGGCTTTAAATTCCTAAGGCTTTGGGGCTGCTTCTAAGGGAGATGGGACCTGTACAAAATGGATGGGTTGCACCTCAACAGCGCCGGGATCAATATCCTCACATGAGTTTTGCTAGTGCTGTTGGCGAGAGTTTAAACTAGCTTGGCAGGGGGATGGAAACCTGAGAACAAATTCAAGAGGGAAGGAAGTAAAGCTGAAATTGGATAGCAAAAATTTAGAAAGCGAATCTGTAAGACAGAGAAAAGATGGTTTAGTAAATAGTAATCAAAGAGTTCTCCCTGTGCTTACATGGCATATACTTTCATGCTTGGATATAGCGAATAAGGTGGATGAGCTCAGATCACAGGTAGACACTTGGGAGTATGATATTATAGCCATTACATAGACATGGCTGAAAGAGGGGCTGGTTTGGCAGTTCAATATTCCTGGTTACAGGATTTTTAGACAAAGAGAGGGGGTAAAAAGGTGGGGGGGGGGTGGGTTGCGGTATTTATTAAAGAAACTTATAGCGGTGAGGAGGTCGAATTGAAAAAATAAAGGGGCGATCACACTGCTGCGTATATATTATAGGTCCCCTAATAGTGGGAGGGAGATAGAAGAGCAAATATGTAGGCAAATTGCTGTGAAGTCCAAAAACCATAGGGCAGTATTAGTAGGGAATTTTAACTATCCTAAATATTAATTGGGACAAATATAGTCTGAAGCATATAGAGGGTACGGAATTCTTAAAATGCATTCAAGGGAACTTTTTTAGTCAAACAAGCCCAACACGAGGGGGCGGTTTTGGATTTAGTTTGGGGGAATGTAGCCGGGCAGGTTGAAGGGGTTTAAGTGGGAGAGCACTTGGGTGCCAGTGACAATAATTCAGTCAGATTCAAGTTAGTTATGGATAAGGACAAGGATAGGCCTGGAATAAAAGTCCCAAAATGGGGAAAAGCTAACTTTACTAAGTTGAGGAGTGATTTGGCCACAGTAGACTGGAAACAGGTACTTGTGGGTAAATCAGTGTCGGAACAGCAGGAAGCATTCAAGGAGGAGATCCGGAAGGCTCAGGCCAAACGTGCCCTTAAAGAAAAATGGTGGGAATACAATTCTAGAGCCCCCTGGATGCCTAGAGACTTACAGGGGAGGATAAAGAAAAAAAGGGACGCTTATGTCATATACCAATGGCTAAATACTATAGAATCTTTGGAGGCATATAGGAAGTTAAGAGGTAAAATTAAAAAGGATATTAGGAATGCTGAGATAGAGCATGACAAATTCGTGACTACTAAAATTAAGGAAAACCCAAAGATTTTTATAACTGCATTAAGAGCAAGAGAGTAACTAAAGCAAGGGTAGAGGCTATTAGAGACCATGAGGGCAATTTTTGTGTGGAGGCGGAAGATGTTAGTATGGTTCTTTATGAATACTTTGCGTTTGTTTTCAAAAAGTAAAGGGGTGATGCAGATACTGCTACCGAGGAAGAGTGTGAAATATTGCCTGAAATAAACATAGTGAGAGAGGAGGTATTAAGGAGTTTAGCAGCTTTGAAAGTAGTTAAGTTCTCAGGCTCAGTGAAATGCATCCTAGGCTGTTGAGCGAAGTAAAAGAGGGAAATAGCAGAGGCCTTGACCATTATTTTCCAGTCCTCTTTGGATTTGGGCATGGTGCCGGAGGACTGGAGGACTGCTAATGTGGCACCCTTGTTTAAGAAGGGAGAAAGGCATAGGCCTTTAATTACTCGACCTATCAGCCTAACCTCAACGGTGGAAATATTATTGGAAAAAAATCCTGAAAGACAGGATAAATCTACATTTGGAAAGGCAAGGTTTAATTAGGGACAGTCAGCACGGATTTGTTAGGGGAAGATCATGTTTGAGTAACGTGATTGAATTTTTTGAGGAGGTAACCAAGAGAGTCGATGAGGGTAGTGCGGCCGATTATAGTGCATATGGCCTTTAGCAAAGCTTTTAAGGTCCCACATAGACTGATCACGTAGTTTAAACCCCATGGGATCCAGGGCAAAGTGGCTAGTTGGATCCAAAGTTGGCTTGGAGGTAGGAAACAAAGGGTAATGGTTGATGGGTGATTTTGTGACTGGAAGGATGTTTCCAGTGAGGTTCCGCAGGGCTCAGTACAGGGTCCCTTGCTTTTTGTGGTATATATCAATGATTTAGATTTGAATATAGGGAATGTGATTAAAAAAATTTTCAGATGACACGAAAACTGGCTGTGTGGTTGATAATGAAGAGAAAAGTCGTGGACTGCAGATGGATGTCAACCTACTGGTCAGGTGGGCAGAGCAGTGGTAAATGGAATTTCATTCGGAGAAGTGTGAGGTAATGGACTTTGGGAGGGCTAATAAGGAAATGGTATACACATTAAGTGGTAGGCTACTTAGTGTAGATGAACAAAGGGACCTTGGAGTGGTTGTCCACAGATTGCTGAAAGTAGCAGGCAAGGTGGTTAAGAAGGCATACAGAATGTTTGTATTTATTGGCTGAGCATATAATACAAGAACAAGGAGGTTATGCTTAAATTGTATAATACGCTGGTTAGGCCACAGCTGGCATTCTAGGAAGGACGTGTACTAGAGAGGGTGCAGAGGAGATTTACTAGGATGCTGCCTAGAATGGAGAATCTTGGCTATGAGGATAGATTCGATAGGCTGGGTTTGTTCTCATTGTAACAGAGGAGGCTGAAAAGAGATCCCATTGATGTGTACAAATTGTTGAGGGGCCTGTATAGTGGGTAATAAGGGTCTATTTCCATTGGTTGAGGGGGCATAGTTTTAAGGTGGTTGGTGGAAGGTTTAGAGGGGATTTGAAGGGGGCTTCTTTACGCAGACGGTTGTGGGGGTTGGATCTCACTGCCTGGAAGAGTGGTGGATGCAGAAACCCTCATCACATTTAATAGGTGCTTGGATGGCACTTAAAGTGCAATAACCTGCAGGGTTACGGGCCCAGAGCTGGTAATTGGGATTAGACTGAATAACCTCCGGCGCAGATATGATGATACATATTGCTGGGGATCAAATGGGTGATCGACTGGACTAGTTTTGATCGCCTGGATGGGTTGGAGAGGAATTTTCCCAGATTTTCTCCCCCAATTGGCCTGGGTTTTTATCTGGTTTTTGCCTCTCCCAGGAGATCACATGGCTCCGGTTGGATGGAATGTAGAATGTTTTAGTGTAAGGGGTGTCACAGTTGTGTGAGGCGAACTGGTTGGGCTGGATGCACTTTACGTTTCCACCACTGTTACTTGTTCATAGGTTTAAATGTAAACTTTTCAGCATGCTGATCGAGGGCCACGCAGCTTTTTGTCGGCCGGCATGGACACAATGGGCTGAAATGGCTTCCTTCTGCGCTGGAAATTTTGACATCTGTGTCTCTATCAGTTCTATAATCAGTACAGATACTGTCAGTAATATCAGCTCATAATCAGCACAGATACTGTCAGTAATATCAGCGCTATAATCAGCACAGATACTGTCAGTAATATCAGCGCTATAATCAGCACAGATACTGTCAGTAATATCAGCTCTATAATCAGCATAGATATTGTCAGTAAAGCCAGCTCCATAATCAGCACAGATAATATCAGTAGTATCAGCTCAGTATCTATACTGATTATAGGCAGTAATATCAGTTCCATGATCCGCAAAAATACTGTCAGTAATATCAGCTCCATAATCAGCACAGATACTGTCAATAATATCAGCTCTATAATCAGTACAGATACTGTCAGTAATATCAGCTCCATAAGAAGCACAGATACTGTCAGTAATATCAGCTCGATAATCAGTACAGATACTGTCAGTAATATCAGCTCCATATTCAGCACAGATACTGTCAGTAATATCAGCTCTATAATCACCACGGATACTGTCAGTAATATCAGTTCTATAATCACTACATATACTGTCAGTAACATCAGCTATAATCAGTACAGATACTGTCAGTAATATAAGCTCTATAATCAGTACAGATATTTTCAGTAATATCAGCTCCATAATTAGTACAGATACTGTCAGTAATATCAGCTCTATAATCAGCACAGATATTGTCAGTAAAGCCAGCTCCATAATCAGCACAGATAATGTCAGTAATATCAGCTCAGTATCTATACTGATTATAGTCAGTAATATCAGCTCCATAATCAGCACAGATACTGTCAATAATATCAGCTCTATAATCACCACGGATACTGTCAGTAATATCAGTTCTATAATCACTACATATACTGTCAGTAACATCAGCTATAATCAGTACAGATACTGTCAGTAATATAAGCTCTATAATCAGTACAGATATTTTCAGTAATATCAGCTCCATAATTAGTACAGATACTGTCAGTAATATCAGCTCTATAATCAGCACAGATATTGTCAGTAAAGCCAGCTCCATAATCAGCACAGATAATGTCAGTAATATCAGCTCAGTATCTATACTGATTATAGTCAGTAATATCAGCTCCATAATCAGCACAGATACTGTCAATAATATCAGCTCTATAATCAGTACAGATACTGCCAGTAATATCAGCTCCATAAGAAGCACAGATACTGTCAGTAATATAAGCTCGATAATCAGTACAGATACTGTCAGTAATATCAGCTCTATAATCACCACGGATACTGTCAGTAATATCAGCTCTATAATCAGCACAGATACTGTCAGTAATATCAGTTCTATAATCACTACAGATACTGTCAGTAACATCAGCTATAATCAGTACAGATACTGTCAGTAATATAAGCTCTATAATCAGTACAGATACTGTCAATAATATCAGCTCTATAATTAGCACCGATATTGTCAGTAAGATCAGCTTCATAATCAGCATAGATTCTGTCAGTAATTTCAGTTCTATAATCAGTACAGATATTTTCAGTAATATCAGCTCCATAATTAGTACAGATACTGTCAGTAATATCAGCCCCATAATCAGCACAGATACTGTCAGTAATATCAGCTCTATAATCAGCACAGATATTGTCAGTAATATCAACTCAATAATCAGTACAGATACTGTCAGTAATATCAGCTCCATAATCAGTACAGATACTGTCAGTAATATCAGCTGAATAATCAGCACAGATATTAGAAGTAATATCAGCTTTACAATCAGTACAGATACTGTCAGTAATATCAGCTCCATATTCAGCACAAATACTGTCATTAATATCAGCTCTATAATCAGTACAGATACTGTCAGTAATATCAGCTCAGTATCTGTACTGATTATAGTCAGGAATATCAGCTCCATAATCAGTACAGATAGTGTCAGTAATATCATCTCTATAATCAGTACAGATACTGTCAGTAATATCAACTGCATAATCAGCACAGATATTGGCAGTAATATCAGCTCTATAATCACCACGGATACTGTCAGTAATATCAGCTCTATAATCAGCACATATACTGTCAATAATATCAGCTCTTTAATCAGTACAGATATTGTCAGTAATATCAACTCTATATACCTGTTCCTTATAGTGACAAGAAGTGGATTCAAACTGCTGTGATCGTGAATGGCTAATCTCACACTTTTTTGATACAGGATCCCGGGCCCGACTCTTGCCAGGACTGTGTATCAGGTTCCTAGCAGGTGTCTATGGGTTTTCACTGTGTATCAGGATCATGCCATTTGTGCATGGGTTTTCACCCTATATCGGGATCCTGGCAGGTGTGTATGGGGATTCTCAATGTATCAGCATCATTGCCTGTTATGTTTGGGGTTTCCCAATATCACAATTTACACCGTTTTTATGGGGGTTCACAGTATATCAGGATACTGCCAGCTGTGCATGCGGTTTCACAGTGTATTAGGATCCTGCCAGGTGGGTATGGAGATTCACATTCTGCACACTCTCCCTTCACCTTTACTAAAAGCAATATTAAATGCACCTTTCGGGATTTTGTTTCTCCCCTTCTCTGCAGAAGTTGCTGAATCTGGCCGGGTTAAATTCCACAGTCTTTACCTTTCCTTTCGTGCCTCACCATCAGCCGCCACACTGAGAGTCAGCAGGATTTGCACTGTGGTAGGCATCACAGTAAATTCCAATCCTGCCCTCAATTGACATCCATAACTTCCCAATTGAGGTCACTTGGTCGCTATCAAGAGCAGGGGATGTGGTTGATTGTACTCTTAGTTGGCCCAGTGGAACTGAGGCTAATTATAGCCCTGAACTGCTGCCTTGACAGATATCAACTAACAGCACAGATGAAGGATTGAACTTGGGACCAAAAAACAGACATTTTAGAAAGGCTGAAGTCCGTTAAATAGAGAGCTTTACAATCACTGCACAGTAGAGAAGGGAGCGTCTGTTAGTGGACAGTGGAAGGGCCGAGAGAACACGCGCTGAGTGAGGGGTCGGGGGCCTGGGGAACCTGCGCTGTGTGGGAGCGGGACCAGGGGAACCTGTGCTGTGTGGGGGCGGGGCCTGTGATGCTCGCTGTGTGGGGGCGGGGCCTGGGAAACCCGCGCTGTGCGGTGGCGGGCCTGGGGAACGCGCTCTGTGTGGGGGCGGGCCTGGGGAACGCGCTCTGTGGGGGCGGGACCTAGGGAACGCACTGTGTGTGGGGTCGGGGTCTGGGAAGACCGCTTTGTGTGATTTACTTTATTGGAAGGGTAAAGATTATAGAGTAAACATGCAGATTGCGCGGGGAAGGATGGGCTCCTCTTTTCCCCTATTGCAGTTTTCTTTCTCACTGTGGAGGCCCATAGATGGTGCTTACAAGGTGTGAGCAGCAGAGAATGTTGGCTGCTTGTTGTTTAACGCTAATAATCTCTGAGGCAGCCAGTCGTGGAAGTATACCGATCAGGACGACAGGAAGTCCAACCAGACAAGTGCATTCATGACCAGAACTGTCAGTGACTCAGTCTCAGGCCCATTCTGATTTTTGTGTCCGTTGTGTTAGGACTCATCCTTCTTATATTCAATACATATTACTGGACGATATGAGAGCAATGTTTAACTTGATGCAAGATGGGATGGGGTGAATAGAAACTAGCTGTTTCTAGTGGTTGAGGGGTCAGGACAAGGAGCCACGGATACAGGATTAAATGTCAGAGATTGAGAACATTGATCAGGAGAAACTTCTTCACACAGAGCGTTGTGAGAATGTGGAATTCACTTCCAGGGTCAGTGGTTGGCGCACAGGTTCTGTGGTTACAAGGGGTCCTCGTGTTTTCATCCAAGGCAGGCCGCAACCCAGTCATTTGCTTCAAATATTGATGCACTGGTTCAAGCTCAGAAGTGGCAGGAATCGTGAGTAGCAATAGCAGGAAATAAAATCTAAATGTAAGTAAGTCCGATATAGTCTATCTTCATCTATTTATTTTTTAATAACTTTTGTTGAATGTAGCCCACACCAAGTCTGAGGATATCGGGTCAGTCCCACCACAGAAAATACCCCTGAGGTTGTTGGAAGAGTAGGGAAGCCCAAGTGGAGATTTAAGTGAGGTGTTTAACATCACAAAGGGTTTAGATGGAGTAAATAGCGAGACACGTTTTCCAATGGCTGAAGGGTCGATAACCAGAGGACACAGATTTAAGATGATTGGCAAAAGAATCAGAGGTGACATGAGGAAAAACTTTTTTACTCATGACTGGTTAGGATTTGTAATGCACTGCCTGTTAGGTTGGTAGATACAGATTCAATAGTAGCCTTCAAAAGGGACTTGAAGGAGAAGAAATTGCAGGGATATGGGGAAAGGGAAGGAGGTGGGACTAAACGGATTGCTCTTCGAAATAGCTGGCACATACTCGATGGACAGAATTGTCTCCTTCTGTGCGGTACTATTTGATGAGTGTATGACAATCTCTTTCTATTTTAATATTGCTGATGTTATTGTCTATCACATCCCACAGCTGGAATCTAAGCATCATGCACAGGAGTGTAGATTGATGTGAAAATCATATTTAACGGTCTACTGACCCCTGACTTAGCAGGAAAAGCTTTTGCTATCACTAATACAATTGTGCACCATCAGATTTACCAAATATTTCTTAGCTTCTCTAATGGCTGCTTTCGTCTCCCTCAATTGTGGGTGATGTTTGTCTCTATTCTTGTGTAACTGGAATGCATCTTGCTGTGGGAGTCTTGTCTCGGGCATGCGGACAATGAGGCCTGCCCAACGGAGCTGGTCAAGTGTTGTCAGTGCTTCGATACTGGGGATGTTGGCCTGATCCAGGTGAGCAGAGGAAACGTTTCAAGGACACCTTCAAAGCCTCCTTGAAAAAATGCAACATCCCCACCGACAGCTGAGCGTCCCTGGCCAAAGACCGCCCTACGTGAAGGAACAGCATCTGGGAGCGTGCTGAGCACCTTGATTCTTTTCATGCCGAAAACAAGTGCAGGCAGCAGAAGTAGCGTGCGGCAAAACAGACTCCCCACCCACGCTTTCCTTCAACCATTGTCCGTCCCACCTGTGACAGAGACGGTAATTCCTGTATTGGACTGAGAACTCACTTTTAGAGTGGAAGCAAGTCTTCCTCGATTTTGAGAGACTTCCCATGATGATGATGCATCTTGATCTAAGCTGGGTTCAGTGTAAAACAGTTCTGGGAGTCGGGAATCATTCACCCCAGACGTACATTGACGGCTCCTTCATTTAGCGCCCATTTTCACCATTTGACCAAAATTACCCCCGCCCCCATCTTGGCCACCTCTTTAGCGCCTAAAGTATTCAGCAAAAATAGCACCTCCCTCCCTCTGTGGTAGTGTGTTCAGTTCTGGGTATCACACCTTAAGGGGATATATTGGTCTTAGAGTGCAGTGTACCTGAAAGATAAATGAAAGATGAGGGGTTGACTTATGAGGAAAAGGTTGAGTAGATTGGGCCTCTACTCAATGGAATTCAGAAAAAGGAGAGGTGATCTTATCGAAATATATAGGATTATGAGGTGGATGCAGAGAGGATGTTTCCACTGATAGGGGAGACGAGAACTAGAGGGCATGATCTTAGAATAAGGAGCCGCCCATTTAAAATTGAGATGAGGAGAAATTTTTTCTCTCAGGGTTGCGGATCTGTGGAATTTGCTGCCTCAGGAGATGTGGAAATTGGGACATTGAATAAATTTAAGACAGAAATGGACAGTTTCTTAAACGATAAGGGAATAAGGGCTTATGGAGAACTGGCAGGGAAGTGGAGCTGAGTCCATGATCGGATCAGCCATGATCATATTAAATGGCTGAGCAGGCTCGAGGGGCCATATGGCCGACTCCTACTCCTATTTCTTATGGTCTTATGAACTCCAAGGGTTAAATTTCGAAGAGAGATTACACAATTATGGTTGTATTCTCTGTGATTTGAGAAGATTGAGTGATTTGATCGACGTTTTCAAGATAGTAAAGCAAACTGATAGTTTCTCTTTATCGACTCTGTTTCTGCTGGTTGGGAATTTTAAAACGAGAGGTCATAGGCTACGAATTAGAGCCAGTCCTTTTACGACGGAGGTTAGGAAATATTTGTACACGCAAAGTATGGTAGAAGTGTCAAGCTCCCTTCCAGAAACGGCAGTTGTTGCTGGGGTCATTTGATCATTTTATATCTGAGATGGATAGATTTTTGTTAACCAAAGGTATTAAGGATATGGGTCAAATGCGGGTATATTGAGTTAGATCACAGATCAGCCACGATCTGTTTGAATGGCGTGACAGACTCTTGGAGCTAACTGGCCCGATCGTGTGCCTATGTTCCCTCCATCATAGAGTCAGAAATGGGCCCGTTCGCTAATGGTTATAGTATTCAGCTCCATGCATAACCCCTCGGATAATGAAATAGTCCATAATAACCACTAACAAGAGAGTTTCAACACCTCCCCATCACATTCAATGGTATTATCTTCACGGAATCCCATCTCACCAACATTCTGCGTGTCGCCATTGATAGGAAAGCCAACTGACCAGACACGTAAACGGCGTGGCTACGAGAGTTTAGTGTACCTCGCATAAGGCACCAGGCAAGAATGTAATGGAACAGTTATCTGGAAGGATGCTGCTGCAAGATTCAAGAAGCTGTACACCACGTAATTCAAAGCAGTATGAATATAATGGTGAATGGGCCGAGAAACACGATCAAAGTAGTAAACTGCAAGGTTGAGTGAAATGAGGAAGTTGTTGACAAACACTGATCAACCGATTGGATGGAATGTTTGCCAGAGTAGTGGGACCAATATTCCCCATATTGTTGGGTTATTCAGGTCTGGGCCGGACACTGTCCCCACCACTGACCCTGTTCCTAATACCGACCCGAACACTCACCCTGCCCCAACCCTACAACGCTTTTAAATTGTACAATTAAACCAAGTTCCCCCTTGTTAAAGGGGCACATCAACTAGAACCTGCAAACTAACCAAATGAACCAAAAATGTTTAATCAATAGTTGGTTGCCAGGGGTAATGATGCACTCCAGTCCCTCCTGTGCGCACCTCTCGCGGAAGCACGCGAGTGTACCAGTGGACACGATGCGCCCCATGTCCAGGCATACCCTGGCATGAAGGTAGCCGCAGAAGAGGCAGGCAGTCGGGCTGAACAAACCACTCGACCACCTGCTGCCTGGACCAGTTAATGGCCACCTTGGCCAGGCCCAGGAGCAGTCCTACGAGGAGGCCTTCCTGCTCCACTCCACACAGGATTCTCAAAGATCAGGAGCGTGGGATTGAAGTGCCACCATATATCCAGGAGCAGCCCCTATAAATAATGGAAGAGGGGCTACAACTATTTCAGTTGAACGTAAACCAAGTGCCCCCTTTTGACAAGGGCACCAGAACCAACAAATTTCAAACTAAACTTTTACAGTAACTTACATCAAATTAAAATGTGGTTACCAGGGGTGATGCACTCCAGTCCCTCCGGCGCCCACCTCTCGCGGAAGACCGCGAGCATACCGATGGACACCATATGCTCCATCTCCAGGAACACCCTGGCTCGGATGTAACCACGGTAGAAAGGCAGGCAGTCGGGCTGAACGACCCCCTCGACCGCCCACTGCCTGCACCAGTGAATAGCCACCTTGGCAATGCCCAGGAGCAATCTCACGAGGAGGCCTTCCAACCTGCCCGCTCCCCTCCGCACTGGAAGCCCAAAGATCAGGAGCGTGGGATTGAAGTGCCACCAGAAATCTAGGGGCAGTCCCTTTAAATAATGGAAGAGGGTCTGCAATTTCACACACTTTGTAAAAGCATAGAATACGGACTCGGGTCACTGGCCACTAGGGCCGACCAATGAGAAATTGATTAAAAGTGAGATTTGATTGGTCAATTCACGGTTAGAATCCCAGTATAGGAGCTGCGGTCATTAGCAGCTGAATGGCGCTCTTCCTGAAGGTCTCTAGAGTTGAGAAAGAGCAACATTTTAGTGAACGGATGATTATTTCTCTGTCCCTGAGCTCAGTTTATCGTTTCCTTCTGTCTCTAGTTGGGAAACAAAATGTTTCGCGGTTGAATCGGGAGCACTTCCTGTGCTAATGCTGTCAATCTAATCTTTTATTTATGGGCTGCTGGTAACCGTATTGTTGGGTTTTCCAGGTCTGGGGCGTGCTCCTGGGCTGTAGGTAACCGTATTGTTGGGTTTTCCAGGTCTGGGCTGAGCTCCTAGACTGGGCTGCAGGTAACCGTATTGTTGGATTTTCTTCGGCCGGCTCCAGGTGTCGGCTACTTGTTTCCTTCTGATTTGGGGCAAGCCGCTTTTGCCAGCTATTCGGATGAGTGTAGCGCCGTCATTTCAGAGCTCGTTTCATTTAGTCTCCTTCCCTCTATTTACCGACACATTACCGGATCCTCCAGATACGTTCAGGTTAACCTCTTAACTGAGCTGATAGTGATTCCTTTTGCTGCACATTGGATCTTTCATTCGGCGTAAAACTGGCAGATATGGCGAGTGGTGCCAAAATAAATATGCCTTGTAAACCTTGGAAATGTGGCCTACCAAAGGCCGCCGTGAGTCCTATGATCGAAAGGAAAGATCTGAGTCTGGTAAGTTACCTTTCTTTATACTTGGTCTCTAAAATCCAGCTGTTCGGAGTTCCATGGTTTAGTGGCCGAGTCTGGAGCAGGTTCACTCGGTGAGCGGGATGTTTTAATGTCGTCTCATTATTCTAAAGATCTTTCTAGTGGCCGTAAGGATTTAAAGAGAAACTTGCATCTGTCATGATCTGGATGTCTCAAAGCGCCTTAATAGACTAACTTGTGAAGGGTACTCCTGTTGAGCGAGCCTGGAGATTAATCTCGTCCCAGTTCTAATGGGCTGCCCCACATTGAGTTGTTTGCAATCTTATTCTGAGCTTTTAGAAATGAACTGTGGGGAGTAGAATTGTTCCCTTGTAAACTCAGTAGTGCAGGGGCCCTTTCTCTCGGGAGTTGTGATGGTGGCACTCGGGCCTGGGATTATTCCTCAGCTCCGAATGCTCAAGTCTGAGTAGGAATCGCAGGATAGCGCAGATGAATACGTGGCTTGAGCAGTGGTGCAGCAGGGAGGGATTCAAATTCCTGGGGCATTGGAACCGGTTCTGGGGGAGGTGGGACCAGTATAAACCGGACGGTCTGCACCTGGCCAGGACCAGAACCAATGTCCTAGGGGGAGTGTTTGCTAGTGCTGTTGGGGAGGAGTTAAACTAATATTGCAGGGGGATGGGAACCTATGCAGGGAGACAAAAATGAGGCAAAAGCAAAAGACAGAAAGGAGATGAGGAAAAGTGGAGGGCAGAGAAACCCAAGGTAAAGAACAAAAAGGGCCACTGTACAGCAAAATTCTAAAAGGACAAAGGGTGTTAAAAAAGCAAGCCTGAAGGCTTTGTGTCTTAATGCAAGGAGTATCCGCAATTAGGTGGATGAATTAAGTGTGCAAATAGATGTTAACAAATATGATGTGATGGGGATTACGGAGACGTGGCTCCAGGATGATCAGGGCTGGGAACTCAACATCCAGGGGTATTCAACATTCAGGAAGGATAGAAAAAAAAGGAAAAGGAGGTGGGGTAGCATTGCTGGTTAAAGAGGAGATTAATGCAATAGTTAGGAAAGACATTAGCTTGGATGATGTGGAATCTATATGGGTAGAGCTGCAGAACACTAAAGGGCAAAAAACGTTAGTGGGAGTTGTGTACAGACCTCCAAACAGTAGTAGTGATGTTGGGGAGGGCATCAAACAGGAAATTAGGAGTGCATGCAATAAAGGTGCAGCAGTTATAATGGGTGACTTTAATATGCACATAGATTGGCCAACCAAACTGGAAGCAATACGGTGGAGGAGGATTTCCTGGAGTGCATAAGGGATGGTTTTCTAGACCAATATGTCGAGGAAACAACTAGGGGGGAGGCGATCTTAGACTGGGTGTTGTGTAATGAGAGAGGATTAATTAACAATCTCATTGTGCGAGGCCCCTTGGGGAAGAGTGACCATAATATGGTGGAATTCTGCATTAGGATGGAGAATGAAACAGTTAATTCAGAGGCCATGGTCCAGAACTTAAAGAAGGGTAACTTTGAAGGTATAAGGCGTGAATTGGCTAAGATAGATTGGCGAATGATACTTAAGGGGTTGACTGTGGATGGGCAATGGCAGACATTTAGAGACCGCATGGATGAATTACAACAATTGTACATTCCTGTCTGGCATAAAAATAAAAAAGGGAAGGTGGCTCAACCGTGGCTATCAAGGGAAATCAGGGATAGTATTAAAGCCAAGGAAGTGGCATACAAATTGGCCAGAAATAGCAGCGAACCTGGGAACTGGGAGAAATTTAGAACTCAGCAGAGGAGGACAAAGGGTTTGATTAGGGCAAGGAAAATGGAGTACGAGAAGAAGCTTGCAGGGAACATTAAGGCGGATTGCAAAAGTTTCTATAGGTATGTAAAGAGAAAAAGGTTAGTAAAGACAAACGTAGGTCCCCTGCAGTCAGAATCAGGGGAAGTCATAACGGGGAACAAAGAAATGGCAGACAAATTGAACAAGTACTTTGGTTCAGTATTCACTAAGGAGGACACAAACAACCTTCCGGATATAAAAGGGGTCAGAGGGTCTAATAAGGAGGAGGAACTGAGGGAAATCTTTATTGGTCGGGGGCATCTCTCGTGTGGGCTGGGGCACTGACATTCCGAACAGGCCCTGGACACGGATCCCGGGGTTTGTGTAAATGTGACTTTAAACTGGCTCAATGGCGGTTTGGCCTCAGTATCTATACTTGAGGAGCTCTGACTACTTCCCTTACCCCCACATTCTGCCTCAATTCTACTTTGCTCCACCTGTATTTGCAGAAGGCGAAGCGACGAGCGCTGGAATCCCCAGCACGCTTCCGAACTCGGTGAATTGGCTGGCGGCCTGGAGCGGATCCATAGACGGCCGCCTGTCCGCCACCGGGGGATGCCGCCCGGCCTCGGGGGTAAGTAAAGCCCAGTGTCCCTCAACCTCCAGCGGGTGAAGCCTTTAGACTAGACGTTTGACCGCTGGGCCTGATGTTTGCGGCCGAAGAGGGTAATGAGCTCGGGTTTCTAGGAGGGACCGAGGATCTGGGGACCCTGCCTGCTGGCACCGTCCGGCTTGTCCGAGCTCGTTCTCCGTCGACCGATGACTGCCGAAGGATTAGGTTCGTCGAGTTGGTGCTCGAACTGGTTTCAACATGGATTTGAGGGAGGGATTGTTCACTCCAGCAATGTAATCTAGTAAATTATAAAGCAGGCCCCTGGGTGACCGTTGCTGGATTATCCCAGGGACCCGGGCTAGTGAGCAGAAATAGGACAATATTGCAAGTTAGTGCGTGGCTAGAGACGTGGCGTCGGAGGGAGGGCTTCCGATTTCTGTGAAATTGGAACCAATTCTGTGGCAGGAGGGACTTGTTCAATATGGAAAGGCTACACCAGAATAGAGCTGGGACCAATATCCTTGCGACAGGTTAACTATTACTGTAGGGGTCGGTTTAAGCTAATTCGCGTGTGCATAAAGATGTAGTATGAAAGAAAGGAACCATACAGGACTTTGAATAGTTGCAAATACCATTAGGTGGAAACAAATGCAAAGGTCGGGTTTGGCGTTCGTTTAAATGTAAGAACTGAGTTGAGCTGCAGCCACAAATAACCACGTGATAAGATGTCGTAATTCTAACGAGACCTGGCTCAAATGGCAGCGTTGCATGCTTCATATGCCTGACTATAAGATGGGGAGGGAACAAATACGAGACGTAGCAGTTATGACTGAGGAAAATATTATTCGAAATGTCCTTGAGGGATCAAAGACGTAATGTATTTGTTTGTAGTTGTTGAAAAACGAGCTATTGCGCTACATGGCATATTTGATGGGTCATTTAATAGTAGAGATACATGGGCAGATTTTTTCGAACTAGATACGCATGAACGATAGTGATGCCTCTATTGAATGCGGCAGAGAAGGGAGGGATTTCTGGTGCGCTCAAGAGCATTTTCTAGATCAGCATGTTTATTTCACGAGGAAGACGGCATAGCTGGATCGAGTCCTTGGGAATGAAATGGGTCAACTGGATGTCCCAGTTGGAGAGCATCTCTAATAATTAGCATAGTATTGTAACGTTTAGCCTAGATTATATAGAGGACAATAAGCAATCTAGACAAGAGGGCTATTTAGCGAATTGAGGAATCTGGCTTGGGTAAATTGGAGTCGAGACTTGCAGTGAGGAATGTAACTGAGCAATGCGCGGACCAGAAGAGCTAGTTTGGGTTCTCTGACCACATTCCTATAAGGGAGGGCATCCGAAGCTCCCTGGATGACTGAGTTAGATTTAGGATAACTCAAAGGGGTATATGCAATGTCGGCTTGAATAAACAAGGGAGGATCAGGATGAATATAAAGTAGAAGGGGCAAAACACAGTATGACAATGGATTGGTGGGTAACATAACGGCAAATTAACCAAGAATTTTCAGAAGCCGTTATGCTAGTTGGGGATTTATTGGTGGAAGCGGAAGGCACAACTGAAGTACAAAACTAGTTTACCAGTTTGGGAAAACTATAGTAAACGACGAGTTTGCCATGATACTGTAAGCGATAAAAAAAAATAAGGATACTAAAGGGGTAAGTCCAGATTTTTAAAGGTCCAGATGGGATGCAGCCTCTGTTACTGAGAAGTAAGGGTCAAAATTTAGGAGGTGTTGGCCCCGATGTTCCAATCCTTAGATACAGGGGTGGTGCCAAAGGACTGAATAGCAAATGTGACACCATTTTGAAAGAGGAAATGGCTAAACCTAGAAATTGGAGCTAGTTAGTTTAACCTTGGTCATGGGGCAGCTTTTGGTAACCATAATCTTGGAGAGAAAAAAACATTCACTTTGGACAATGGAGCCAGCACGCATTTGTTTACGTGATTGGTTGATTTGTGGTCAAAGGGTGGATGAGGCTTGTGCAGTTGCTGGTTCATATGACCTTTAAAAAGGCGTTTGATAAATATCACATTGGCTTCAATTTAATACAGAGCAACATGGATACAAATGGGATCGAACACTCCGTTGTGGCGAATGGCTGTTTTTTGGACTAGAGCTACGCAGAGAGTTCTCAAGGTTATACTATTATTACTGCGGTTTGATGCACAATTTCGAAATTTGCAGATGACTCGGAACTTCGAAGTGTAATAGACTTCAGACCGGGTAGTGGAATGGGCCGAAACATTGCCGATTAAATTCAACGCAGAAATTGATACATTTTGGTAGATGAAATTGAGGTGATGAATTTTCTTTCCAAAATACAGGCATATTTAATAGTACAATTTTAAAGGGGGTACAGGAAGAGGCCTGTAGGTGCTTGTGCACAAATCTTTGAAGGTGGCAGGGGAGCTTAATCAAGCATATGGCATCGTGGGCGCGTTATAAATAGCAGCATAGAGCACATTCCAGGAAGTTACAATACTTCTGCCTCAGGTGCAGTCTTGTCTCCACCTCTGGTCACAGGTTAAGAAGGACTTGAAGATTTTGGAGAGGGTACTAGATTTTTTTTTAGGCATTGTTTCAGGAATGAGGGATTACATTTGAGCTGATAGACTATAGAAGCTGATTCTCCCTAGAGCAGAGAAGGCCAAGAGGCTACTTGATTGAGATGTTCAAAGTTATGAAGGGTTTAGAAATGATCTGTTTCCAATGGCTGAAGGGCCACTAGGGCACAGATTTAAGGTGATTTGCAAAGAAAGCAGAGGCGACTTGACTTTTTTTAGCAACGACTAGCTAGGATTTGGAATGCACTGCCTGATAGCGGGGAAGAAGCAGATTGAATAAGGAATAGGATCAATATTGGAAGGATAAAATATTGCATTGATATGGAGTGGGACTAACTGGGTTGATTTACAAAAGAGCACACACAGTCTCAAATGCTACTCTGGATATCGTGGCAGTTGGTTTTGCCCTGGTGGCACCTCCCGCACTTTCCTTGCTGAAAGTGGACCAGTCCACTCTAAAGCAGTTTGCAGACTCGTCTTGTTAATTATACCTAATTACATCCCCGGAGCCGGGGACTGCGGTCAATTGACCATAACTGTCGCCAGAAATCGGCCTGGATTCTACCATCTGCTCTTCAATTTGGTGTAGCCTTTGAGCTTGGTCATGGCAGTAATTTTTCCCACGTCCAGTTGCTTCTCTAGACTCCTCAGTAATTTTCCCGGAAAATAAATCTATAGTTCACCGTGGATGATCTCATCTTTACATAGTTAACTCCTAGTCTGTACTACCCATGAATACCATTCGGCTATTGCCATGATTATTGATTAATGCCAATTTTTTCACTTGCTCCGTGTAATGCTTCCTTATTGCACCAAGCAGATGATCATCTAAAGATCACTTTGATAAATTAATCGCCCTCTCTCCCAATAGGATTGCTACAGACTAACAATCGGGCGATAGAGTTCATGTGGCGATCACCTGGAAGCCCAAGGTGACGGCGCCTTGAAATCCCACAGTTCTCAGGTAAGTTGCAACCAACATGTCGGTCTGAACTGGGCTTGTTCCTTCAGTATAATGTGGATAAATGTGAGGTTATCCACTTTGGTGGTAAAAACAGAGAGACAGACTATTATCTGAACGATGACAGATTAGGAAAAGGAGAGGTGCAACGAGGCCTGGGTGTCATGGTACATCAGTCATTGAAGGTTGGCATGCAGGTACAGCAGGCGGTTAAGAAAGCAAATGGCATGTTGTCCTTCATAGCGAGGGGATTTGAGTACAGGGGCCGGGAGGTGTTGCTACAGTTGTACAGGGCCTTGGTGAGGCCACACCTGGAGTATTGTGTACAGTTTTGCTCTCCTAACTTGAGGAAGGACATTCTTGCTATTGAGGGAGTGCAGCGAAGGTTCACCAGACTGATACCAGGGATGGTGGGACTGACCTATCAAGAAAGACTAAATCAACTGGGCTTGTATTCACTGGAGTTCAGAAGACTGAGAGGGGACCTCATAGAAACATTTAAAATTCTGACGGGTTTAGACAGGTTGGATGCAGGAAGAATGTTCCCAATGTTGGAAGTCCAGAACCAGGGGTCACAGTCTAAGGATAAGGGGTAAGCCATTTAGGACCGAGATGAGGAGAAACTTCTTCACCCAGAGAGTGGTGAACCTGTGGAATTCTCTACCACAGAAAGTAGTTGAGGCCAATTCACTAAATATATTCAAAAGGGAGTTAGATGAAGTCCTTACTACTCGGGGGAGCAAGGGATATGGCGAGAAAGCAGGAAGGGGGTACTGAATTTGTATGTTCAGCCATGAACTCATTGAATGGCGGTGCAGGCTGGAAGGGCGAAATGGCCTACTCCTGCACCTATTTTCTATGTTTCTATGTATCCAGCTTCCCTATGACCTAACTCTAGCTTAACGAATCGGACCAGCGGTCCAAAGACAAGGCTCTTATTGAAACTTCTGCTTTTGACAATGCCGTAGTTTTGATGGGGACCAGGGAGAAGGTCTCCCCCCCCCCCCCCCCCCCCCCATACACAGCCGCATTACAGAAAATTCACGATTGCACTAGATAGGGTACACAGGAGATTTTCGATTATGTTGCCAGGACTGGATAATTTTAGCTGAGTAAAGATTGGATGGCTGAGGTTTTTTCTTTGGAACGAGGGAAGCTGGAGGTGCACGTTACTGAGGGGCCTATATACAATGGATAGGACGGATCTATTTCCCTTGGCAGGAATCAATAACCAGGGGCCATAGATTTACAGTAATTGGTACGAGGATTAGGAGAACTTTGTTTCACTTAGTGGGTGGTGGGGGGTCTGGAACTCGCTGCCTGAAAGGGTGGTAGAGGCAGAAACCCTCAACACATGTACTTGGATGTGCACTTACTGAACCGACAAGGCTACGGGCCAAGAGTTGGGATGTGGGTTAGGTTGCATAGCTCTTTTTGGCCGGCACTGAAACGATGGGCCTAAAATTGATAGAATTCTGATTTACACGAATCCAATGACACCACATTCAGCATCCATCTGCTGTTGTCACCCATGCTAGCTGCTCCTCTCGCAAATCAAGCTTCCTTTGTTCCAGAGCTACATCCGGATTTGGGTATAATATTCGAGGTCTATGTAAATTCTTTTCAAGCTGCGACTCCATGGGTAAAGGCACCACTAACAGCAATAATTGATGTCTAAATTACAAAACGGTCGGAGCTTCATGTCTTGGTCTGAACCTAAGATTCCTGCCCCTTCCGATCGCTTCAGGCTCACTAGACTTGGAGTATTGGATGTACTCGAAATCCATTTTCCCTTTGGTGGATAGGTAATGGTTGAAGTTGCGTCTGAACCTCCGACTGATGCTGCTGGTCTAGCGAATCTGAGGCGCTCGCTCCTGCTGCCCACTGCGTGAGGCTCAATCCCGTGAAGGTCAAATAAATAACAAGAAACTAGTGAACTTCCGGTGATTCTGGGGGCAGGGAGGTGAGGAAGTGGGACTAGTAGAAGTGATTGAGATAACAGACCCGGTGCTTTTGAAGTTCGGAACTAAACTAGCTGTCGTAGCCTCACTAATGGGTAACATGAGCTCAGCAAGTCTACAGCACTCCCAGCTGGTCTCACTCAGTCTGATGGCTTGAGCCTTAACTCGATGCTGGAGGAATTCTTTCCCTCCCAATAACACAATGTAAGTGGCCCTATATTTAGCTTCGGAATGATCACCCGATGCGTATTCTATGGACAATCAAATAGTAGGAAATATATGGACCAGCACAATTTGAGGTGCAAATGTAAGTAATATTGGAGGGGACATGCAATCATAATGAATGAATTATAGTAATGAGAAGGGGATGCATTTCTGATGTGTTTTCAGGAGAATGATCATTTCCATCCGATGATGCTGGATCTGGTTCTGAGGAAACGAGGTGGGTCAAATGGGTGAACATTTACGGAACAGCGATCACAGTATCATATGCTCAAATTAGCTATGGAAAATGACGGAACAATCTAGTGTAAAAATGTTTAACTGGGGAAGACTGATTTCAGTGGGACGAGAACTGATCAACTGGAATCAAAAGATTGGCAGGCAAAGAACAATGGGCTGCATTAAAGAGAAAATAGTTCAGGTACATTTGAAGTACATTCCCACGAGGTTTGCGGGGGCGGGGGAGGAGAGAGGAGTAAAGAGGGAGGTAGGGCAACTAAAGTCAGAGCTCCCTGCAGTCAGAATCAGGGGAAGTCATAACGGGGAACAAAGAAATGGCAGACCAATTGAACAAGTACTTTGGTTCGGTATTCACTAAGGAGGATACAAACAACCTTCCGGATATAAAAGGGGTCAGAGGGTCTAGTAAGGAGGGGGAACTGAGGGAAATCTTTATTAGTCGGGAAATTGTGTTGGGGATATTGATGGGATTGAAGGCCGATAAATCCCCAGGGCCTGATAGACTGCATCCCAGAGTACTTAGGGAGGTGGCCTTGGAAATAGCGGATGCATTGACAGTCATTTTCCAACATTCCATTGACTCTGGATCAGTTCCTATCGAGTGGAGGGTAGCCAATGTAACCCCACTTTTTAAAAAAGGAGGGAGAGAGAAAACAGGGAATTATAGACCGGTCAGCCTGACCTCAGTAGTGGGTAAAATGATGGAATCAATTATTAAGGATGTCATAGCAGTGCATCTGGAAAATGGTGACATGATAGGTCCAAGTCAGCATGGATTTGTGAAAGGGAAATCATGCTTGTTCTGGAATTTTTTGAGGATGTTTCCAGTAAAGTGGACAAAGGAGAACCAGTTGATGTGGTATATTTGGACTTTCAGAAGGCTTTCAACAAGGTCCCACACAAGAGATTAACGTGCAAAGTTAAAGCACATGGGATTGGGGGTAGTGTGCTGACGTGGATTGAGAACTGGTTGTCAGACAGGAAGCAAAGAGTAGGAGTAAACGGGTACTTTTCAGAATGGCAGGCAGTGACTAGTGGGGTACCGCAAGGTTCTGTGCTGGGGCCCCAGCTGTTTACATTGTACATTACTGCATTTAATCCCCTCGTCTAAATCATTATCTCCAAATTTGCGGATGACACTAAGTTGGATGGCAGTGTGAGCTGCGAGGAGGATGCTATTAGGCTGCAGAGTGACTTGGATAGGTTAGATGAGTGGGCAAATGCATGGCAGATGAAGTATAATGTGGATAAATGTGAGGTTATCCACTTTGGTGGTAAAAACAGAGAGACAGACTATTATCTGAATGGTGACAGATTAGGAAAAGGGAAGGTGCAACGAGACCTGGGTGTCATGGTACATCAGTCATTGAAGGTTAGCATGCAGGTACAGCAGGCAGTTAAGAAAGCAAATGGCATGTTGGCCTTCATAGCGAGGGGATTTGAATACAGGGGCAGGGAGGTGTTGCTACAGTTGTACAGGGCCTTGGTGAGGCCACACCTGGAGTATTGTGTACAGTTTTGGTCTCCTAACTTGAGGAAGGACATTCTTGCTATTGAGGGAGTGCAGCGAAGATTCACCAGACTGATTCCCGGGATGGTGGGACTGACCTATCAAGAAAGACTGGATCAACTGGGCTTGTATTCACTGGAGTTCAGAAGAATGAGGGGACCTCATAGAAACGTTTAAAATTCTGACGGGTTTAGACAAGTTAGATGCAGGAAGAATGTTCCCAATGTTGGGGAAGTCCAGAACCAGGGGTCACAGTCTGGGGATAATGGGTAAGCCATTTAGGACCGAGATGAGGAGAAACTTCTTCACTCAGAGCGTGGTGAACCTGTGGAATTCTCTACCACAGAAAGTAGTTGAGGCCAATTCACTAAATATATTCAAAAGGGAGTTAGATGAAGTCCTTACTACTCGGGGGATCAAGGGTTATGGCGAGAAAGCAGGAAGGGGGTACTGAAGTTTCATGTTCAGCCATGAACTCATTGAATGGCGGTGCAGGCTAGAAGGGCTGAATGGCCTGCTCCTGCACCTATTTTCTATGTTTATGTTTCCCTGGATGACAATATAGAATGATGAATCAGAACACATGACGGATGTCAGGTTGCAAATATATGATCATCTGGCTATATACAAAGCACAGATTTGAGGGTGAGAATAAAATGGCAGCCAACGTAAGTTAATCCAAAAGTCATCAAGCATACAAATAGTAAATGGGTAGTGAGGAGGGATGTTGAAAATTAGGGACCAAAGAGACATGTGCATGGAGGCAGAGGGTATGGCCAGGTACTAAATTAATACTTGGCATCTGTCTTCACCAAGAAAGAGGATGCTGTCATAGACCTCGTGAAAGAGGATAGTGGTGAGACTTGATATGATGAAAAAATGAGGTATTGGGAAGGCTGGCAGAGGACTGGAGAATTGAAAATGTTAAGCCAGTGTTGAAAACCCAACAGATACAAGCCATTCAGTTTAACCTTGGTAATAGGGAAGCTTTTAGAAACAGTAATCGGGGACAATTAACCGGGGTGGATTAATTAAGGAAAGCCAGCACAGACTTGTGAATGGCAAATCGTGTTTAATCAACTTGATCAAGTTTTTGATGAGGTAACAGGGTTCATGAGGATAATGCGGTTAATGTACATGGATTTCCAAAAGATGTTTGACAAAGTGCCAAATAATAGACATGCCAGCAAAGTTGAAGCCCTTTGAATGAATAAAAAGGACAGTGGCAGTCTGGATACAGAGTTGCTAAGTGACAGGAAACAGCAGTGGTGAATGGTTGGTTAGACTGGAGGCAGGTATACAGTGGTGTTCCCCAGGCGTCGGTCTGCGGTCCACTGCTTTTCTTAATGTATATCAATGACTTGAACTTCAGTGTACAGGGCACGATTTGAAAATTCAGGCGACACAAAACTTGGAAGTAAAGTGATGTGTGGAGGATAGTGATCGACTTCAAGAAGACATGGACAGGCTGGTGAAGTGGGAGGACACGTGGCAGATGAAATTTAACTCGTGTGAAATGATGTATTTTGGTAGGAATAATGAGTGAAGCACATGTAAAGTAAACTCTACAATCTTAAATGGGGTGCATGCAGAGACGTATGCATAAATTGCTGAATGTGGCAGGGCAGGTTGAGAAAGCAGTTAAAAGGCTTGCGGGATCCTGGACTTCATAGAGGTACGAGTACAAGAGTGAAAATTATGATTAATCTGTTCACTGGTTCGGCCCCAACTGGAGTATTGTGAAATTCTGGGAACCGTACTTGAGGAAGGATGTGAAGACCTTTTTGAAAGGTACATAAAAGATTTACGAGAATGATTCCAGGGATGAGGGACTTCAGTTACATCGATAGACTGGAAAAGCTGGGGTTGTTCTCCTTTTGAATAGAGGAGATTTGATTGAGCACCAATCATGAGGGGTCTGGACAGTGGTCCTCTTGCCCCCGGCCCCTGTATTCAAGTCCTCTAGATTGTATCTGTACCTCTCCATAACATTTTAACCTATATACATAGCCCCTAAATCTCTTTAGACCGCCATTGTTAACTTTTCACCAGTTTGAAAGTACTCTGATCTATCCTTGCATCCAAAGTGGATGACCTCCCATTTGCTTACAATGAAATCCAATTGCCACAGTTTTGCCCACTTGCTTAATCTATTAATACCGAGGAATGTTATGCTTCCATTTACATTGCTGCCTATTTTGTCATCGTGAATGTGGCTGTGTGCTTTTTCTATCCTCTATTCTAAGTCGATCATAGTGAATAATTGAGGCCCCAACGTTGATTCCTGAGGGACGATAGTCAAATCTTGCCAATTATCCCTCCTGTCTCCTGCACCTCAGCCAAATTACTAATCTGGTCAAATGATTTGCCTTCAATTCCAAAGGCCAAAAATCTTTGCGGGGAATGGGGCAAATTAAATGAAGTAGAGGAGGAAATATTTATAACAGATTCACGTTAAAAAGTATCAGCAACGCAGGTTAAGAACAGACCCTGGATAGATGACACTTAGTATACTATGCACATTTCTGGTCTCTCTCTCTCTCTCTCTCTCTCTCTCTCCAATATCTATCCGAGGCACGAAGATAAATTAATTACATGGACAATATCATAGAAATTTTCAGCACCGAAGGAAGCCATTGCAGCCCATTGTATCCGCACTGACTGACAGTTACCCAGCCTAATCTAACTTTCAGCTCTTGGTCTGTAGCCCTGTGGCACTTAAGTGCACATCAAGTACTTTATAGAAGAAGTGAGCGTTTCTGCCTCTACCACCTTTTTCAGGCCGGGAGTTCCAGACCCCCACCACCCTCTGGGGGAACACATTCCCATCGTATCTTCTCTAAATCTCCTACCAATTACTTTAAATCTATGCCCCCTGCATGTTGGCCCCTCTACGGGAAATCGGTCCTTCCTATCCACTCTATCGAGGCCCCTCATAATTTTATATAACAGTCTTTGCATAAATGATCCGTCACAAGCACTTGAATGGGGTGGGGCACTGAGGTGACCCGAGGAAGTATTTCAAAAACGAATGAAGGGCTTTGAAAGACTAGATTAGAAATATAGTGGTTTGTGGAGAATCCAAAACTGTCATAATATATGATGGTCAATAATTAACCAATAAGGATTGAGAAACTACTTGGTGGATAGAATGTGGAACTGGATACGACGGGGAGTAGTTGAGGAAACTAGCATCGATGCAATTAACATGGGTGAAAGGAACATAAGGTTCGGTGAATTGGGTGGAAGGACGTACTTGTGTAGCATCAAGCAGCAGGGCTGAGCTGCCTTTTTCTGTGCTGTGGAATACATGTAATAATCATAGGCATTCGTTAATGTTTCACGAACTAGACTCTGGGAATAAATGACAGTACATGGAATCGAAGGCAACCTGTCGCCAGTGGTAAGAAATTGGTTAGGGGCCAGCTATACTGGCCATCTACTGCAATTGGCAGGATGTGATTTGTGGTCCTCCTAGGGATCTGTACTGGGGCCTCAGCTTTTCACTTTCAAGGACTTAAATGAAGCAATGGAAATTTACAGTGCAGAAGGAGGCCATTTCGGCCCATAGTGTCTGCGCCAGCCGACACACAGCCGTATATCCAAGTTTGCTCACGCCAGCAAGTTGGCTGGCACAGTAAGTAGTGTATATGGGAGCAATTAAGTTTCAAAAGGCCATTCAATTAAGGCTGCAAAACTGCCAAGATAGCGTTTAATGTGGGAAGTGTGAGATTGTCTACTTTAAATCCCGAGAACGTTGGATCACTATTTCTGTGTTTGGTTAGAAGCTAGGAACTGAAGCAGATATCATTAAACCAGTGGGAGGTACAAAAGACAAATTTTGAAGTGATGGCCGACAATGGAAGTTATTGATTGTACAGAGCTCTGCTTGGACCTCCTCGTGAGCACTAGCTTAATTTCTGGGCAATGTACGTCAGATGCATTGTGACCCTGGAGGAGGTGCTAGGCATTGTATGTATTGATATTGACCCTGGGATTGAGAATAGAGTAGGATGGAGGCTTGAGATTCTGCACTAATGCTACACTCATTCGACACGCAATCCGAGGATGCACGGCGCCTAAACCGTTCAACCTGTCTTGCCCCGGGAAAAGGGAGTGCGTGGGCTCGGCTGTTGTGCAGTTTATCTCAATGGCTGAGTGCATTGATGCGCTTCGCACACAACCGAGAGGCCACAAGCGGGCCAGGCACCAGGAGACATGAGGTACCCCAGTCAACGCTTCTCCCGACCATTGGAGGCCTGCTCTCCGCCCCCCACATCACGGCCCTTCTCTGGCTCTCTGCCCATAGTTTTATGTTCATAAAAAAATGAAATCCGAGCCAATTTAAGCATTGATTTACCCCCTCCCCTAATCTATACATCCCTATTCCCCCAAACACTGGGCTGCCCGACCTCAATAACGTAGTGCCTGAGCTGGTATGTGAATCTGAGCGCTGGGAGCAGGGCCCGCGGCGGGGCTGTGACTACTGAGAATTGATTTGAGGTTCAAATCTCAGTGATCTTAGAGGCGGGCGCGGCCTCCGACAACTCCGGGCTGAATTTGAATCTGACATCGAGGCAAACGTCCAACGTCTGAGCTGTGGGACGTTTCAAACTAATGGCTCCCGGCTCTGGACGCCGAGATGGAGGAAACTTCAGTTTCCCAGCAGGACCCTTGAGATTGGAGTCTTGTTCCTAACGGACTATTGTGGTGGTGGTGGGGTGAACAACAAACCCGGATTGTTCCTCATTGTCCGTCTGCCTGATTGGGTTGCACCCACCAACGAATGTTGAAATTGCAGTTTATATCCTCGCGGGGTGGAGGTCACGCTATGTAAACTGGACTGGAATAACTGGAGGGCGCGGTTTACGATCAAAGCCTGGATTTGTCAGTTCTCCCAGTGGATGAGATACAGCCGTTGAGACATGAACGGGAAGATCCCAGGTCTTGCTAACTGATTCGGTACTGTCGGCATGGGGCCGGGCGGTGTGTCCGGGGCACACATTTACGCCCCCCCCCCCCCCCACGCTAATAATGTAACTGGAAACATACCACTGTCTTCAGACTGAAATCCGCCTTTGTCTTTCCCTCTCAACTTCACAGGTGAACAGGCTTGCTGGCGATTGTGGAAGCCGGGATCGGTGAAAAGTGCACAGCCGGAAATTCCTGATCCGTGTACATTTGTCGTTGCTCAGTTCGGTCTATTCCAATGTCCTCCCTGAAATGTTTGTTCTGTGGGTCAGTTTTACTTCTGCCCGGGCTGCAGTCGGTGTAAAGCTCCAACTTTCGTTACCTGAATGATTCCGGTCCGCTTTATTGTCTCCAACCCCCAACCAGGCCGCGGAACTGTTCCCTCGGGCGGAGCTTTGAAAACGGACCAGCGCCCGAGAGGTAACACATTATGCCTGAAGTTTAATTCTCTGATGCCGGGCCAAGCTGGGTCTCAGCATGTCAGTGTGACGCTTCACTCATTCTTCATCCGGGCAGTAAGTGGCCTGGGATGGCAAAATGTGGTCATCGAATTAATTATTTTTGTTTAACGCTTTTTGATATACTTAATAAAGATTGTTCCTGTAAGGTTCTGGTCTCCGGTGCTTGAGCTTATTCCGGGTGAAGTGAGTAATTCGATGTCCGAGGAATAACAAATGAGCCTGCGCAGGAGTCGGCTGAACTCGGGCTTGGATCGTGTTGCAATCGGTGGTGCAGCAACAGATTTCGGCAACGTGCACTCCTGGTATAATGTGAATATTTCTGCTCCTCCCTTTCACTCCTCTATTTCTTTCCTCCTGCTTTGGACCCATTAGGCCGCTCCTCCTGTTCAATGGAAGCACAGCCGCTTCAGCAGTTCAATGTGCTGACTCAACTCCCCAGTCCCAGCACGGTCAATGTTCCATATTCAATGAGCAGACTGGACCTCTCGAGCTGTTGGCAACTTCCTTTAACGCTCAGTAACTCAGGCGTTGTTATCTCAGTGCTTGGCCCCTCCTTATATTCATCTGCATATTGTACCTCTGACATCATCCAAAAGATTTAACCGGTCCTATGACGGCCTACGCACAGCGTATGCTGTTGCAAGCGTCTTTCTGGGATTTCAGCATTTGGATGAGGGAAAAAAAAACAGAATTTGCGATATGTCCAGTTTCTCCTTGACTGATCGCATCCACCTGCTGTAAATTCCCTTTCGCTGGTGCAGGATTGGGCTATCTGCCCAACTACTGCCCAGTGAACACCCAGCAAACACTTGTACTTGGTTAAAAGCAGTAAGGTCATTTACCAGCATAATGCTTTATATAAATATTTGAAATGGTTTTTAAAAATCGCTTACATTTAAAAGTTCTGGTCAATTTGTCCTGGTTAAAAATGCCTAGATTTATTTTTCAATTTTATTCTAAGTGTTTTAATTTTGAAACTATTACTATTTCAGTCTGAAGTTTTTTTTATAGGTGATTTCCAATATGTTTCTACGGATTAAAGAATCCCCCTTTCTCATTGGTTGTCCTGACTCCCGTGACCCCAGGGGCACTTGCGAACTGCATGCGCCCCTGGGAGGCATGAGGCTTTACGCAGGCGTACGCCTGCAGGCCCAGGATCGCAAAGGGCTGGAGCTATCAGGTAAGTAGGTACCTTTCTTGTGGTTGAGGTTTGAGCGTGCGGCAAGAATCCGACTGCAATTGCCAGGCCGTTATCAGAAGACCGCAGGTTCGAGTCATGTCACGCTCGTTTAACTCCGTGTAATTTTGTATTCTCTGTTCTGAATGATCCCAAACCGATTGTTTGACAGTGCTCGCCTGAAGTAACAGAAGGCCATTTGCTTAGAGATACTCGCCCAGGTCACCAGCAGAATATTATCATGCCAGGCAGTACTGGTAGCACAAATACCCTGCAGGAGGAAACTCTAAGCTCAGAGCTCGAGAAGATCTCTCTCCATGAGCTAGACCCTCGGAGTCGATCTCAGAGAGGCACCCTACCCTAAAAGCCCTCAGCAATGATATAGATGCGAGTAAAAATATATTACATCTATACTGGCTGGAGAACCCAAATAACTCTTGAACTGGCTGACCCAAACCATGAGAACAGCTGTGGCCGAGGTTTGTTCGGCACTCCAGACGTTCCAGCATCTGTGGGCTGCGCTCTGCGACCTCTACACAAGATAAAGCGGAAGCATTCAAGTAAGATGCTCAACAAACTGAGTCAATCTTCCTAGAGAACTGCGATCAGTGACATCGCCCACATTATGGAGCGGCTCCACACCATGGCCCTCAACAATCACGGTCGAGCTGTCAGCAGACGGTCGGGACGCTCGACAGAACTCCAGGACATCGTCCTCAAGTCAGACTACCCTGATCAATGCTCGAGCCGACGCCGCTGCTGCCACGAAGAACGCAGACTTAGTGGAGGTCATAGCGAGACAAACGGCGAGGCGAAAGTGGCAGACGTCCAGGCCGAGGTGGCCCTCAAGCTACTTCAAGCCAGGAAATCCACCGTACAGCAAGCAAGGGTAGAGGAGATGGAGCGAGCCGGGCAAGAGGCACGGAGGCCTTGTGTCCAAACCTCACCGGAACAGACCTCAAATGACCATGCCTCGCACTTTCGGCATCTCACAGCCAGGTCGGCTCACTCTGCCACTGCATTCCGACTTCAGCCTCCGTCATCTCGAGCCGGCAACCAACATGCGGAGCCAACCCTTGACCTAACAATGGCATTGCCAACACTCGTCAGCGCCAGCCTGCACATGAGCCTGATGTTTATGATGGGGAGCCTATCGTGTTTCAGCCATGGTGCCACACATTTGAAACCATGGTAGACCAGCCACGCAGAAACTTGCTTTTCTAATTAAGTATACAAAGGGAAAGTTCAAACAATTGGTACAGGTTCCGAGACTGGTACGTTGCGGACCCTGAAACGTGTACCAGGAAGCATGTGAGGAAATGGAGAGTTTTGGCAACAAGTTGAGGATTACGACATCCATCCTTCAAAAGCTCGACAAGTTTCCGAAGTTCAAGGTGGATGAAGCCACAAGCTTCCCGAACTTGCTGAATTATGCACAGAAATCGCAGCGCAGATGGATGACTTGTCCGAATTGTGGCTGCTCAACTATCAACACTCGCAACTCCAGACCTACTTATGCAACGCATGGGGGAGCATAAAGACTGATACTGGCAGCTACTCCTTTCACTAAGCTGGCTACATTTCTTAAAGAAAGTCAGACCGCACAGCGTCCTTTTATGCAGTTAGCCCCGTACACCGACTTCAGAGAAGATGACAATCGTTCTCCTCCGACAAAGAAATTCCCCGGAACGACTGCCTACTTGTACGTGCCTCTGGGTCCTACCCCACAGAGCGCAGAAGAGTATGTAAGGTGGAGGTCACGGTTGGTAGTGATAGCATGTCATACCTGTACGAGACTGTACTCCCACATACAGATGACACCCGCCGAGAAGCCAACTCACGCACTAAGAGGAACTGAACTCTGGGTAAGTATTTTTAATCCTTGTTTTTAGACGGAGTGTATTGTTTGGAGCGAGTTTAATTCTTGTCATGAAGTACTCCAGCCATAGGGTGGCATTTTTCCGATTGAACGGAAAAGTGCAGAGAAGGAAAAGAATAAACAATCATCCATTTGAGCTCCGATTGTGTAATTTTAGTTAAAAAGGAGCCTCCTGCTATATTAAACCTACCTAGAAGTGATGTAAGAAGCTTCTCATCCAATTGTTCTGGAATTGTTGTATGTGTGATGTACGTTAAGATACATAACTTCTTGATTACAGCTTTTATTCGGTTGTTAATGTTGTAACAAGAATGTTAGATCTGTCTTTTATTCTTTATCACCAGTTTTCACACTACATTATAAAAGGATTTGGATTCTGAAGCTCTCACCTTCGGCCATATGTCTTGGTGTAGTGTTGAATCCAGCTGGAGAATCAGAGCTATGCTCGATACATTCTGACAGAAACCGGTACAAGAACCCCCTAAATTCCATGTTAATGATGCCCTCTCCTAATTCCCCATGCATTTTGAATCGCCTGTTTCTTTTGCTCCAAATTACTTTGTTTATGGAACCATTCTCCCCTTGTTTCTGGATTTGGTAATTCCCCTGTTTTTGGAGCTAATTCCCCTGTTTCTCGAACCAATTCCCTCTGTTTCTGTGGCTGAAAAGTCCTCTGTTTCTGGAGCACCTGATTCCCCATCTTGAGCGAATTAACATATTTCTGGACATCATTCTTCTCTTTCTGGAGTTCATAATTCTGGTGTTTCTGGAGCTAATTCCCATGGTTCTGGAGTTAATTCCTGTATTTAAGGAAAGCCCATTCCGTGTTTCTGGGGCTCCAAATTGCGCTGTTTACGAAGCACCTAATTGTGCTTTTTAGGTGGCTACCATTTCCACGAGATATTATATATATATATATATATATATATATTAGCTCCGAATTATTTTGCTTATGGTTCGCTCTCCAAACCCTCCTACTGCAGGAACAGCTTATTTACCTGTGTCTTTAGCCAGCTCCCCTTTCTAAACCTAATTCCTCTTTAGCTGCAGCTAATTTCGCTGTTCCGAGCGAATTCCCCTGTTCCTGGAGATCCCAGTTGTACTTTTTACGTGTCTTAGTGCAACGATCTATATATAGCTGAATTGTCCCCAATATCTGACGCCTGACCCTATTCTCTCTCGCTACTCACTGATCTCACTCCATGACCTCTGAGCCCAGGTCTCCAAACTCGGCGGAATTATGAGAATGCTGTCGAAAGAGGGGAATTAGGAGATCCAGAAATGGGCCAATAGGGATCTCTAAAATCAAGGTCAGGAAATGGGTATTAGGAGAGTTGACCCAAACCAGTGCTCCACCAGCAGGAAAATTATTTGCTCCGTTAACAAGGGATTTTGAGCTGCTAAAATAGCCAAACTGGAGCTTCAGAAACAGGAAAATTGAAAGTGCCATAAAGAGAGACACTAGCAGCTCCATAAACAGGGAGCATTTGTTCAAGGAATCTATCGAATTTTCAATGTCCTGCAAGGCGCCTTAGTTCGGCGACATAGCTCGCCACTTCCTGGCCTTCAGACCATTGACATCTGTAAAATCGATACCTTGCCATCAGAACGCTTTCCTTTGGATTTAGGTGCTCCCAGACCAGCATACACGGTTCTTCATACAATTTGGTTGTTGTTTTAATCGGAACTAGAAGATTCTTCATGAGGTCATAGGATGTTGCCCCACAGACGGTGAGGAGGATCGCCCTTTATTTAGCAGCATTCTCGTTTCCTTCCAGCTTGGCCATGAAGTTTGGCTCGAGTCACTCCAGGAAGGCCTCCCAATCATCCCCTTCTGAGAATTTTTCCAAGGTACCAACAGTTCTCTACATTTTTGCTTGATTGTTGGTTATCTCGTCACCAGTTGTTAAACTCATAATAAAGTAATGTAACGGAGTACTCTAGACCTAAGTAAGTGGGACCTTTGCTCCTTTATTCAAAATCCAGAGTGTTGGTACAGCGTAAGAGGCCTGCTTATATACAGTGCTCCCAAGGGATGCTGGGATCCCTTGAGACTCCAACAGGCATGGCCTCTGGTGGCGGTATGATACAGGTTACTTAAGTTGTATACATAACAAGGTGTTCCTGTTGCAGGCGAATTAGGAGAGCACACTTTAAATAGTCTATTCGGAGCTCCAAATATCGGGAAATTATCAGCCACACAAAAAGAACAATTAGCTGCTCCATAAACATCTGAATTTGGAGCTCCAAAAACACGGGAATTCGGAGCTCCATTTAAAAAAAAAGGAACTCGCTTCAGAAACAGGGGAGCTTATAACTCCAGGGAGGGCAGAATTAGTTCCAGAAACAGTGGTACAGTCTCCATAAACAGGCGTCTTAGCTCGAGAATGTGCAGAATTTCTCCAGAAAAATAGGAATTAGGACATCCACAAACCGCGATTGTAGGAGCTCCAGAAACGAGAATTAGCTCCAGCATCAGGGGAAATAGGATCAGCAGAAAAAGCGACCGTATCAGCTCCAGGAATGCGTGAATTAGCTCCGGAACATGTGAATTCACTCAAGGAACAGGGGAAATTGAAGCTCCACGAACAGTGGAATTAGGTCAAGGACAAGGGAACTAGCTGCAGAAATTGCGGAATTATGGGATACAGAAACAGGGCAACTAGCTCCAGGAACATGATTTTTCATAAAAACATAGAAAATATGTGCAGCAGTAGGCCATTCGACTCTTCAAGCCTGCAGCACCATTCAGTAAGATCATGGCTGATCATTCACCTCAGTATCCTTTTCCTGCTTTTTCTCCATATCCCTTATTCCCTTTATCAGTAAGGGCCATATCTAACTCCCTCGCGAATATATCTAACGAACTGGCCTCAACAACTTTCTGTGGTAGCGAATTCTACAGGGTAATAACTCTCTGACTGAAGTTTCTCCTCATCTCGGTCCTAAATGGCTTACCCCTTATCCTTAGACTGTGTTTCCTGGTTCTGGACTTCCCTAGTATCGGGAACATTCTTCCTGCCTCTAACCTGTCCACTTCCGTCAGAATTTTATGTTTCTAGGAAATCCCCTCTCATTCTTCTAAACTCCAGTGAATACAGGTGCAGTCGATCCAGTCCCTCCTCATATGTCAGTCGGGTGAACCTTCGCTGCACTCCCTCAATAGCAAGAAGGTCCTTCCTCAGATTAGGAGACCAAAACTGAACACAATATTCGAGGTGAGGCCTCACCAAGGCCCTGTACAACTGCAGTAAGACCTCCCTGCTCCTGTACTCAAATCCCCTAGCTATGAAGGCCATTTGCCTTTTTTTACCGCCTGCTGTACTTGCATGCCAACTTTCAATGACTGCTGTACCATGACACCCAGGTCTCCTTGCACCTCCCCTTTATCTGCATTCCTGTTTTTGCCATCGAAATGGATATTCTCCCATTTATCCACATTATACTGCATCTGCCATGCGTTTGCCCACTCACCTAACCTGTCTGTCAACCTGCATCCTCCTCACAGCTCACACCACCACTCAGCTTATTATCATCTGCAAACTTGGAGATATTACACTCAATTCCTTCATCTAAATCATTGATGTATATTGTAAATAGCTGGGGTCCCAGCACTGAACCCTGCGGCACCACACTTATTACTGTCTGCCATTCTGAAAAGGACCCATTTATCCACTTCAATACCTTACCCCCAATACATGTGCTTTAATTTTGCACACTAAACTCTTGTGTGGGACCTTGGTAAAAGCCTTTCTGAAAGTGCTGGTTCTCTAGAAGATTTGTCAAGCATGATTTCCCTTTCATAAATCCATGCTGCTTTGCACCGATCCTGTCGCTGCTTTCTAAATATGCTGCTATTTCATCTTTAATATTTGATTCCAACATTTTCCCCACTGCCGATGTCAGGCTAACCGGCCTATAATTTCCCGTTTTCTCTCTTTTTTAAAATGTGGTGTTACATTAGCTACCCTCTGGTCCATAGGAACTGATCCAGAGTCGATAGACTTTTGGACAATGATCACTAATGCATCCACTAAGGGTCACTTCCTTAGTCTGCATCCCTGAGTACTTATCAGGCCCTGGGGATTTATGGCCTTCAATCCCATCAATTTCGCTAACACAATATCCTGACTAATAAGGATTTCCTTCAGTTCCTCCTACTCGCTAGACGCTCGGTCCCCTAGAATTTATGGCAGGTTATTTTGTCTTCCTCATTGAAGACAGAAGCAAAGTATTTGTTCAATTGGTATGCTCTTTCTTTATTCTCCATTTATAAATTCACCTGATTCTGACTGCAAGAGACCTTCGTTTGTCTTCACTAATCTTTTTCTCTTCACATATCTATAGAAGCTTTTGCAGTCAGTTTTTATATTCCCAGCAAGCTTCCCCTCATATTCAATTTCCCCCCTCCTAATTAAACCCTTTGTCCTCTGCTGAATTCTAAATTTCTCCCAGTCCTCAGGTTTGCTCCTTTTTCTGGCCAATTTATATGCCTCTTCCTTGGATTTAACACTATCCCTAATTTACCTTGTTAGCCATGGTTGAGTCACAATCCCCGTTTTATTTTTTACTCCAGACAGGGATGTACAATTGTTGAAGTTCATCCATGTGATCTTTAAATATCTGCCATTGCCTATCCACCGTCAACCCTTTATATACCATTCGCCAGTCTATTCTAGCCAATTCATGTCTCATACCATCGAAGTTACCTTTCCGTAACTTCAGGACCCTAGTCTCAGAATTAACTATCTCTCTCCATCTTAATGAAGAATTCTACCATATTATGGTCACTCTTCTCCAAGGGGCCTCGTACAACAAGATTGCTAATTAGTCCTTTCTCATTACACATCACCCAGTCTAGGATGGCCAGTCCTCCAGTTGGTTCCTTGACAAATTGGTCTAGAAAACCGTCCCTAATACACTCCAGGAAATTCTCTTCCACGTATTGCTACCAATTTGGCTAGCCCAATCTATCTGTAGATTAAAGTCGCCCATGATAACTGCTGTACCTTTTATTGCACGCATCCCTAATAGCTTGTTTGATGTCTCCAATCTCACTACTACTGTTTGGTGGTCTGTATACAACGTCCACCAGCGTTTTCTGCCCTTTGGTATTAGCAGCTCTACACATACAGATTCCACATCCTCCAAGCTAATGTCCTTCCTTACTATTGCGTTAATTCCCTCTTTAACCAGCAACATTACCTCACCTCCTCTTCCTTTCTGTCTATCCTTCCTGAATGTTGAATACACCGGATGTTGAGTTCCCAGCCTTGGTCACACTGGAGCCATGTCTCCCTAATCTCAATTATATCATATTCATTAATAGCTGCCTGCGCAGTTAGTTAGTCCGCCTTATTATGAATACTCCTCGCATTAAGGCACAGAGCCTTCAGGCTTGTATTTTTAACACACTTTATCCCATTAGAATTTTGCTGTAATGTGGCCGTTTTTAATTTTTGTCTTGTATTTCTTGCTCTCTACTTTTACTTTTCTTTCTATCTTTTGCTTCTGCCCCCATTTGACTTCTGTCTGTCTCCCTGCATACGTTGCCAGCCTCTGCCATATTAATTTAACACCTCCCCAACAGCACGAACAAACACTTCCCCTAGGACATTGGTTCTGGTCCTGCCCAGGTGCAGACCGTCTGGTTTGTACTGGGCCCACCTTCCCCAGAACGAGTTCCAATGTCCGAGGACTTTGAATCCCTCCCTCCTGTACCACTCCTCAAGCCATGTATTCATCTTCGCAATCAGGCTCTCTCTACTCTGACTAGTACGTGGCATTGGCATCCATCCTGAGATTACTACCTTTGAGCTCTTGCCATTTAATTTAACTCCTAGCTCTCTAAATTCAGCTTGTAGGACCTTATCCCATTTTTTAACCTATATCGTTAGTCCCTATATGCACCAAGACAACTGGCTGTTCATGCTCCCCCTCCAGAATGTCCTGCAGCTGCTCTGGGACATCCTTGACAGGGATGCAACATACCACCGTGGAGTCTCTGTTGCGACCATAGAAACGCCTATCTATTCCCCTTACAATAGAATCCCGTGCCACTATAGCTCTCGCATTCTTTTTCCTGCCCTCCTGTGCATCAAAGCCAACCACAGTGCCATGAACTTTGTTGGTGCTGCCTTCTCCTGATGAGCCATCTCCCCCAACAATATTCAAAATGGTATATTTGTTTTGGAGGGAGATGACTGCAGGGGTCTCCTGCACTGCCTTTCCATTCCTGTTCTGCTTGATGATCACCCATTTCCTATCTGCCTGTGTAACCTTTACCTGCGTTGTGACCAACTCATTAAACGTGCAATTCTCGAAATCCTCAGCATCGTGGATGCTCCAGAGTGAATCCATCCATTGCTCCATTGCCACAATGCGGTCTCCAGATATTGTCGATATAACTCTAGAAACAGGGGAATTTCCTCCTGAAACAGGATATTAACTAGAAACAGTGGATATAGTGCTAGAGACAGGGGAATTGGCAGCAGAAACATCAGAATTGGGATCTCAGGGGACAAGGTAATGTAAAAGCAAAATACTGCGGATGCTGGATTCTTGAATAATAACAAAATGCTGGAAATCTCAGCAGGTCAGGCAGCATCTGTACTGAGGAAGCCGAGTTACCGTTTCGCATCTGACACTTCATCAGCACTGGAAAGTGTTGGAAAAGAACAGATTCTTGAATTAAACACTAATACAAAAGCAAAATATTGTGGATGCTGGAAACTGGAATGCAAACATAAAATGCTGGAAATCTCAGCAGGTCAGGCAGCATCTGTGGAGCGGAATTAACTAATACAACAGCAAAATACTGGGGATGCTGGAATCTGGAACAAAAAGAGAAAATAATAATCTTCCCCTCCCCCTATCAGTGCTTGTTAAGAATCTGTTCTTTTCGAACGCCCTCCAGTTCTGACGAAGTGTCATCGACCAGAAACGTTCACATTGCTTCCTCTCCACAGATGCTGCCTGACCTGCTGAGATTTCAAGCATTTTATGTTTTTACTACAATTGATGTCTCCCCAAACTCTATCTACTTATTAGCTGTCCTGTGCGATGGCTTAGGTTACTCTTGTACATAATTTGGCAATGGAGGATGAGTAATATAGATTCAAAGATATAACCAGGAAATACATTTATAACAAACAGATGTTCTCTGCAATACAATTATAAATAAAACTATTGCATTATAATAGACAAACACTAACGTAGGTAAGTATATTTATTTATATACCAAAGAACAGCTGCACCTTTTACTAACACAGGCACACCACAATATATTTACAACTATCACAGAACAAAGAAAATTTTACTTGCTGCGGATCCTCGGCAAATGCTGCTGTGCCTGTTTTTAGTGTGCTTGTGTTCGATGTATGGGAAGATTTGGCCGGGCTGTGGTATATCGGGGCTGCATTTCCCTCCCTCAGAGCCTGAGAGATCCGCTAGATCAGGAGGAGTGTTTAATTTATCGTCCAATGCCCTTTTCCAACATGTCAAGAGACGGGAAACTGGGCAGAGTGTCAATAGAAAGTAACAGAAAAAGAGCGAATGAATCTAACAAGATTCATGTTGAAAATTATCACGTGATCGCTGAACAGCCCATCCCTCAAGCACTGTCCCGATATGAAACCAGCCTCTCCCCTTAAAATGAATAGAACACAAAATAACCTGAAATTGCTGAAACCGGGTTTGAACCAGGCACCTTTTAAAACTACAGTCTAACACTCTCCGAAATGAGCTATTTCGGCATCATAACAGACGAAAGAAAACTTTCACACACCTTTTTGAAAGAAAACTTTCACACACCTTTTTGAAAGAAAACCTAAGCCCGGGAGAAATTGCCCCGACCTCACAGCCCTCACTTCGGGGCAATGGGTCCGACCAGATCTCGGAGCTCAGGTTGTGTTAATGTATAATGAAAATCTTAATGCCCGGGTTAAGTTATCACTGCCCATGGTCCCGGCACTGTCTGATTCTAGACTTGCACACATTGCTAAGTTCAAAATGTTGCATTTTTCCACACTGGCAATGAATTGACTGATAGCCGTGCTGTGAGAAGCTCGGGTGATGCAGCGCAAGACGATATAGTTATGACCAATGAAAACCGTGATTTTACTGACACTTGCAGTTAAATGTTGCCAATATTTACAGTGTCAATTAGCAAAGAGTGAGATCTAGTCATTTAATGCTGACTTTAAAACAGAAGGCACAGAAGTGTATTTTGTATCGCCGCAACGAATCATGCGCTGCTGATGGTTGGGGCAGCAGCAGTGTGTTGAGTTATAAATTTGTTCAGGACAAGCCGTTTACCTTGCATTTCGAACATGCTAAAATACAGTCATCACTGACCGAGATTTGAACGCGCGCCATGGTGGTGAGAGCGCCGAATCCTAACCACTAGACCACCATGGAAGCTGCTGCAAATGTCTGTGCCAGCAAACAAACCAATCCAGTCTTTCCTCCTTGCTCTTTCGAAATCCTCATCACATTCGCGCCAGGGAAAACTGTTCATAGAAAATGGCAGTTTTTGTGGAGAAGACCAAAGACATGTCCGTGCAACCACAGCGTTAAGTGCGGCTAGGCATCCACTGAAATCTATTTCATTCTGTACTTTTTTCGGGAATTTTCACTCTCGGTGCCGGGTGAACATTTCATTTGGTATTATTGTCCTGAACTGCAGCCTTTTGCCCATCTCCGGGCGCCAGAACCGTTCTCTCTGTCTGTTCCTGCTTATAACCATTGACGGGAACAGGTCTCCAGTTCATCGTTGATCAGCAAACCAAGAAACACAAATAAACAGAAAGTTGTGCTCTGACACCCCCTCGGCAAAGAAGCAATGGCTGTTATTCCAAATAATTCCCAACCCCTCAGATTCCGTGTGGATTTGTTTCATTATAAACATAGAAACATAGAAACATAGAAAATAGGTGCAGGAGTAGGCCATTCGGCCCTTCTAGCCTGCACCGCCATTCAATGAGTTCATGGCTGAACATTCAACTTCAGTACCCCATTCCTGCTTTCTCGCCATACCCCTTGATCCCCCTAGCAGTAAGGACCTCATCTAACTCCTTTTTGAATATATTTAGTGAATTGGCCTCAACAACTTTCTGTGGTAGAGAATTCCACAGGTTCACCACTCTCTGGGTGAAGAAGTTCCTCCGCATCTCGGTCCTAAATGGCTTACCCCTTATCCTTAGACTGTGACCCCTGGTTCTGGACTTCCCCAACATTGGGAACATTCTTCCTGCATCTAACCTGTCTAACCCCGTCAGAATTTTATATGTTTCTATGAGGTCCCCTCTCATCCTTCTGAACTCCAGTGAATACAAGCCCAGTTGATCCAGTCTTTCTTGATAGGTCAGTCCCGCCATCCCGGGAATCAGTCTGGTGAACCTTCACTGCACTCCCTCAATAGCAAGAATGTCCTTCCTCAGGTTAGGAGACCAAAACTGTACACAATACTCCAGGTGTGGCCTCACCAAGGCCCTGTACAACTGTAGCAACACCTCCCTGCCCCTGTACTCAAATCCCCTTGCTATGAAGGCCAACATGCCATTTGCTTTCTTAACCGCCTGCTGCACCTGCATGCCAACCTTCAATGACTGATGTACCATGACACCCAGGTCTCTTTGCACCTCCCCTTTTCCTAATCTGTCATCATTCAGATAATAGTCTGTCTCTCTGTTTTTACCACCAAAGTGGATAACCTCACATTTATCCACATTATACTTCATCTGCCATGCATTTGCCCACTCACCTAACCTATCCAAGTCGCTCTGCAGCCTCACAGCATCCTCCTCGCAGCTCACACTGCCACCCAACTTAGTGTCATCCGCAAATTTGGAGATACTACATTTAATCCCCTCATCTAAATCATTAATGTACAGTGTAAACAGCTGGGGCCCCAGCACAGAACCTTGCGGTACCCCACTAGTCACTGCCTGCCATTCTGAAAAGTACCCATTTACTCCTAAAGATTTGATTGTAAAAGTTACTAAAAAACGAATAAAAATTATAGGGATGGCCCATACGGAGATCGAAACTGGGCACCATGCTCTAACCAACCGAGCTAACCGGCCTACCAAGTGCCCTAAGGGTGCGTGAAAGTCCAGACTGAGGGGATTTAGATCTTCAATCTAACGCTCTCCCAACTGAGCTATTGCAGGCCGATGAAAAATGAAACAAAACTTTCTCAAACCTTTTTGAAAGAAAACTTAACCCTGGAAGGAATTGCCCCGCACACTCAGTCCTCATTTCGGGGCAATGGGTCCCAAACACATCTCGGAGCTCAGGTTGTGTTCATGTAATGTATAATGATACTGAAAACCTTAATGCTCATATTAACTTATCACTGCCCACGATCCAGGCACTCTCTGATTCCGGTCTTGTACACATTGCTAAATTCAAAATGTGCATTTTTCCGCACTGGCAATTAATTGACTGATAGCCGTGCTGTGACCAGCTCGGTTTGTTAGGGTGATGCCGCGCAAGAACGTACATGGAAGAATAATGATCATTGTGATTGTTCTCACACTGCAGTTAAATGTTGGCAAAACGTACAGTGTCAATCAGCAATTGTAGTTCCATATCTTAGTTTAATGTTCTGCTGAAGTGTTCATAAAGACACAAAGATTGCATACCAGGCTAGATCTCACAGTGTTGAAGACACTGTGAAATATACTGGAGAGTTTACAACTGTTTCAGAACATAAAATGTCAGTAAAATTCCCCGTTCTTTTCTCGGCACTGATGGGTTGTGAAAGGGAGACGGGCCGAAGTCCTATTGAGCCGCACTGACCCCGAGCCAAGGTGAAATTAAAGCAGGTTCAGTCCTTAGCAGTGATATGCTGAAGAGAGATCAGAGCCACGAATCAAGGAGAGATTTAACGATAGTGATGTTGAATCTCGGTTAGATCAAACACTCCATGCCAGGAAATTGAGAGCTTGGAAATCGATTGTGAATGCTAAACATTGACACACAGTGAGCCAATGTGCAATATAGGAGGGGCCCAGGCCAAATGAATGCTCAGGATAAGTTATCAGTGCCCATGGTCCAGGCATGCGAAGTTTAAAATGCAGAATATTTCCACAGTGGCAATGCATTGACTGATGATAAGCTGGAGTGATGTGGCGCAATAAGGTACATGGAAGACTAAAGATAGCAACATTTAAGGTGTCAATCAGCAATTGTAGTTCCACTTGTTGAGCGAGGTCTAGTCATTTAGTGCAGACTTTAAAAGAGAAGTGTATGTTGTATCACTGCAATGAACGATGCGCTGTTGATGATTGGGGCAGCAAACAGTGAGGTGAGCTGCAAGTTTGTTCAGGAACAGCCTTGCAGTTTGAACCAGCGAAAATACAACGTTCCCTGACCGGGGATCGAACCCAGGCCGCGGCGGTGAGAGCACCGAATCCTAACCACTCGACAACCAGGGAAGCTGCTGCAAACCTTTGTGCCAGTAAGCAGACCAACCCAGTCGTTCTTCCTTGCTCTTTCGAAATTCTCATCACATTCGCGCCAGGGAAAATTGTTCATAGCAAATGAAATTTTTTGTGGAAAACACAAAAGACATGTCCGCGCAACCACAGCGTTAAGTGCAGCTAGGCATCCACTGAAATCTATTTCATTCTGTCCTTTTTTCGGTAATTTTCACTCTCGGTGCAGGCGAACATTTCATTTGGTGTTATTTGTCGTGAACGGCAGCCTTATGCCCATCTCCGGGAGACAGAACCGTTCTGTCTGTCTGTTCCTGCTTATAACCATTGACGGGAACAGGTCTCCAGTTCATCGTTTATCAGCAAAACAAGAAACACAAATAAACAGAAAGTTGTGCTCTGCACCCCGTCGGCAAAGAAGCAATGGCTGTTATTCCAAATAATTCCCAAACCTTGGGATTCCGTGTGGATTTGATTTATTATAAAGATTTAATCGTAAAAGTTACTAAAAACCGAATAAAAATTATGAAAAACATTGGGAAGGCTCGTACGCGGACCAAACCCACACTTTTGGCGTGATTAGCACCACGATCGAAGCAACTGAGCTCACCGGCGACAAAGTGCTCTAAGGGTGCGTGAAAGGCCAGCCTGAGGGGATTATGCATAAACATTGAACACATCACATCGCTTAAAAATTGTTCACTCTTCATATACAAAAGTGGGCAGAGTGTATATAGAACGTAACAGAAAAAGAGCGCTGAATCTAAAACAAATTCATGTTGAAAGTTATTATCACGCAACCGCTGAACAGTTCATCCCTCGAGCGCTGTCTCGATATAAAACCAGCTTCTCCCCTTAAAATGAAGGGAACGCAAAATCATCAGTCATTGCCAAAACACAGGATTGAACCAGGGACCTTTAGATCTTCAGTCTAACGCTCGCCCAACTGAGCTATTTCGGCCCAACAATAAAGGAAGCAAAACTTTCTCACAACTTTTTGAAAGAAAACTTAACCCCGGAAGGAATTGCCCCGCACACTCAGTCCTCATTTCGGGGCAATGGGTCCCAAACACATCTCGGAGCTCAGGTTGTGTTCATGTAATGTATAATGATACTGAAAACCTTAATGCTCATATTAACTTATCACTGCCCACGATCCAGGCACTCTCTGATTCCGGTCTTGTACACATTGCTAAGTTCAAAATGTGCATTTTTCCGCACTGGCAATTAATTGACTGATAGCCGTGCTGTGACCAGCTCGGTTTGTTAGGACGATGCCGCGCAAGAACGCACATGGAAGAATAATGATCATTGTGATTGTTCTCACACTGCAGTTAAATGTTGGCAAAACGTACAGTGTCAATCAGCAATTGTAATGTTATATGTTGATTTAATAGCTCAGTTGGGAGAGCGTTCGACTCAAGTGCTTAATGTCACTGGTTCAATCCTGGGGTTGGTCTGTCTTGTGTTCCCTTCATTTTAAGGGGAGAGGCTGGTTTTATATCGGGACAGCGGTTGACGGATGGGCTGTTAAGCGGTTGAGTGATAATAATTTTCAACATGAATTTTTTTTAGATTCAGCGCTCTTTTTCTGTTACGTTCTATTTACACTCTGCCCAGTTTTGTACATGAACTGTGAACAATATTTAAGCGATGTGATGTGTTCAATGTTTCTGCAGTAACTCTGTCACCCAGTGTGAGCCGGAAACACAATCCCCTCACGCCATATTAGTGCTTTTCCTGACTGGTTAGCTCACTTGGTTAGAGCACGGAGATAATAACGCAAAGAGTGCAGGTTCGATCCCCGTACGGGCCATCGCAATGTTTTTCATAATTTTTATTCGGTTTTTAGTCATGTTTAAAATGAAATCTTTTTATGAAACAAATCCACACAGAATCCCATGGGTTGGTAATTATTGTATTAACAGCCATTGCTTCTTTGCCGACGGGGTGGAGAGGCACATCTTTCTGTTTATTTGAGTTTCTTGGTTTACTGATAAACGATGAACTGGAGGCCTGTTCCCGTAAATGGTCATAAGTAGGAACAGACAGACAGAACGGTTCTGTCGCCCGGAGATGGGCAAAAGGCTGCAGTTCAGGACAAAAACACCAAATGAAATATTCACCCGGCACCGAGAGTGAAAAATCCCGAGAAAAGGACAGAATGAAATAGATTTCAATGGACGCCTACCCGCACTTAATGCTGTGGTTGCGTGGACATGACTTGGTGTTCTCCATAAAAAATAGCATTTGCTACGAACCATTTTGCCTGCCGCGAATGTGATGAGAATTTCGAAGGAGCAAGGAGGAAGGACTGGGTTGGTCTGCTTGCTGGCACAAATATTTGCAGCCTCTTCCCTGGTGATCTAGTGAGTAGCGTTCCGCGTTTTCACTGGCGCAGACCTGGGTTCGATACCCGGGTAAGGACCGTTGTATATTTGGCGATTCGAACTGCAAGGCTGTCCCTGATCAAATTTACAGCTCTCCACACTGTTCCTGCCTCAAGCACCAGCAGCGCATTCTTCATTGCAGTGTTAAAACATACAGTTCTGTGCCTTCTGTTTTGAAATGACTAGATCTCGCTCAACAAGTGAAACTACAATTGCTGAGTGACACCTAAATGTTGCCAACCATGGCTATCTTTAATCTTCCATGTACCTTTTTGCGGCACATCACTTGAGCTTATCATCAGTCAATGCATTGCCAGTGTGGAAATATTCAGCATTTTAAACTTCGCAACGTATGCAAGACTGGAATCAGAGAATGCCTGGACCATGGGCACTGATAACTTATTCTGAGCATTCATTTGGCCTGGGCCCCTCCTATATTGCACATTGGCTCACTGTGTGACTATGTATAGCGTTCACAGGCGATTTCCAAGCTCTGAATTTTACAGCCGAGAATTCATGGACTGTTTGATCTAACCAAGATTCAACATCAATATCATTAAATCTCTCCTTGCATTGCGACTCTTAACCCTGGTGGTCTAGTGGTTAGGATTCGGTGCACTCTCCACTGCGGACCGGGTTTGATTCCGGGGCGGTGGGCAATGAAAACTTAACCCGGGCATTAAGATTTTCATTCTGCATTAACACAACCTGAGCTCCGAGATCTGGTCGGGACCCATTGCCCCGAAGTGATGGCTGTGTGGTCGGGGCAATTTCTTCTGGGATTAGGTTTTTTTCAAAAAGCTGTTTTCTTTCATTTGTTCAGATGGCAAAATAGCTTATTTGGGAGAGTGTTAGACTGCAGGTCTAAAGGTTCCTGGTTCAATCCCGGGTTTCTGCAATTTCTGGTTATTTTGTGTTCCCTTCATTTTAAGGGGAAAGGCTGGTTTCATATCGGGACAGTGCTTGAGGGATGGGCTGTTCAGAAATTGCGTGATAATTTTCAACATGAATTTTGTTAGATTCATTCAGTCTTTTTCTGTTACTTTTTATTGACACTCTGTCCAGTTTCTCATCTCTTCACATTTTGGAGCAGGGCATTGGGCGACAAATTAAACGCTCCTCCCGTGCTGGCGGATCTCTCAGTCTCTGAGCGATGGAAATGCAGCGCCGATATACTATGACCCGGCAAAATCTTCCCATACACCGAGCACAAGCACGCTAAAAACAGGCACAGCAGCATTTGCTGAGGATCTGCAGCGAGTAAAATTTTCTTTGATCTCTGAGAGTTGGAAATATATTGTGGTGTATATGTGTTAGCGACACATGCAGCTGTGAGTTGTTCTTTGGTATATAAATAAATTTGCTTACCTGCTATTATAATGCATTAGTTTTATTTATAATTGCATTGCAGAGAACATCTGTTTATTGTAAATGTATTTCCTGTTTATATCTTGGAATCTATATTACTCATCCTCCATTGCCAAATTATGTGCAAGAGTAACCTAAGCCATCGCACAGGACAGCTAATAAGTAGATAGAGTTTGGGGACACATCAATTGTAGTAAAAACATAAAATGCTGGAAATCTTGGCAGGTCAGGCAGCATCTGTGGAGATGACACTTCGTCAGAACTGGAGAGTGTTCGAAAAGAACAGATTCTTAACAAGGACTGATAGGGGATGGGAGGATCATTATTTTCTGTTTTTGTTCCAGATTCCAGCATCCCCAGTATTTTGCTTTTGTATTAGTTAATTCCTCTCCACAGATGCTGCCTGACCTGCTGAGATTTACAGCATTTTCTGTTTTCATTCCAGATTCCAGCAACCACACTATTTTGCTTTTGTCTTAGGGTTTAATTCAAGAATCTGTTCTTTTCCAACATTTTCCAATTCTGACAAAGTGTCATCGACCCGAAACGTTAACTCGGCTTCCTCAGCACAGATGCTGCCTGACCTGCTGAGATTTCCAGTATTTTCTGTTATTATTCAAGTATCCAGCATCTGCAGTATTTTGCTTTTATATTACCTTGTCTCCGGTGATCCCAATTCCCATGTTTCTGGAGCCAATTCCCCTGTTTCTAGCGCTATATCCACTGTTTCTAGTTAATATCCTGTTTCTGGAGGAAATCCCCTTGTTTCTGGAGTTATATCGACTATTTCTGGAGACAGCATTATGGCAATGGAGGTGTGGATGGATTCACTCTGGAGCATCCACGATGCTGAGGATTTCGAGAATAGAGCGTTTAATGAGTTGGTCACAACGCAGGTAAAGGTTACACAGGCAGATAGGGAATGGATGATTATCAAGCAGAACAGGAATGGGAAGGCAGTGCAGGAGTACCCTGCTGTCATCTCCGTTCAAATCAAATATACCGTTTTGGATATTGTTGGGGGACATGGCTCATCAGGGGAAGATAGCAGCAGCAAAACTCATGGCACCATGGGTGGCTCTGATGCACAGGAGAGCAGGAAAAAGAATGGGAGAGCTATAGTGGCAGGGGATTCTATTGTAAGGGGAATAGATAGGCGTTTCTGCGGTCGCAACAGAGACTCCAGGATGGTATGTTGCCTCCTTGGTGCAATGGTCAAGGATGTTCCAGAGCCGCTGCAGGAAATTCTGCAGGGGGAGCGTAAACAGCCAGTTGTCGTGGTGCATATAGGTAAAAAATGCAATAAGATCCTACAAGCTGAATGTAGGGAGCTAGGAGTTAAATTGAAAGGTAGGCCCTCAAAGGTCGTAATCTCAGGGTGGCTGCCAGTGCCACGTGCTAATCAGAGTAGAGATAGCAGGATAGGTCAGATGAATGCGTGGCTTGAGGAGTGGTGCAGGAGGGAGCGATTCAAAGTCCTGGGATATTGGAACCGGTTCTGGGGGAGGTGGGCCCAATACAAACAGGACGGTCTGCACCTGGGCAGGACCAGAACCAATGTCCTAGGGGGAGTGTTTGTTTGTGCTGTTGGGGAGGTGTTAACTAATATGGCAGGGGGTGGGAACCTATGCAGGGAGACAGAGGAAAGTCAAGTTGGCACAGAAGCCAAAGATAGAAAGAAGAAAAGTAAAATGGGAGAGCAGAGAAACACAAGGTAAAAATTAAAAACGACCACATTACAGCAAAATTCTAACGGGACAAAGTGTTTTAAAAATACAAGCCTGAAGGCTTTGCAACTCAATGCGAGGAGTATTCATAATAAGGTGGATGAACTAAATGTGCAGGCAGCTATTAACGAATGAGATATAATTGGGATTACGGAGACATGGCTCCAGGGTGACCAAGGCTGGGAACTCAACATCCAGGTGTATTCAGCATTCAGTAAGGATAGACAGAAAGGAAAAGGAGGTGGGGTAGCGTTGCTGGTTAAAGAGCAAATTAACGCAACAGTAAGGAAGGATATTAGATTGGATGATGTGGAATCTGTAGGAGTCGAGCTGCGGAATACCAAGGGGCAGAAAACGCTAGTGGACGTTGTGTATGACCACGAAAGAGTAGTAGTGAGGTGGGGGACAACATCACACAAGCAATTATGGATGCGTGCAATAAAGGTACAGCAGTTATCATGGGCGCCTTTAATCTACATATAGATTGGGCTAGCCAAACTGGTAACAATACGGCTGAGGAGGATTCCCTGGAGTGTATTAGGGTTGTTTTTCCAGACCACTATGTCGAGGAACCAACTCGAGGGCTGGCCATCCTCGACTGGGTGATGTGTAATGAGAAAGGACTAATTAGCAATCTTGTTGTGCGAAGCCCCTTGGGGAAGAGTGACCATAATATGGTAGAATTCTTCATTAAATGGAGAGAGATAGTTAATTCAGAGAGTAGGGTCCTTGAACTTAACGAAAGGTAAATTTGATGGTATGAGACGTGAATTGGATAGAATAGACTGGCGAATGGTACATAAAGGGTTGACGGTGGATAGGCATTGGCAGATATTTAAAGATCGCATGGATGAACTTCATCCCTGTCTGGAATAAAAATAAAACGGGGGATGTTGCTCAACCGTGGCTAACAAGGCAAATTAGGGATAGTGTTAAATCCAAGGAAGAGACACATAAATTGCCCAGAAAAAGCAGCAAACCTGAGGACTGGGAGAAATTTAGAATTCAGCAGAGGACATTAGGAGGGGGAAAATAGAATATGAGAGGAAGCTTGTTGGGAACATAAAAACTGACTGCAAAAACTTCTATAGATGATATGTGAAGAGAAAACGATTAGTGAAGACAAACGAAGGTCACTTGCAGTCAGCACCAGGTGAATTTATAATGTGGAACAAAGAAATGGCAGACTAATTGAACAAATACTTTAAGTTCTGTCTTCACGAAGGAAGACACAAATAACCTTCTGGAAATACTAGGGGACTGAGCGTCTAGTGAGAAGGAGGAACCGAAGGAAATCGTTATTAGTCAGGATATTGTTTGAGAAATTGATAGGATTGAACGCCGATAAATCCCCAGGGCCTGATAATCTGCATCCCAGAATACTTAAGGAAGTGGCCCTAGGAATAGTGGATGCATTAGTGATCATTGTCCAAACGTCTATTGACTCTGGATCAGTTCCTATGGACTGGAGGGTAGCTAATGTAACACAACTTTTTAAAAAAGGGAGAGAGAAAACGGGGAATTATAGACCAGTTAGCCAGACATCGGCAGTGAGGAAAATGTTGGAATCAGTTACTAAAGATGAAATAGCAGTGCATTTGGAAAGTAGTGACAGGATCGGTCCAAGTCAGCATGGATTTATGAAATGGAAATCATGCTTGACAAATCTTCTGGAATTTTTTGAGGACGTAACTAGTAGAGTGGACAAGGGAGAACCACTGGATGTGGTGTATTTTGACTTTCAGAAAGGCTTTTTACATGGTCCCACATAACAGATTAGTATGCAAAATTAAAGCACATGTATTGGGAGTAAGGTATTGAAGTGGATATAGAACTGTATGGCAGACAGGAAGCAGAGAGTCTGGATAAATGGGTCCTTTTCAGAATGGTAGACAGTGACAAGTGTGGTGCCACAGGGTTCAGTGCTGGGACTCCAGCTATTTACAATATACATCAATGTTTAGATGAAGGAATTGAGTTTAATATCTTCAGGTTTGCAGATGATACTAAGCTGGTTGGCGGTGTGAGCTGTGAGGAGGATGCCAAGAGGCTGCAGGGTGACTTGGACAGGTTAGGTGAATGGGCAAATGCATGGCAGATGCAGTAAAATGTGGATAAATATGAGGTTATCCACGTTGGTGGCAAAAACAGGAATGCAGCATATTATCTGAATGGTGACAGATTAGGAAAAGGGGAGGTGGAATGTGACCTGGGTGTCATGGTACATCAGTCATTGGAAGTTGGCATGCAGGTACAGCACGCGGTGAAGGCGGCAAATGGCCTTCATAGCTAGGCGATTTGAGTATAGGAGCAGGGAAGTTTTACTGCAGTTATACATGGCCTTGGTGAGGCCTCACCTGGAATATTGCATTGTGTTTTGGTCTCCTAATCTAAGGAAGGACGTTCTTGTTATTGAGGGAGTGCAGCGAAGGTTCACCAGACTGATTCCCGGGATGGCAGGACTGACATATAAGGAGAGACTGGATCGACGGCGCCTGTATTCACTGGAGTTTTAGAAGAATGAGAGGGGATCTCATAGAAATATATAAAAGAGAAACTGGACATATCGCAAGTTCTGGGGTTTCTTTTTCCCCCCACATCCAGATGCCGATATCCCACAAGGGCGCTTGCGACAGCGTACACTGTACGTAGGCCGTCATAGGACCGGTTAAATGCAGCCCATTGTCTTTTGTATGATGTCACCGAGGTACAATATGTGGATGCATATAAGGAGGGGCCAAGCACTGAGATAACAACGCCTGAGTTACTGAGGGTCAAAGAAAGTTGCCAACAGCTCGAGCGGTTCAGTCTGCTCATTGAATATGGAACATTGACCGTGCTGGGACTGGGGAGTTGAGTCAGCACATTAAACTGCTGAAGCGGCTGTGCTTCCATTGGTCAGTAGGGCAAGCTCGTGAACAGGAGGAGCGGCCTAATGGGTCCAAAGCAGGAGGAAAGGAATAGAGGCGTGAAAGGGAGGAGCAGAAATATTCACATGAGACCAGGAGTGCACATTGACGAAATCTATTGCTGCACCACAGATTGCAGCACGATCCAAGCCCGAGTTCGTCCGACTCCTGCGCAGGCTCATTTGTTATTCCTCGGACATCGAATTACTCACTTCACCCGGAATAAGCTCAAGCACCGGAGACCAGAACCTTACAGGAACGATCTTTATTAAGTATATAAAAAAGCGTTAAACAAATAATTAATTCGATTACCAAATTTTGCCATCCCTGGCCACTTACTGCCCGGATGAAGAATGAGTGAAGCGTCACACAGACCCGCTGAGATCCAGCTTGGCCCCGCATCAGAGAATTAATCTTCGGGCATAATTTGTCACCTCTCGGGCGTTGGTCCGTTTTCAAAACTCCGCTCGATGGAAGTGTTCTGCGGGGTTGGGGTTTGGAGACAATAAAGCGGACCGAAATCATTCAGGTAACGAAAGGTGGAGGTTTACACCGACTGCAGCCCCGGCGGCGGATTAAAACTGACCTATGGAATAAATATTTGAGAGAGAGGACCTTGGAACAGACCGAACTGAACAGCGACAAACGTACACGGATCAGGGAATTCCGCCTGTCCACTTTTCACTGATCCCGGTTTTCACAAGCGCCAGCGAGCCTGGACCCGCCTTGTTCACCTCTGAAGTTCAGCGGGAAAGACAAAGGCGGATTTCAGTCTGAAGACAGTAGTTCGTGTCCACTTAGACTTCCACACCCCGCTAATAGTATGTGTCCTGGTCACCCCGCCGTTACTGGGGCCAGGCAGTGCGTGAGCTGGGCGTGTCCAGAGATGCTCCAACAGCCCAGTGTTTGGAGGAAAGTGATGTATGGACTAGGGGAGGGGCAAATCAATACTTCAATTGGCTCGGATTTCAATGTTTATGGGTAGAGAGCGGGCCTCCAAGGGTCGTACAAAGCGATGACTGTAGCACCTGGTGTCTCCTGGTGCCTGGCCCGCTTGTGGCCTCTCGGTCATATGCGAAGCGCATCAATGCACTCGGCCATCGAGACATACTGCACAAGAGCCGCACTCTCACACTCCCTTTTTCTGGGGCAAAACAGGTTGACCAGTTTGGGCACCGTGCATCCTCGGATTACGTACGTCTGGAATGAGAGTAGCGTTATTGCAGAATCTCAAACTCCTATCCTACTCAATTCTCAATCCCAGGATCAATATACAATGCCTCGCACCTCCTTCAGTGTCACCATCGATCGGAGGCGCGTTACCCAGAAATTAAACGAGTTCTCCGGGCGAGGTACTCTGTCCAACCAGTAACTTCCACTGATGGCCTTCACTCGAGGATGGCTAACATTCCACGAGCCTTTTAAATTTCGTCTTTTGTACTTCCCACTGGTTTAATGATAGCTGGACAGGGGTTCCTCCATCTCTACTGCTTCAATGCCTAGCTTTTAACCACAGCATTAGTGATCCAACTTTCGCGGGATTTAAAGTAGACAATCTCACACGTCCCACATTATACGCCATTTTGGCAGTTTTGCTGCCTTAATTTAGTGGCCTTTTGAAACTTGTTGCTCCCATATACACTACTTACTGTGCCATCCAACTTGCTGGCGTCCCAGAAAACTTGGATACAAGGCTCTCTATTGCTTCATCCAAGTCATTGAAAAGTGAAAAGCTGAAGCTCCAGTACAGATCCCTAGAGGGGGACCACAAGTCCCAACCTGCCAATTGCAGTAGATGCTCAGGATCCGACTGTCCTCTGCCCCCCAAAAATTTACTACTGTCGACAGGTTGCCTTCGTTTCCAGAAACATTCATCCAAGAGTCTATTTCGTGAAACATGTAATAATGCCCATTACTACATGGATTACACAACAGAGGACTCTGGCATAGCACAACGATAGCAATTCACTGGCCAAAATCCATCTCCGTGTTGGGAACTATCCAGGAACAGTCCTCGATAGCAACAAGCTAGTACATTAGAATATGGCAGTGATCAGTTTGTGATGTCCGCTTATTCACACTGCCATCTCCGATATAACCAATGGACACGATCCAAGAGGCTTTAATACAGTGGCAGCTCCCACGCCATGTTTTATTGTGCAAGATCATGTATCTTAATAGGCAGATTAATTTCACATGATCCAATGGCCCAAATGTACTGCAGAGAGCATATAGGCTAGCACTATCTGGGCCCAGGGGCAGCACAGGCCAGCCCACTCTGCAATGTGCACACGCACTATGTCCGTGCAGCAGAGCTGGTCTCCAGTCATCTTGGGTAATCCTTCCCACTGGACCAAGACCTAGTTCTATCAAGCCCTTATGGCGGCTGGTGCGAAATGGCCACCACACATTTTTTTTTTTTTTAAATCCACGCATAGGCCCCTTCCACCCGAGGTTGTATTTCGGGTCCATCATTCGAAACATTGTGAACTCATCCTTTTTTGGCAAGGAAGCACTTCATTGAGGGACCGGCTATGATGATGACGTGGAAGAGAAGGTGGACCTACAGATCACAGCCATCCATCTCCAGGAGGCATGTTTTACCGCGCCTTCATGCTGTGAAGATTCTTCCCAGGAAGAAACAATACAGCTGCAGAATACTCGGTTGCACCAAGCTCAGCAGATCAAAGAAAATAATCTCCAATCAGATCCACTTGTTAACCTCTGCCTGTATTAAATATTGCTCACCATCCTCGGAACAGGCTTACGGTATGGCATCCTTTCCATTGTCGAACATACTCGCTGGTGAAACTGCCAACAGTGGCAACCATGAAAGATGAGCTTCGGAATTGACAATTTGTTGAGCATTAAATGCAGTTCTAATCCAGCGCTGATTTCCATGCTCAAAGCAGGTAGACCGCCAGTTAACGTGTTGTAGAAACAATCGCAAAACCCACCCCCCCCAAAAAAAAAAATTAACAAAAGAGGGTAGCTAAGTGTCTGGAATGTCCCCCAGATCGGGGGGCACTCGATCTAATGTTTATTTTGTCCCTTCCCTCCCTCCTAGAGTTGTAGAAATCTGAATCAATTAGATAAGGCAATGCCACCCCTCCACCATAGTTCAAGAGGTTACAACGAGCCTACGGACTATGAATCCATCCTCACGAAATAGCATTAATGAATCTTGTAGTCCCGCTCTCCACCAACACTGGATATACACACCTGCCTACAGAAAGTTACACGTGGAACCTATTCCAGAGCAGACAGGTGCAGTCAGCCAGTTTACCTGCGCCAGCAATCGCGAGATGCATCATTGCTTCGTTGAGCTGTCTGCCTTTGTAGTCGAGCGATTGTGGACATTTCCTGTTCCTCGAAGCTCATGGGCCTCCAGCATTCCTTGCACCTCCTGGCAAAGACAAACAGATGGTAGGTTGCTCATCCAGTCCCGAGCAAAAGTTGGACTGTCAGAACTTTAACATAAGTCAAGCTCTCCCAATGCAATAGAAAACTTTATAGCTCCTCATGATCACTGGATACCCAAAGAGCTTCACAATCAATTAAGTACTTTGAGACTAGTTACGCTTGTAATGTGGGATACGCGGCAGCCAATTTGCGCACAGCAAGCTCCCACAAACAGCGATGTGCTCGTGGCCAGATAATCTGTTTGTTACGTTGATTGGGGATAAATATCAGGACACTGCGGATAACACCCCTGCTCTTCAAAATAGCCACAGTGGACTCTTTCCTGCCACCCCCTCCCACTACAAAAGGTGACAGATAAAGTAATGTTCTCTGCACCCCAAACCCAGGAATTTGGACAGGTACCAGAATCTGAATGAGAGGGTGCATCACTTCAGATAATGGAAGTCAGTTCCCAGCTCGTATCGCAGAATCATAGAACGGCTACAGCATGGAATGCAGTCATTCGTGCCCATGGCAACTGAGCTAATTCTACTCCCCAACCCTTTGCCCATAGTCCAGCAATATATTTACTTGATATTTATCCAACTCCCTTTTGAAAGAGAAAAGAGAGTTTGTCTCCACCATCCTTTCAGTGAATTTCCAGTTCTTAACCACTCGCTGTGTAAAAATGTTTTTACTATAGTTTTTAAATCTGTAGTTAGGGGAAAAGACAGGCGTTTCTACGGCTGTAGACATGACTCCCGAATGGTTTTGTGCCTCCCTGGTGCCAGGGTCAAGGATGTCAGAGCGAATGCAAGGCATCCTGGGACGGGGGTGAGGCGCGAGGAGGGCGGGGGATGGTAAACAGCTAGAGGTCATAGTCCATATCAGGACCAATGACATAGGTAAAATGAGAGATGAGGTCCTTCAGGAATAATTCAGGGAGCTAGGAAGAAAATTAAAGGGTAGGACCTCAAAAAGGAAGTAATCTCTGGGTTACTACCGGTGCCACGTGCTAATGAGTATAAGAATAGCAGGATAGAGAGGATCAACACGTGGCTGGAAAGTTGGTGTAGGAGGGAGGACTTTAAATTCTTGAGGCATTGGGACCGCTTCTGGTGGAGATGGGACCTTTACAAACCAGAAGGGTTGCATCTCAACAGCGCAGGGACCAATATCCTCGTGGGGAGTTTTGCTAGTGACGTGGGGAGAGTTTAAACTAGCTTGGCAGGGTGATGGGAACCAGAGAACGAATTCAAAAGTAAAGGAAGTAAAGTAGAAATTGGATAGCAAGAATCTAGAAAGCAAATTTTTAAGACAGAGGAAAAAAAGCTTAGTATGTACTAAGCAAGGAGGTCTCGCGGTGATGAATGGTATATACTTTAATGTAAGGAGTATAGCGAATAAGGTGGATGAGCTAAAGAGCAGACACATGGGGGTACGACATTATAGCCATTAAAGAAACATGGCTGAAAGAGGGGCCGGTTCGGCAGATCTATATTCCTACAAGATTTTTAGACATAGAAAATAGGTGCAGAAGTAGGCCATTCGGCCCTTCGAGGCTGCACCACTATTAAATATCATGCAGTTAAAGGGATCAAGGGGTATGGATCGAAATCAGGAATAGGGTACTGAAGTTGCAAGAACCACATCCAACTGCATTTTGAATATATCAAACTAACTGGCCTCAACAACTTTTTGGTAGAGAATTCCACAGGTTCACAAATGAGTGAAGAAGTTTCTGCTCATCTCAGTCCGAAATGGCTACCCCTTATCCTTCGACTGTGACCACTGCTTCTGGACTTTCCCAACATCGGGAACATTCGTCCTGCATGTCACTTGTCCAATGCCTTCAGAATTTTATGGTTCTATGAGCTCCCGTTTCATTCTTCTAAATTCCAGTGAATACAAGCTTAGTCGATCCAGTCTTTCATGTCACTACTGCCAACCCGCGAATCAGTCTGGTGAATCTTCGCTGCACTCCCTCAACAGGAACGTCCTTCCTCAGATTAGGAGACCAAAACTGAACACAATACTCAAGGTGCAGCCTCACCATGGCCCTGCACAACTGCAGCAAGACCTTCCTGGAACTATATTCAATCCTCCCCGATATGAAGGCCAACATGCCATTTGCCTTCACTGCCTGCTGTACCTGCATGCAAACCTTCAATGACTGATGCACCATGACACCCAGGCCTCGTTGCACATCCCCTTTTTCTAATCTGTCAACATTCAGATAATATTCTATCTTGCTGCTTTTGCCAGGAAAGTTGATAACCTCATGTATCTACCATTCATTTGCCCACTCACCTAACCTGTCCAAGTCATTCTGCAGTCTCTTAGCATCCTCCTCACAGCTCACACTGCCACCCAGCTTAGTCATCTGAAAGCTTGATTACATTCAATTCCTTCTTCTAAAATCATTAATGTATATTGTAAATAGCTGCCATCCCAGCATTGAACCTTGCAGTACCCCACTAGTCACTGCCTACCATTCTGAAGAGCACCTGTTTATTCCTACTCTTGGCTTCCAGTCTGCCAACCAGTTCTCTATCCATGTCAGTATATTACCCCCAATACCATGTGCTTTAATTTTGCACACTAATCTCTTGTGTGGGACCTTGTCAAAAGCCTTTAGAAAGTTCAAATACACCACCTCCACTGGTTCTCCCTTGTCCACTCTACTAGTTACATCCTAAAATTCTAGACGATTTGTCAAGCATGATTTCACTTTCATAAATCCAAGCCAACTTGGACCGATCCAGTCACTGTTTTCCAAATGCGCTGCTATTACATCTTTAATAAATTGATTCCAACATTCCTACCGATGTCAGGCTAAATGGTCTATAATTCCCTTTTTTCTCTCCATTTTAAAAAAGTGTGGTTACATTAGCTACTCTCCAATCCATAGGAACTGATCGCGTCTATAGAATGTTGGAAAATGACCACCAATGCATCCACGATTTCTAGGGCCACTTCAAGTAATCTGGGATGCAGACCATCAGGCCCTGGGGATTTATCGGCCTTCAATCCCATCAATTTCCCTAACAATTTCCTGACTAAGGATTTCCTTTAGTTCCTCCTTTTCGCTAGACCCTCAGCCCCCTAGTATTTCCAAAAGGTTATTTGTGTCTTCCTTCGTGAAGACAGAACGGAAGTATTTGTTCAATTGTTCTGCCATTTCTTTGTTTCCCCCCCCCCCCCATTATAAAATTGGCCTGATTCTACCTGTAAGGGACCTCCATTTGTCTTCACATATCTATAGAAGCTTTTTCAGTCAGTTTTTATGTTCTCTGCAAGCTTACTCATACTGTATTTGCCCCCTCCTAATTAAAGCCTTTGTCCTCTGCTGAATGCTAAATTTCTCCCAGTCCTCAGATTTACTGCTTTTTCTGGCCAATTTATATGCCTCTTCCTTGGATTTAATACTATCCCTAATTTCCCTTGTTAGCCATGGTTGAGCCACCTTCCCCGTTTTATTTTTACACAGACAGGAATGTACAATTGTTGTAGTTCATTCATGTGATCTTTAAATGTCTGCTATTGCCCATCCACCGTCAATCATTTAAATATCATTCGGCAGTCTATCCTAGCCAATTCACGTCTCATACCATCAACGTTACCTTTCCTTAAGTTCAGGACCCTAGTCTCTGAATTAACTGTCACTCTCCATCTTGAAGAATTCTACCACATTGTCATTCTTCCCCAAGGTACCTCGCACAATAAGATTGCTAATTAATCCTCATTACACAACACCCAGTCTAGGATGGCCAGCTCTCTAGTTGGTTCCTCGACATTAGTCTAGAAAACCATCCCTTATACACTCCAGGAAATTCTCCCAGTGTATAGCTCAATTTATATATAGATTAAAGTCACCCATGATAACTGCTGTATCTTTATGGCACGCATCCCTAATTTCCTGTTTGACGCCACCCGCAATCTCTACTACTGTTTTGTGGTCTGTACCCAACTCCCACGAGCGTGTTCTGTCCTTTGGTGTTCCGCAGCTCTACCCATGCAGATTCCACATCATCCAAGCTAATGTCCTTCCTGACAGTTGCGTTAATTTCCTCTAAGCAGCAACACTACCTCACCTTTTCCTTTCTGTCTATCTTTCCTGAATATTGAATACCCCTGGATGTTGACAAGATAGAGAGTGGGGTAAAAAGGATGGGGGTGCGTTGCGGTACTGATTAAAGAAACTATTACAGCAGAGACGAGGGAAGACATTTTAAAGGAATCAGGTGAGGCCATATGGGTCGAATTGAAAAAAAAAATTTAAAAAAAAAGAGGGGCGATCACACTGCTGGGCATGTATTATAGACCCCCAAACAGTGGGAGGGAGATAGTGGAGCAAATATATAGGCAACTTGCTGCGAAGTGTAGAAATCATAGGTTAGTAATAGTAGGAGATTTTAACTCTCCAAATATTGATTAGGACAAATATAGTGTGAAGGGTATAGAGTGTGCGGAATTCTTGAAAGGCATTAAAGAGAATTTTAAAATCAGTATGTAGCAAGCCCAACACGAGAGGGGGCGGTCTTGGATTTAGTTGGTGAATTTAGCTCGGCAGGTTCAAGGGGTATTATTGGGGGAGCACTTGGGTGCCAGTGACCATAATTCAGTCAAATACAAGTTGGTTATGGATAAGGACAATAGGCCTGGAATAAAATTTCCGAATTGGGGGAAAGCTAATTTAGCAAAGTTGGAGTGATTTGGTCATAGTGGACAGGAAACAGCTGCTTGTAGGTAAATTAGTGTCGGAACAGTGGGAGGCATTCAAGGAGGAGATCCGGAAGGCTCAGGCCAAACATGTGCTCTTCAAGAAAAAGGTTGGGAAAAATAATTCTAGAGCCCCTTGAACGTCCAGGTACCTATAAGGGGAGGATTTAAAAAAGACACTAATGTCATACCAACGGCTAAATACTTCAGAATTGAGGAATATAGAAAGTGGAGGCAAAATTAAGGGATATTAGGAATGCTGAGAGCATGAGAAATTCTTGGCCAGTAAAATTAAGGAAAACCAAGATGTTCTATAAATTTATTAAGTAAGAGGGTAACAAAAGGGTAGGGCCTATTAGATACCATGAGGGTAATCTTTGTCTGGAGGCGGAAGATGTTGGGAGGGTTCTTAACGAATACTTTGCATCTGCTTTCACAAAGGAAAGGGGTAATACAGATACTGCTATCGAGGAGGAGTGTGATATTCTGGATGAAATAACTATAGCGAGAGGAAATATTATGGGGTTTAGCAGCTTTGAAAGTAGATAAGTCCCGAGGCCCGGATGAAATGCATCCCAGGCTGTTAAGGGAGGAAATAGAAGAGGCATTGATCATCACTTTCCAGTCATCTTTGGTTCTGGGCATGGTGCCGGAGGATTGGAGAACTGCTAATGTAGTGCACTTGCTCAAGGGAAAAAGGGATAGGTCAAGTAATTACAGGTCAGTCAGCCTAACCTCAGTGATGGGAAAAATTAATGAAAAAATCCTGAAAGTCAGGATAAATCTGCATCTGGAAAGGCACGGATTAATTTAGGGACAGTCAGCATGGATTTGTTAAGGGAAGATAGTGTGTGACTAACCCGAATGAATTTTTGAGGTGATAACCGAGAGGGTCGATGAGGGTAGTGCGTACGTTGTAGTATATATGGACTTTAGCAAGGCATTTGATAAGGTCCCACATGGTAGACTAAGCATGAAGGTTAAAGCCCATGGGATACAGGGAAAAGTTGCAAGTTGGATCCAAATTGGCTTGGAGGTAGGAAGCAAAGGATAATGATTGATGGAATTTAATTGAGAAGTGAGGCGATGCACTTTGTGAGGGCAAATAAGGAAAGGGTATACACATTAAGTAGTATACCCATTCGCCACTTTAGTGTAGATGAACAAAGGGACCTTGGAGTGCTTGTCTACAGATCGCTGAAAGTAGGCCAGGTGGATAAGGTGGTTAAGAAGGCATACGGAATGCTTGCCCTTATTGGCCAAGGCATAGAATACAAGAGCAGGGAGGTTATGCTTAAAGGGCATACTTTGGTTAGGCCATAGCTGGAGTACTGTGTGCAGTTCTAGTCGCCGTATTATAGGAAGGACGTGATTGCACTAGAGGGTGCAGAGGAGTGTTACTAGGATGATGCCTGGAATGAAGAATCTTAGTTATGAGGACAGATTGGATAGGCTGGGTTTGTTCTCATTGCAACAGAGGAGGTTGAGAGGAGGCCTCATCGAGATGTACAAATTAGAGGGGCCTGGAGATAGTGGGTCTATTTCCATCGGGGGAGGTTTCTGTTACGAGGGGGCATAGTTTTAAGGTGGTTCGTGGAAGGTTTAGAGGGGATTTTGAGGGGGGGCTTCTTTATGCAGAGGGTTGTGGGGATCTGGAACTCGCTGCCTGGAAGAGTGGTGGATGCAGAAATCCTCGCCACTTTTAAGAGATGGTTGGATGGGCACTTAATGTGCAGTTACCTGCAGGGTTATGGACCTAGAGCTGGTAATTGGAATTAGACTGGATGAACTGTTGGATGGCACAGTTATAATGGCAAGTACTGCAGAGAATAGAATACGGCCAGGGTGATCTCCTGGATAGGTCAGAGGAATTTTCCCAGATTTATTCTCTCCCTGAATTGGCCTGGGTTTTTAACCTCTCCCAGGAGATCGCATGGCTCCAGTTGTAGTGGAATGTAGAGGTTCAGTGTAAGGGATGTCGCAGCTATGAGAGGCGGTTTGGTTGGGCTGGGTGCTCTTTGCCTTTGTCATTGTTCATAGGTTTATATGTAACCTTTAGGGCTGCTGACCAAGGGCCATTCAGCTCTTTGTCAGCCGGCATGGATATGGGCCGAAATGCCTGCTTGTGCACTGTAAATTTCTATATTTGTTACTTTTTGGTTCTTATGCCAATCACCTTGAATCTGTGTCCTCTGGTTCTCACCCCTTCTGTCAATGCGAACAGCTTATCTGCTCTGTCCAGACCCTCCATTTTGACCAACTTTCAAATCTCCAAGAACAACCACAGCTTCTGCAGTCTATCCATGGAACTGAAGTCCCTCATCCCTGAAATCATGCTCGTAAATCTTTTCTGCAATTTTCAAGGCTGTCACATCCTTCCATAAGTGCCCAGAATTTAACACTAGTTGGGGCCGAACCAGTGTTTATACAGATCAATTATAATTTCCACTCTTGTACTCGTACCTCAATCCCAGGATCCCGCAAGCCTTTTTAACTGCTTGCTCAACCTGCCTTCAATGATTAAGGCACACAGGTCTCTGCATGCACCCCATTTCGGATTGTATATTTTTACTTTACATGTATTTTGGTAAAAATAATGAGTGAAGCACATTTCACACGTGTTAAATTTAATCTGCCACGTGCCCGCTCATTTCACCAGCCTGTCTTTCTTGAAGTTGATCACTATCCTCCACTGTTCACTACTTTCAAGTTGTCCTGAAAAATTTGAAATTGTGCACTTTACACCCACGTCCAAGTCATTGATATACAAGAAAAGCAGTGGGCCACGGACCAATCCCTTGGAAACATCTTATATCTTCCTCCAGTCTTAATACCAACCATTCACCACTGCTGTTTCCCGGCACTTAGCAACTGTCTATCCAGACTGCCACTGTCCCTTTTATTCAATTGGTTTCAACTTTGCTGGCATACCTATTATATTGCACTATGTCGAACGTCTTTTTTAAATCCATGTACACTGCATCAACCGCATTATCCTCACCAACCTGGTTATCTCATTTAACCAACTTGATCAAGTTGGTTCAACACGATTGCCTTTAACAAGTCCGTGCTGGCTTTCCTTAATTAATCCACCCTGGTGAATTGCCCCTGCTTCAAAGCTTCCCTATTACCAAGGTTGAACTGACTGGCCTGTATCTATTGGGTTTTGAGCAACGGCTTAACATTTTCAATTCTCCAGTCCTCTGCCAGCCTTCCCAAAACCCTTATATCAAGTCTCACCACTATCCTCATTAGGTCTATCGCAGCATCCTCTTCCTTGGTGAAGGCAGATGCAAAGTATTAATTTAGTAACTCAGCCATACCCTCTGCCTCAATGCACATGTCTTCGCTGGTCTCCAGTTGTCTCCACCCCTCCTCACTACCCATTTACTATTTATATGCTTAGACTTTTGGATTAACTTATTTTGGCTGTCATTTTATTCTCACCCTCTTGTTTTCTGTTTCAAGTTTGAGCTTTCTGTAAGTAGCTGGCTTCTCATTTGCAACTTGACATCCGTCATTCTTTAGTCACCCAGGGACCTGACTTCAGTTGCCCTACCTCCACACCCACCTCCACCCCACCCCCCCCACACACGTGGGTATGTACATCAACTATTTCTTCAATGTAGCCCATTGTTCTTTTTGCCAGCCAATCTTTTGATTCCAATTTTTGTTCTCGTCCCACTGAAATCGGCTTTTCCCAGTTAAACAATTTTTATTCTAGATTGCTCGCTGCCCTTTTCCATCGTTAATCTAAACCGCATGATACGATTGCAGTTCCCCAAATGTTCACCCACATGACCCACCTCATTTCCCTAGAACCAGATCCAGCATCTTCGGATTGGAAGTGATCATTCGCCTTAACTTCAGAAATTCAGCCCCTTCGCTGCCCTTTATACTACTATGATGCAGTCTATATTAGGATTCTTTGTCCCCCAATATTACTACTCTACATCTTGCACCCCTAATTTTGCTTGTCCATATATTTCCCACTATTTGATTGTCTTTAGAAAACACATCAGGTTATCATCCCCAAGCTAAATATAGGGCCACTTACGTTGTGTTATTCAGGGGGAAAGATACCTCCAGCATATAGAGTTAAGGCTCAAGCCAGAGTGAGAGACCAGTTTGGAGTGCTTTAGACTTGCCGAGCTCATGTAACCCATCAGTGAGACTGCGACAGCTAATTTTGTTCTGAACTTTAAAAGTACCAGGCCTGTTAGCTCAATCACTTCTAATCCCCGCCCCCAGCGTCACTGGATGGTCGCTAGTTTCTCGTTACTGATTTGACTTTCACGGGTTTGAACCTCATGCAGTGGGCAGCAGGTGCCAGGTGCCTCAGGTTCACCAGACCAGTAGACAGAGGTGCTGACGCTCCTTAAATTATATCCATTTTCCCTTTTGGGGGGGGGGGGGGGAATGGGTAGAGTACACCCGATGGTCCAATACTCCAAATTTAATGAGTCTGAAGAAATCAGAAGGGGCAGAAATCTCAGGTCCAGACCAAGGCATTAAGCTCCGATCATTTTGTAAGTAGACAGGAATTGCTGCATTAAGTGGTGCCTTTACCCAAAGAGTCGCTGCAAGAAGCAGCGTAAAAGAAGAACATGGACCACACAATTCACTCAACTAATCCGGATGTAGCTTTGGAACAAAGGAAGTTTGATTTGCAAGGTGAGCAGTTAGCACGGGTGACAACAGCAGATGGTGCTCAATGTAGTGACATAATTGATTTACACGAATCCTGTATCAGTTTATGGCACAGGAGGCCATTCGGCCCATCGTGCCGGCCGAAAAGAGCTATCCAGTCTAATCCCACTTAGAATATGGAGCAGGAGTAAGCCATACAGCCCCTCGATGCAGCTCCGCCATTTAGTACGTACATGGCTGATTCAATCATGGACTCAGATCCACTTCCTTGCCGGCTCTCCATACATCCTTATCGTTTATGAAACTGTCTATTTCAGTCTTATATTAATGTTCTAGCTTCCACAGCTCTGAGGCAGCGAATTCCACAGATCCACAACCCTTAAGAAATTTCTCAACTCAGTTTTAAATGGAGAAGGGGGGCCCTTATTCTAAGTTAATGCCCTCTAGTTCTAGTCTCGCCTATCAGTGGAAACTTCGTCTCTGCATCCACCTGGTCAAACCCCTCAATTCCCAGCTCTTGGTCCGTAGCCTTGTCGGTTCAGCAAGTGAACATCCAAACACATGTGTTGAGGTTTTATGCCTCAGCCACCCTCAGGTAGTGAATTCCAAATCGCCACCACTCATTGGGTGAAACAACATTCTCCCAATCCTCGTACCAATTACTTTAAATCTATGCACCCTGGTTATTGACCCCTCTGCCAAGGGAAGTAGGTCCTTCCTATCCATTTAATCTAGGCCCCTCAGTTATATACAAGTCCAGCTTCCCTCCTTCCAAAGAAACCAACCCCAGCCATCTAATCTTTCCTCGGCTAAAATTCTCCAGTTCTGGCAACATCCTCGTAAATCTCATCTGTACCCTCTATTGCAATTTTATGTAATGCAGTGACCAGAACCCAGATCCTAAGTGTTATGTATTTAACCCTTGGTAACTTGCATCACACCACCACCAGAGGGCCTATCTGTTGGAGTCCCAAGGGATCCCAGCATCCCTTGTGCGCGCTCTGTATAAGCAAGCCTCCCACGCTGTATCTGCACTCTGGAATCTAATTTTTTAAAAAAAGGAGTCAAAATCACTTACACATTGCATACATTACTCCGTTTCATCAATTATGAGCAGAACATAATAGGAAGAGTAGGCCATACGGCCCCTCGAGCCTACTCCGCCATTCAATATCATGGTTGATCTTATGCAGTGTAGCAGCTGTGGGGGTGGAGGGGGAAATCTTTTCCCTGGTCCCCATCAGAACCACAACATTGTCAAAAGCAGAAGTTGCCATAAGAGTCTTGCCATTGTACCGCTGGTCGGATCCTTTGTCAAACTACAGTTAGGTCATAGGGGAAGCTGGATACTAAACGAACAAGCCCCCAGTTCAGACCGACGTGTTGGTTGCAACTTGAGAACTGTGGGAGTTCGAGGCACCGTCACCTTGGGCTTCCAGAGGATCGCCACATGACCTCTATCGCCCGATTGTTGGTCTGTAGCAATCCTGCTGAGGGCAATTAATTTATCAAAGTCATCTTTCGATGATCATCTGCCCGGTGTAATAAGGAAGCGTTACACGGAGCACGTGAAACAAGTTTGGTATTAATGAACGAGATTTATTTTCCGGGCAAATTACTGTGGAATCCGGACAATAAGCAACTGGAGGTAGGATATATTACTGCCATTATCAACCTATCCTCAAAGGATACAGCAAATTGGAAAGATGGTAGAATCTGGGCCGATTTCTGGCTACAGTTAATATGGGCAATTGACCGCAACCCCCCTGCTCCGGGGATGTAATTGGGTATAACAAGGCGAGTCTTCAAACTGCATTAGTGGACTGTTCCACTTACAGCAAGGGAAGTGCAAGAGGAGCTGCCAGGGCAAGACCAACTGTCACGATATCCAGAGAGTAGTGTTGAGACTGCGTCTACTCATTTGCAGATCGATCCAGTTGGTCCCACTCCATATCCACGCAATATTTGATCCAATTCCCTATTCAATCTCCGTCTACCACCTTATGAGGTAGTGCATTCCAAATCCTTGGAAACAAATCATTTCTAAACCCTTCATGATTTGGAACATCTCGATCGAGTAGCCTCTTGGCCTTCTCCGTTCCAGGGAGAACCAGCTTCTGCAGTCTGTCTACGCAACTGTAATCTCATTCACGAAACAATGCCCAAGAATCTAGTCTGTGGCCTTTCCAAAACCTTCAAGTCCTTAAACTGTGGCCCGAGTTGGAGACAAGACTGCAGCTTCGGCAGAAGTAATGTTTTAAAGGTTTAACAACTTCCTGGATTTTGTGCTGTATGCCGCTATTTATAAAGCGCACATGATCCCATATGCATTAACCACCTGCCCTGCCACCTTTAAAGATTTGTGCAGAAGCACACAGGCCTCTGTTCCTGGAAGCCTTTTAAGAAAGAGAAAAAAACCGAAAACGAACTCAATTCTCAGTAACCCAGGCTGCATCCCATCTGGACCAGATGACTTACCACTTTAATCACCAGCTCATTTAGTATCCATCTATTTTATCGCTTCCAGTATCATGGCAATCTCCTCATTTACTATAGTTTCCACAAAGTACACTTGCTTGGTAAACTAGTTTTGTACCTCAGTTATGCCTTCTGCCTCCACCAATAAATCCCCAACTAGCATAACCGCTTCTGAAAATTCTTGGTTCACTTGCCTTTGTATTTCCGTTATTTTAGCCACAAATGCATTCATAATGTATTTCGCTCCTACATTATATTCATCCTGATCCTCCTTTGTATATTCAAGTCGACATGGAATACATCCTTTTGAGTCATCCTACTCAAATGCGTTCAACCAGAAAGCTCTGCATGCATTCCCTTATAGGAATGTGGTCAGAACCCAAACTAGCTCTTCTGGTCCATGCATTGCTCAGTTACATTCCAGACTTCAAATCTCAACTTCATTTAACCCAGGCCAGATCCCTCAATTCGCTGAATAGCCCTCCAGTCTAGATTGCTCCTAGTCCTCTATAGAACTAGGCTAAACCGCATACTATTGAGATACTCTGCAACTGGGATATTCTCCACTTGACCCACTTCATTCCCCAGGACTAAATCCAGCAATGTCTCCTTCCTCATGTGTAATAAACACTGATCTAGAAAATGCTTCTGAGCTTATCAGAAATCCCTCCCTTCTCTGCTGCATTCAATGCAGAGGCATTACTATCATTCACGCGTATCTAGTTCGAAAAAATCTGCCCGTGAATCTCTTAAATGGCCTAATAAATATACTAAGTAGCGCAATAGCTCCTTTTTTCATCAACTACAACCGTCTTTGATCCCTCAAGGACATTTTGAACAATACTCTCCTCAGTCAAAACTGCTACGTCTCGTCTTTGTTCCCGCCCCATCTTGTCAGGAATATGAAGCATGCAACCCTGCCATTTGAGCCAGGTCTCGTTAGTATTAGTACATCGGACTACTGGTTATTTGCGCTTGCAGCTCTAAACAAACAGTTCTTGCATTTGTTTCCACCCAATATTGTATTCCCAACTCGATCTTCAGTCTTGTACAGCTCGTAGCTTTTTCATGCTACATCTTTGCGCACACCTGAATTAGTTTAAACCCACCCTTATTAGTACTAGTTAACCAGTCACAAGAATATTGGTCACAGCTCTTCCATCTTGAACAAGTCCCTCCTGCCACAGAACTGGTCCCAATTTCACAGGAATCTGAAGCCCTCCCTCCCTCCTACACCATGTTTCAAGCCACGCATTAACCTGCCATATCGTCCTATTTCTGCTCACTAGCCCGTGGCCCTGGGAATAATCTAGCAACGGTCACCCGAGGGCCTGCTTTATAACTTGATGCTAGATTAGATTGCTGGTGTCAACGATCCTCCCTCAAATCCATGTTGAAACAGTTCGAGCACCAACTCGACGAACCTAATCCCCCAATCCTTCGGCTGTCATCGGTCGATGGAGAGCGAGCTCGGAAAAGCCGGATGGAGCCAGCAGGGAGGGTCCCCAGATCTTGGATCCCTCCTAGATACCCGAGCTCATTCGCCGCAAAAAAAAAAACAGGCCCAGCGGTGAAACGGCCAGTCTGAAGGCTTCAACCGCTGGAGGTTGAGGGACACGGGCCTTACTTACCCCCGAGGCCGCGCGGCACCCATCCCCTCGATGGCGAGCAGACAGCCGTCTGTGGACCCTTTCCAGGCCGCCAGCCAATTCACCGAGTTCGGAGGCATGCTGGGATTCCAGCGCTCATCGCTTCGCCTTCTGCAAACACAGGTGGACAAAGTAGAATTGAGGCAGAATGTGGAAGAAGTCAGATGTCCTCAAGTATAGGTACGGAGGACAAAGCGTCATTGAGTAAGTTTAAAGTCACATTTATACAAACTCCGGGATCCATGTCCAGGGCTTGTTCGGAATGTTGTCAGTGCCCCAGCCCACACTAGAGATGCCCCGGAGGATGAATCCGCAAGCCGACCATGTACAGGGGGGTAAGCGGTTAATCCTGGAAGGGGGTTAAATCCTGGGCCCCTGAAGCCTGGCCATCTATTCATTGGAGGCTCATTAGTACATTTCATTCTATTGGCGGGTTCGCTTGCTTTTAGCAGCCGGTATACAAGCACTAACCAGAGCTAATACTAACGCCTGGTATTAGATTTAAACAAAGCGCACTCCCGGGGTGTCGGACCATGCAAGCGAAGCTGTAACAGATGATAGACATTTAATTCATCAATCTTTAAAATGGGATCCAAACCCTGCTTTAGGGAGACAATAGCCCGGATCAGCAGTTATTAATTCCCTCCCTGGCCACTCGAGCAAAAAGTGACATTTCAGTTAAATTCCAAGTTCGGAAACTTCCAGCCCAGAGACGATGCGGCAGACAATGGATGAGTGCCCCGTGAGAAGTTGAATACTGTTCGGGGTTCAGCCTGTTCACGGCAACATTTGATTGAAGTCCTGTCTGGGGTTGTGCGCCCGGAGTCCCGAGCTCATGGTTTGGAAACATCCCTCGAGTGGTTCACGCGGTGGCCAGATCAGACGGGTTGGTCACCGAGACACAAGTAGAGAAACAAACTTCACCGTGTCTTACCTGGCAGCACCGATTTAATGTACAAAGTGAACCATTCTTCTCGGAGCCAAGAAATTACACAAAGGGTGGTGGAATTTGGGAACTCTTCTCTAACGGCAAGTAAAGACAGCTGAGTTTGATAGATTTGCTGGAAATGGGGCAAAGGCACGTAAAGGACTGTTCGGTCACAGATCAGCCATGGTCTCATTGAATGGCGGAATAGGCTTGAGGTTGAATGGCTTCCTCTTCCTAGATTACCGGTTGTAGCCCCAGTTTAGATTGTTCAGAAATTAGATCATGAAACTTTAGTTCGTCTTGAATTAATTTGTTTCGGTTGAACCCGCACCACTGCACCTCCTTAAAAACAAGAGCTAGTGTTTCTCTGTTGATGACATTGGACAACTCAATGTCTACCAATTGGGACGATTAAGAGTAGAAACGAGTTTCCAGCACCATAGAGCGGAAGTAGAGTGCTTAATTATACTAATTTATAAATGTCCTTGGTTTTTGTAGTGATCGTGTCGGTGTCCCTTTGGTTACATATATTTTAACTGACAATGGCGTTCTAATAGGCACTTAATCGAAAGTGTTTTAATAAATTATGCTCAAGTGCCTGATCTTGAAGTCTATCGAGGCCCCAATTAGTCCTTGCCGATTAGCCGTGAAATATAAAGATTAGTTGCAAAACTACTACCAGCTCCACTTTTTAAAATTCACCCGAGACAAATTGAGCCGTGAAGTGGACCAGGAACAGCTGGAACTTCGCCCGTTTCAATGGCCAACATCGGGTTCAAAGGTTGCAGGCTGACGGGTTTAATTGCCATTTTCTAGTTAGATTGAAGTAATTACATGGTGGAATACCTACATGCGAAAGACATGCCAGATTGTAACCTCAAAGCTCTTTCCAAACAGTTAGGGGCCAGATGAACTAGGAGCACTCGGAGCTGAAGAATACCCCGAGGCCCGCGGCCTACCGTCACAACTCCGGAGAGAAAAGGCCCCTGCACCAGTGAGGTTGCAAGGGAACAATTCTATTCCCCATACAGTTCATGTCTACAGGCCCAGAGTAAGATTGCAAACAGCTGAATGTGGGCCAGCCCATTATAACTGGGATCCACCGGTACGCTCGCGGCCTTCCGCGAGAGGTGGGCACCGGAGGGACTGGAGTGCATCATCACGCCCGGCAACCAAATTTTAATTTGATTTTACGTTTTTTAAGTTTAATTTGTCTTAATTGCCGGTGCTTTTAGTGTCCCCCTCCCCTTTTATAGGGGGCACTGGGGAAAAAGAAAATAACTGGGACGAGATTAATTTCCAGGCTCACATCACAACTGAGTACCCTTCACAAGTTACTCTATTGGCTGTAAGGCGCTTTGAGACCTCCAGATAATGAAAGGCACGCCATAAATGCAAGTTTTTCTTTATTCTAATCTCCTTTCTGGTGGCGGTAGGGTTTTAGTGAGGAGACATTAAACATCCCGGATACCGAGTAAACCTTCTCCGGGCTCGGCCAATAAATCATGGAACTTCGAACTAGATTGAGAGCAAGTGTAAAAGGAACGTACCGGAATTGTAGAGACTTTCCCGTCCGATCATAAGACTCACGACGGCCTTTGGTATGTCACATTTCCAAGGTTTACAAGGCAAATTTATTTTGGCACCACTCGCCATATCCGCAAGGTTTACACCAAATATCAGATCTAATGCGCAGAAGGAAACACAATATCAACTCAGTTAGGAGGTTACCCTGAACATATCTTGAGGATCCGGTAATGTGTAGGTAAATAGAGAGAAGACTAAATGAAGCGAGCTCTGAAATGACGGCGCTGCACTCACGTCCAAATTGCTGGCAAATAAGGGAAAACCCAACAATACGGTTACCTGCAGCCCAGACCAGGAGCCCGCCCCAGACTTGGAAAACCAAACAAAACGGTTATCCACAGCCGAAAATAAAAGATTAAAGCAACAATGTCAAACAGCATTAGCACAGGAAGTGCTCCCGATTCAAGGCGAAACATTTTTGATTCTAACTAGAGACAGAAATAAATGATAAACTGATGTTAGGGACAGGAAAAATAACCAACTTCAGGAAGAGCGCTGAAACCATCAGAGCGTTACACAGTGGTGATGACGGCAGCTGCGCTTTATACTGTGAATCAAATCTCACTTTTAATTAAATTCTCATTAGCCGGCCCTAGTGGCCAGTGACCCGAGTCCGTGTTCCACGCTTTTACAGAGTGTGTGAGATTTCAGCCCCTCTTCCATAATTTAAAGGGGCTGCTCCTAGATTTCTGGCAGCACTTCAGTCCCACGCTCCTGATCTTTGGGCTTCCTGTGCGGAGGGCAGCGGGCAGCCGGAAGCCGGAAGGCCTCCTCGTGGGACTGCTCCCGGGCATAGCCAAGGTGGTCATTCACCGGTCCAGGCAGCGGGCTGTCAACGGGGTCGTTCAGCCCGACTGCCTGCCTTTCTTCGACGGTTACATTCGAGCCAGGGTGTCCCTGGAGGTGGAGCACGCAGTGTCCAGTGGTACGCTCACGGTCTTCTATGAGAGTTGTCACCTGAGGGACGGGAGTGCATCATCACCCCGGGCAACCACATTTTATTTTGATTTTATATGTTTTAAAGTGTAATTTGTTTTATTGCCGGATTTTAGTGTCCCCCCCTCCCCTTTTATAGGGGGCACTTGTATAATGCATGGTTTTAGTGCCCCCCAAAAAACACAAAAAACCCCCACAAAAAACAAAAAAGGGCCTTGATAAGTGTTTGGAGTGTCTCCCAGATCAGGAGGCACTTGATTTAACTGCTTTATTTTGTTTCCAACCAAAAGAGTTGTAGGGTTAGGGCAAATAAAAAAAAACAGGCGGGCAATTGATTAAAGTTTTACAACAAAATAGTTGTAGGGATGGGGATGCAGTGTGTGCATTGGGCGGGGGTGGGGGTCAGTGTGTGCATTGGGCGGGGGTGGGGGTCAGTGTGTGCATTGGGCGGGGGTGGGGGGCAGTGTGAGCATTGGGGGGACACAGAGTCAGCATTGGGGGGGTCAGTGCGAGCATTGGGGGGCACAGTGTGAGCTTTGGGGGGCACAGTGTGAGCATTGGGGGAGCACAATGTGAACATTGGGGGGCACAGTGTGAACATTTGGGGGGACACAGTGTGAACATTGGGGGGGAGGCAGTGTGAACATTGGGGGGCATTGTGAGCATTGGGGGGGTAGTGTGAACCTTGGGGGGCGCAGAGTGTGAGCATTGGGGGGACACAATGTGAACATTGGGGGGGCACAGTGTGAACATTTGGGGGGACACAGTGTGAACATTGGGGGGAGGCAGTGTGAACATTGGGGGGGCACAGTGTGAACATTGGGGGTGCACAATGTGAGCTTTGGGGAGCAGTGTGAGCATTGGGGGGGGCAGTGTGAGCATTGTGGGGGCAGTGTGAGCATTGGGGGGGGCACAGTGTGAGCATTGTGGGGGGGCAGTGTGAGCATTGGGGGGGCAGTGTGAGCATTAGGGGGGCAGTGTGAGAATTGCGGGGGGCACAGGGTGAGCATTGTGGGGGGCAGTGTGAGCATTGTGGGGGGGCAGTGTGAGCATTGGGGGGACACAGTGTGAGCATTGGGGGGCAGTGTGAGCATTGGGGGGGCAGTGTGAGCATTGTGGGGGGGGCAGTGTGAGCATTGGTGGGGGGGTAGTGTGAGCATTGGGGGAAACACAGTGTGAGCATTGGGGGGCAGTGTGAGAATTGCGGGGCAGTGTGAACTTTGGGGGGGACACTGTGAGCATTGTGGGGGGCAGTGTGAGCATTGTGGGGGGCAGTGTGAGCATTGTGGGGGACACAGTGTGAGCATTGGGGGGACACAGTGTGAGCATTTGGGGGCAGTGTGAGCATTGGGGGGGGCACAGTGTGAGCATTGAGGGGACACAGTGTGAGCATTGGGGCGAAGTGTGAGCATTGGGGGGGCACAGTTTCAGCATTGGTGGGCAGTGTAAGCATTGGGGGGGGCACAGTGTCAGTGCTGGGGGGACAGTGTCACTGTTGGAGGGGGCACTGTCAGTGTTGCGGGGACAATGTCAGTGTTGGGGACAGTATTGGGGACAGTGTCAGTATTGGGGACAGTGTCAGTATTGGTGACTGGGTCAGTATTGAGGACGGGGTCAGTATTGGGGACGGGGTCAGTATTGGGGACGTGGTCAGAATTGGGGACGGGTTCAGTTTTGGGGACAGTGTTGGTGACAGTCTCCGGCCCAGACCTGAATAACCCAACAATACGGGGAATATTGATCCCACTACACTGGCAAACATTGCATCCAATCGATTGATCAGTGTTTGTGAACAACTTTCTAATTTCACTGAACCTTGCAGTTTACTACTTTGATCGTGTCTCTTGGCTCATTCACCATTATATTCATTCTGCTTTGAATTCGGTGGTGTACATCTTCTTGAATCTTGCAGCAGCATCCTTCCAGACAACCATACCATTACATTCTTGCCTGGTGCCTTATATGAGGTATACTAAGCTCTCATAGCCACGCCATTTACGTGTCTCGTCCAGTTCAGTTTCTTATCAATGGCCACACCCAGACTGCGGATGAGGTGGGATTCCTTGAAGATAATACCATTGAATGTGAAGGGGTGGTGTCGAAACTCTCTTGTTGGAGGTGGTTATTATGGACTATTTCATTATCCGAGGAGTTGTGCATGGAGCTGAATACTATAATCATTAGCGAACGGTCCCATTTCTGACTTTATGATGGAGGGAACATAGGAACACCATCAGGACAGTTAGCTCCACGACTCTGTCGCGCCGTTCAATCAGATCGTGGCTGATCTGTGATCTAACTAAATATACCCGCATTTGACCCATATCGCTTAATACCTTTGGTTAACACAAATCTATCCACCTCAGATTTAAAATGATCAAATGACCCAGCAACAACTGCCGTTTCTGGAAGGGAGTTCGAAACTTCTACCACCATTTGCATCTATAAATATTTCCTAACCTCCGCCTTAAAAGAACTGGCTCTAATTCGTAGCCTCTGGCCTGTCTTTTATAATTCCCAACCAGCGGAAATAGAGTCAATAAGATAAACTATCAGTTTGCTTTAATATCTTGAAAACTTCGATCAAATCACTCCTTAATCTTCTAAATCATAGGGAATACAACTCTAATTGTGTAATCTCTCTTCGAAATGTAACCCTTGGACTTTATTTATCTTTCAGGTACACTGCACGCTAAGGCCAATATATCCCTCTGAAGATGTGATGCCCAGAACTGAACACACTACTGCAGAGGTAGGGAGGTACTACTTCTACCAAATACTTTGGCGCTAAAGAGTTGGCCAAGATGGGGGTGGCGGTAACTTTGGTCAAATGGTGAAAATAGGTGCTAAATGAAGGAGCCGGCAATGTAGATCTAGGGATGAATGATTCCTGACTCCCCGAATTATTTTACATTGAACCCAGTTTAGATGTGGATGCATCATCATCATAGGCAGTCCTTTGAAATCGAGGAAGACTTGCTTCCACTCTAAAAGTGAGTTCTCAGGTGACTGTACCGCACAATACAGGAATTAAAGTCTCTGTCACAGAAGGGACAGACAGTCGTTGAAAGAAAGGGGGGTCTGGTTTGCCGCACGCTCCTTCCGGTGCCTGCGCTTGATTTCGACATGCTTTTGGCGACGAGACTCGAGGTGCTCAGCACCCTCCCAGATGCTCTGCCTCCATTTAGGACAGTCTTTGGCTAGGGAATTCCAGGTGGCGGTGGGGTTGTTACATTTTATCAAGGAGGCTTTGAGGTTGTCCTTGAAACGTTTCCTCTGCCCAACTGGATCACGCCAACATCCCCAATATCGAAGCAATGACAACACTCGACCAGCACCATTGGGTGGGCCACATTGTCCGCATGCATGACACAAGACTCCCACAGCAAGAGCTCTACTCAGAACTCCTACATGGCAAGCGAGCCATCAAGATGCATTCCATTTACAGAAGAATAGAGACAAACATCACCCACAACTGAGGGAGACGAAAGCAGCCACTAGAGAAGCTAAGAGATCTTTGGTAGAGCTGATGGTGCACAATTGTTCCAGTGGTAGCAAAAGCTTTTCCAGCTATGTGAGGGATTAGTAGACAGTTAAAGATGATTTTCACATCAGTCTACACTCCTGTGCATGATGCTTAGATTCCAGCTGTGGGATGTGATATCGACAATGACATCAGCAATATTAAAATAGAAAGAGATTGTCATACACTCATCGACTAGTACCGCACAGAAGGAGACTATTCTGTCCATCGAGAATTTGCCAGTGCTTTCGAAGAGCAATCCGGTTAGTCCCATCTCCTTCTCTTTTCCAATATCCCTGCAATTTCGTTTCCTTCAAATCTTTATCCAAGTCCCTTTTGAAGCCTGGTATTGAATATGTATCCACCAACTTATCAGGCAGCGCATTCCAAATCCTAACCACTCATTGCGTAAAAAACGTTTTCCTCATGTCGCTTCCAATCCCCTTAAATCTGTGTCTTCTGGTTATCGACCAATCAGCCATTGGAAAACGTGTCTCGCTATTTACTCCATCTAAACCCTTTGTGATGTTAAACACTTCACTTAAATCTCCTCTTGGGCTTCCCTACTCTTCCAACAACCTCAGGTTATTTTCTGTGGTGGGACTGACCCGATATCCTCTAACTTGGTGTGGGCCACATTCAACAAAAGTGATTAAAATAGAAATAGATGAATGGATAGTCTGGTTGGACTTCCTGTAGTCCTGATCTGTATACTTCCACGACTGACTGCCTCAGAGATTATTAGCGTTAAACAACAAGCAACTAACACTCTCTGCTGCTCACACCTTGTAAGCACCATCTCTGGGCCTCCACAGTGGGGAAGAAAACTGCAATAGGGGAAAAGAAGAGCCCTCCCTTCCCCGGGCAATCTGCATCTTTACTCAATAATCTTTACCCTTCAAATAAAGTAAATCACACAAAGCAGGTTTCCCAGACCCTGCCCCAGATAAAGTGGGTTCCGCAGGCCCCGCCACTATACAGCGACTTCCCCAGGCCCCGTCCCCACACACAGCGCCTTCCCAGGCCCCGCCCCCACAGAGCGCGTTCCCCAGGCACCGCCCCCACACACAGTGGATCCTTCAGGCCCCGCCCTCACGCAGTGGTTCCACAGGCCCCGCCCCCACACAGAGCGCGTTCCCCAGGCCCCGTCCCCACACAGAGCGCGTTCCCCAGGCCCCGTCCCCACACACAATGGGTTCTCCAGGCCCCGCCCCCACACAGAGCGCGTTCCCCAGGCCCCGCTCCCACACAGAGCGCGTTCCCCAGGCCCCGCCCCCACACAGAGCGCGTCCCCCAGGCCCCGCCCCCACACACAGTGGGTTCCCCAGGCCCCGCCCCCACAGAGCGCGATCCCCAGGCCCCACCCCCACACACACAGTGGGTTCCCCAGGCCCCGCCCCCACACAGAGCGTGGGTTCCCTGGGCCCCTCCCACTGTCTGGGGGAATAGGACAGATATAGAGACTTCCCACACCGAGCTCCCATTAACAGTCGCGCCCTTCTATACTATGCAGTCATTGTAAAGCTGTCCACTTAACTGACTTGAGCTTTTCTAAAAGACCTCACTGTTTTTTGATGATCCATTTGATTTGCTTGTTTCATGTTGAAAGACTTCAGCATGTTGCAGTGTGACGAAGTTATCGTTTAAAGGTGGAGTGATATTTAGTTCCAAATATTCTTTTCTAAACCTCCCGCCCCCCTCCACTTTAACACACTCTGAACTACTGCCTAGGAAGGTCCCAAGTTCAATCCTGCATCTGTGCTGTTAGTTGATATCTGTCAAGGCAGCAGTTCGACTCATTAGACTCAAACCAAACATCAAATCAAGATTTGACAGATTCATCGGATTCATCAGGACCCAAATATCATCAGCCTTTGCATATAGAAATGACACAACCAAACCCAGTGGGGAGAAGCAGGGCATGTGTTCTGTGTGTGGATGCAGCTCCAACCAATCGTCTAGCCTGTGAGTCCCGTGAATCAACAGTGTAAATGTGGGACGATACACTGCTCTGTACAGGGAAGGGGATACAATCGACGATCCTATTTACTGACACACACGCACTGTCACACTGGAGAGAGACCGTTTAAGTACTTCACGTACGGGAAGTAAAAAGAAACATTGTAGTTGCAAGAAACAGTGTCATTAGGGGGATAGATACGGTTCTCTGCAGCCGAGAGTGCGAGCTCCACTCGGCTAACTACGCGGAAAATCAATCACTTCCCCTGCTCTCGATGCCGACCAAGTGACCTCAATTGGGAAGTGTATGCATGTCAAATGAGGGCAGGATTGGAATTTGGTGTGATGCCTGCCACTATGGAAATCCTGCTGACTCTCACTGTGTCGGCCGCTGGTGAGGCACTAAAAGAATGCTAATGTCTGTAGAATTTAACCCTGACAGATTCAGCAACTTCGAGAGAAGGGGAGAAAAAAGTCCTGGAAGGTTAAATTATTATTGCTTTTAGTCACTAAGGATAGAGGGAGAGTGTGTAGAATGGGGAATTTACAGCTCAGGAGGGACAGGAAGAGGCAATTGTTTTATAGAAACTAGATTTGTCTGTTCTGTATTTCTATTCTATTGTAAACACCATTTTCAGGGTATTTGGAGGGGAGGATCTGGATACGTGAAACTCAAACCAAACATCGAATCAAGATTTGACAGATTCATTAGGAGACAAATATCATCAGCCTTTGGATATAGAACTGACACAACCAACCACCGTGGATAGAAGCAGGGCATGTGTTGTGTGTGTGGATGCAGCTCCAACCAATCGTCTAGCCTGCGAGTCCCATGAACCAACAGTGTAAATGTGGGGAGATGCACTGCTCTGTACAGGGAAGGGGATTCAATTGACCATCCCATTTACTGACACACACACACACTGTCACACTGGAGAGAGACCATTTAGGGTACTTCACTTGCGGGAAGTAAAAAGAAACGTTGTAGTTGCAGGGAACAGTATCATTAGGGGGATAGATATGGTTCTCTGCAGCTGAGAGTGCGAGTCCGGCAGGCTGTGTTGCCTACCCGGTACCAGGGTTAAGGACATTTCGTCAGGGCGGGAGAGGAACTTGGAGTGGGGGGGGGGGGGGGAGATCCAGTTGTCGCGGTCAACGTGGGTACCAATGACCAAGGGTTAACAAGGTAAGGGAATACGCATTAAAAGGTAGGATACTGTGAAGTGTAGAGGAGCAAAGGGACCTTGGAGTCCATGTCCACAGATCCCTGAAGTTAACAGGCCAGATTGATAAGGTGGTTAAAAAGGCATATGAAATACTTGCCTTTATTAGCCAAGGCATAGAATACAAGAGCAGGGAGGTTATGTTTGAAATGTATAAAACACGAGTTTACTAACAACTGGAGCACTGCATGCAGTTCAGGCCAACACGTTACAGGAAAGATGTGATTGCACTTGAGAGGGTACAGAGGAGATTTAAGAAGATGTTGCCTGGACTGGAGAATTTTAGCTATGACGAAAGCTTGGATAGGCTGTGGTTGTTTTCTTTGGAACAGAGGAGGCTGAGGGGAGACTTTATTGAGGTGTACAAAATTATGAGGGGCCTAGATAGAGTGGCTAGTAAGGAGCTTTAGCAGAGGGGTCAAAAACCAGGAGGCATAAATTTAAAGTAATTGGTAGAAGGTTTAGAGGAGATTTGAAGGGACATTTCTTCACACAGAGGGTTGTGGGGGTCTGGCGCTCACTGCCTGAAAGGGTGTTAGAAGCAGAAACTCTCATAGCATTTAAAACGTACACGTGAAGTGCACTTGAAGTACCATTACCTTCAAGGCTACGGACCAAAAGCAGGAGAGTGGGATTAGGCTGAGTCATCATCATAGGCAATCCCTCAGAATCGAGGAAGACGTGTTTCCACTCTTAGAATGAGTCATTAGGATGCTGCACAGTCCAACACAAGAGCCACAGTCTCTGCCACTGGTGGGACAGACCGCCGTTATGGGGAAGGGAGGGTCGGACAGGTTTTCCGCACCTTCTTTCTGCTGCTTGTGCTTGTCTTCTGCATTCATACGGCGATGAGACTCGAGGCGCTCAGCACGTTCCCTGATGCGCTTCCTCCAATTAGGGCATCTTTTGCCAGGGACTCCCAGGTGTCGGTGGGCATGTTGCACTTTATCAGGGAAGCTTTGAGGGTGTCCTTGTAATGTTTCCTCTGTCCACCTTTGGCTCGTTTGCCATGAAGGAGTTCCGAGTAGAACGTTTGCTTTTGTAGTGCCTGGAGTGCAGACAATGTGGCCTGCCCAGCGGAGCTGATCAATTGTGGTCAATGCTTCAATGTTGGGGATGTTGGCCTGGATGAGGACACAGCTATTGCTGCGTCTGTCCTCCCAGGAGATTTGTAGGGTCTTGTGAAGGCATCATTGGTGGTATTTCTCCAGCGACTTGAGGTGTCTACTGCACATGGTCCATATATCTGAGGCATACAGGAGGGCAGGTATTACTACAGCCCTGTAGACCATGAGGTTTTTGTAGATTTGAGGGCCTGGTCTTAGAACACTCTTTTACTCAGGCAGTCGAAGGCTGCACTGGCGCACTGGACGCGGTGTTGAATCTCCTCATCAATGTCTGCTTTTGTTGATAAATGGCTCCCGAGTTATGGGAAATGGTCCATGTTATCCACGGCCGTGCCGTGGATCTTGATGACTGGGGGGCAGAGCTGTACGGCCAGGACAGGCTGGTGGAGGACCTTTGTCTTACAGATGTTTAGCAGAAGGCCTATGCCTCAGTAAATACGTCGACTATGTCCTCGAGTGCAGCCTCTGAATGCACGCAGACACAGGTGTCATCCGCATACAGTAGCTCGACGACAGAGTTTGTGGTGGTCTTGGACCTGGCCTGGAAATGGCACAGGTTGCACACGTTCCCACTGGTTCTGTCGTTTAGTTCCACTCCAGCAGGTAGCTTGTTGACTGTGACATGGAGCATGGCAGCTAGGAAGATTGGGAAGAGGATTGCGGCAATGATGAAGCCCCTGTTTGACCGCGATCCAGAGGTGGATTGGGTCTGTAATGCATCCGTTGCTAAGGATCACAGCCTGCATGTTGTCATGGAGCAGGTGGAGGATGTTGACGACCTTTTAGGGGCATCCAAAACAGAGGAGGACGCTCCATAGACCCAAACAGTTGCAAGTGTCAAAGGCCTTTGTAAGGTCGAAGAAGGTCACGTATGTGGGTTGGTGCTGTTACCTGCATTTTTCCTGCAGCTGTCACACTGTAAAGATCATGTCCGTTATGCTCCGTAGGGGACGAAATCCGCACTGTGACTCCAGTAGGAGCTCCTCGGCCACTGTAGACCGGTAATTATAGACTGGTTAGTCTGACATCAGTCGTGGGGAAAATGTTGCAATCAATTATTAAGAATGAAAAAGCAGTGCATTTGGAAAGCAGTGACAGGATCGGTCCAAGTCAGCATGGATTTATGAAGGGAAAATCATGCTTGACAAATCTTCTGGAATTTTTGTGAGGATGTAACTAGTAGAATGGACAAGAGAGACCCAGTGGATGTGGTGTATTTGGACTTGCAGAAGGCTTTTGACAAGGTCCCACGCAAGAGATTGGGGTGCAAAATCAAAGCACATGGTATTGGGGGTAATATACTGACATGGATAGAGAAGTGGTTAGCAGACAGGAAGCAGAGAGTCGGGATAAACAGGTCCTTTTCAGAATGGCAGGCAGTGACTAGTGGAGTGCCACAGGGCTCAGTGCTGGGACCCCAGCTCTTTAAAATATACATCAATGATTTAGATGAAGGAATTGAGTGTAAAATCTCCAAGTTTGCAGATGACACTAAATTGGGTGGCGGGGTGAGCTGTGAGGGGGACGCTAAGAGGCTGCACAGTGATTTGGACAGGTTAGGGGAGTGGGCAAATGCATGGCAGATGCAGTATAATGTGGATAAATGTGAGGTTATCCATTTTGGGGGCAAAAACGCGAAGACGGAATATTAGCTGAATGGCGGCAGATTAGAAAAGGGGAGGTGCAACGAGACCTGGGTGTCATGGTTCATCAGTCATTGAAAGTTGGCATACAGATACAGCAGGCGGTGAAGGCGGCAAGTGGTATGTTGGCCTTCATAGCTAGGGGATTTGAGTATAGGAGTAGGGAGGTCTTACTGCAGTTGTACAGGGCTTTGGTGAGGCCTCACCTGGAATATTGTGTTCAGTTCTGGTCTCCTAATGTGAGGAAGGACGTTCTTGCTCTTTAGGAAGTGCAGCGAAGGTTCACCAGACTGATTCCCGAGATGGCTGGACTGTCATTTGAGGAGAGACCAGATCAACTGGGCCTTTATACATTGGCGTTCAGAAGGAAGAGAGGGCATCTCATAGAAACACATAAGATTCTGACGGGAAGGGACAGGTTAGATGTGGGTAGAATGTTCCCGATGTTGGGGAAGTCCAGAACCAGGGGTCACAGTCTTAGTATAAGAGGTAGGCCATTTTGGACTGAGATGAGGAGAAACTTCGTCACTCAGAGAGTTGTTAACCTTTGGAAATCCTTGCCGCAGAGAGTTGTTGATGCCAATTCATTGGATAGATTCAAGAGTGAGTTAGCTTTGCCCCTTATGGCTAAGGGGATCGAGGGGTATGGAAAGCAGGAAAGAGGTACTGAGGGAATGATCAGCCATAATCTTATTGAATGGTGGAGCAGGCTCGAAGGGCCGAATGGCCTACTCCTGCACCTATTTTCTATGTTTTTATGTTTCACAGGGAGAAGACAGTTGAGGAGGACTCTAGTGATAACTGTCCCAGTGGCTGATAGCAGGGAGATTCCTCTGTAATTGCTGCAGACTTGTCTCCTTTTCTAAAGATGGTCACGATTACTGCATCTGTGAGATCTCCCGGCATGCTCTCCTCCCTCCAGATGAGAGAGATGAGGTCATGTATTCGCGCCAACAGCGCCTCTCCACCATACTTCAGTGCTTCAGCAGGGATTTCTTCTGCTGCCGCAGCCTTGTTGTTCTTGAGCTGTCTTATGACTTTTCCTACCTCGTGCAGCGATAGGGTGTCACTGAGGTTGTGGCAGGTCGCATGCTTTGGAATGGAGTCGAGGACACTCGGGTCAAAGGCAGAGTCTTGGTTGAGGAGATCTTCGAAATGCTCCTTCCAGCGGGCCCTGACTGCCTCGATGTCCTTGATGAGTGTTTCTCCATTCTTGGCCAGCAGTGGGGTGTGGCCGTGGGAGTTTGGACCGTAGGTTGCCTTGACTGCGATGAAGAATTCTCGCTCATCATGGCTGTTGGCCAGTTATTGGATGGAGAAAGCGCAGGAGATACATCACCTGTTCTTTAGGTCCCGGGTTTTTTGTTGGACATCAGCCTTGAGCTGCCTGTAATGTTGCTTTGCTGCTACCGAGTTGGGTTGTTGTGTGAGGCTCAGAAATGCTCTGTGCTTGCGATCTATTAATTCTTGGATCTCCTGAACATTCTCATCAAACCAGTCCTGGTGATTTCTGGTTGAGTGACCAAGCGTCTCTTCGCAGGCACTGGTTATGATGGCCTGGAGGGCAGACCAAGCACTGTGGGCATTCTGCCTCTCAGGTTCATCAAGGCACTGAGGTTCGCTGTGAGGCGCTGGCTGTATAACGCTCTCTTAGCAGGGTCTTTAGTGCCCCGGCATTGACTTTTTTTAAGCACTGCTTCTGCTGTCCCCTCAGCTTTGGGGCTATGTTGATGTTGATGATGGATCGGAATTAGGTGCTGGTCCGTCCAGCAGTCATCAGCTTCTGTCATGGCGCGGGTTATTTGCACATCCATGCGATCCCTGGCTCAAACAATGACATAGTCGAGCAGGTGCCAGTGCTTGGAGCGAGTGCGTTGTCACGATGCCTTGTATTTGTCTCTCTGGCAGAACAAGGTGTTAGTGATGAGAAGTTCATATTCTAGACATTTTGTCAGGAGTAGGGTACCGCTGGAGTTGGCTTTCCCTACCCCGTCTCTGCCAAACACGGCTACCCAGAGGTCTGCGTCTTTGCCAACCCTGGCGTTGAAATCTGCTAGGAGGATCAATTTGTCGTCCACGGGGAGGCAGGACAGGGATTTTGAGAGGTTGGAGTAAAAACCCTCTTTGGTCTCATACGTTGCATCGAGTGTTGCGGTGTATGCACTGATGACTGTGGCGCATTGGTTCCGGGATAGGGTGAGTTGAAGAGTCATAAGCCGTTCATTAGTTTAGGCTGGGTGGCTCTTTATCGGCCGGCACGGACACAACGGGCCAAAATGGACTCCCTCTGTTCTGTAAATTTTCTATGATTCTATGATTTAATGAGTAGTTTGATGCCCAGCACAGTCTTATTTAACTGATCAACGGAGCTCCACCAGTTCAGACGGAACACACATTTCAGCTCAGTAAAGGGTTCACACATTCACACTGGCCTATTGTCGCTTTCTGTGCTGAGCACCTGAAAAATCAGCCTCTGGTTACCTGAGGCCGGACTGAGCGCGATCCAGTTACAGCATCGAAGCAACTTCAGAGATAAAACTTGTTCCCAGTTAATTATGATAATTAATTACTGTTAACGCGACTATATCCGGTTAACTACATTAGAAACGAATGCAAATTTGGTGGACGAATGGAGCAGGGACCTGTTTTCATGTTAATGAGGCGGTTATTTGTCAAACTGGTTGGAAAGGAAGCAGAGAGGCCGCTGCCTTTGGAGAGAAACAAGCTTTAATTTGAAACCGGCCAAAAGACAGAAACCATCTTTCACACAAGTAGGAGAATCCTGATCAGTCGGCTAATAGTATTAACTACTCAAATTACCAAAAGGTAGCAGGGCCCCATCACTGATATTAATATAACAAATAACCACTAAAATTACCAAAAGAGAGGAGTATTTATAAAAAGCATTATTGGTGATATTAATGGCATGCCTAATTACATGAATGTAATTAATGTAGGCGTAAATGGAAGTTGTTGTGACTAGTGTGTTTCTATGAACCAGTTTCAGCGTGAGTGAAACAGGTGATAACTGAATTTTACAACTTATCAAACTTGGTCATAAGTTAATGACGGTGAATAACTTCAGGTGATCCAATTCCTACAAAACATCTGGCTGCCCAGCTTCCCTTCTCACACCCCTATGCTGGCTGATATTGTAAACAGTTCCATCGCCACAGGTACTGTACTCCTCCCTTTACCATCTGAAACATCTCCCCACTCATCAGAAACACAGCAGTGACACTTCTGTATTTGAAAACTACTGCTCAGTTTCCAACATCTCTTTCATCTCAAGTGAACACATTGTCGCCTCCCACACCCATGCCCATCTTTCCTGCAAATCCCATATTTGAGCCCTGCCAATGAAGCTTGCACAACGCCCACAGCACTAAAATGGCCCTCATCAATGTCACAAATTACATACTATGTGACTGTGACCATGGCGCACTATCCGTGCTGTGCTTATACAATTCTCTATACACATCTGGCAAGATCCTGAGACACTGTGAAGCCCCATGAACACTGACACACTTTGAAACCCCATACATGCATGGCAGGATCCTGATACACTGAAAAACCCATATACACCTGGCACGATCCCGGTACACTGAAACCCAATATAAACCTGGCAGGATAGTGATGTACTGTGAAACCTCATACACACCTTGCAGGATCCTGACACACAATGTATCATACACACCTGGCAGGATCCTGACACATTGTGAAACCCCATACACAACGTGCAGGATCCTGATGCACTGTGAAACCCCATACGTAGAATCATAGAAATTTACAGCATGGATGGAGGCCATTATGGCCCATTGAATCCACGCCGGCCGCCAAAGAGCCACCCAGTCTAATCCCACTTTCCAGCTCTAGGTCCATAACCCTGCATGTTATGGCACTTGAAGTGCACATCCAAGCACTTTTTAAATATGGTGAGGGTTTCTGCCTCTCCCACCCTTTCAGTGAGTTCCAGGCCGCCACAATCCTCTGCATGAAAAATATCCCCTCTAAAAATTCTATTTAAATTTACTTTAAATTGATGCCCCCTGGTTTTTGACACCTCTGCTTAGGGAAATAGGCCCTTTCTGTCCACTATATTTAATACACCTCAAAGAGGTCTCCCCTCGGACTCCTCTGTTCCAAGGAAAACAAATCCCACCTATCCAATCTGTCCTCAAAGCTATGATTCTCCATTCCTGGCAACATCCTCGTAAATCTCCTCTGTACCCTCTCCAGTGCAATCACGTCTTTCCTGTAATGCGGTGACCAGAAATGTACGTAGTACTCCAGCTGTGGCCTAACCAGTGTTTTAGAGTGGTCAAGCATAATCCCCCTGCTTTTCTATTCTATGCCTTGGCTAATAAAGGCAAGCATTACGTATGCCTTCTTAATCACCTTCTCTACCCGACCTGAAGTGATCTGTGGACATGCATTCCCATATCCTTTTGTTCCTCTACATTTCTGAGTGTCCTACCATTTTATGTGTATTCCCTTTCCTTGTTAGCCCTCCACAAATGCATTACCTCACACTCTTCCAGATTGAATTCCATTTGCCACTGTTCCGCCCACCTGAACAGTTGATTGATATCTTCCTGTAATCCCCAGCTTCTTTCTTCATTATCAATAACACAGCCTAATTTTGTATTATCTGCAAACTTCTTAATCATACCCCCTATATTCAAGTCTAGATCATTGATGTATACCACAAAAAGCAAGGGATTTCGTACTGAGCCCTGCGGAACCCTACTGGAAAATCCTTCATCACAAAAACACAAATCAACCATTGCACTTTGCTTCCTGCCTCTGAGCCAATTTTGGATCCAACTTGCCACTTTCCCCTGGATCCCATGGGTCTTTACTTTTGAGATCAGTCTGCCATGTGGGACTTTATCAAAAGCTTTGCTAAAATCAATATATACTGCATCATATGTACTTCCTTCATAGACGCTCCTGGTTATCTCCTCGAAAAATTCAATCAAGTTAGTCAGACACGAAATTCCCTTAACAAATCCGTGCTGACTGTCCCAGATTAATTCGTGCCTTTCTAAATGTAGATTTATCCTGTCTTTCAGGATTTTTTCCAATAATTTTCCCACTACTGAGGTTAGACTGACAGGCCTGTAATTACTCGCTTTATCCATTTCACCCTTCTTAAATAAAAGCATCACATTAGGAGTCCTCCAGTCCTCTGGCACCACACCTGAAGCCGGAGAGGATTAGAAAATGATGGGCAAAGCCTCTGCTATTTCCTCTTTTGCTTCGCATAACAGCCTGGGATACATTTCATCTGGGTCTGGGGACTTATCCACTTTCAAAGCTGCTAAACTCCTTAATTCCTCCTCTCCCACTATGTTTATTTCATCTAATATTTTACATTCCTCCTCCTTGATAGCAGTGTCTGCATCGCCCCTCTGTTTTGTGAAAACAGCCGCAAAGTATTCATTAAGAACCAAACCCACATCTTCTGCCTGCACACACAGATTATCCTCATGATCTTTAAACGGCCAAATACATTCTTTCGTTACCCTCTTGCTGTTAAAATATTTATAAAACATCTTTGGATTTTCCTTGATTTTACTTGCAAATAATTTTTTACGCTCTCTCTTTGCATTTATAATATCCCTTTTGATTTCACCCCTGGACTTTTTATACGCCGAGAGATTCTGTCCTATTTAGCCCTCGGTATCTGTCATAAGCTTCCCTTTTTTTATAATCCTACCCTGTATGCCTGTCGACATCCAGAGGGCTCTAGATTTGTTACTCCCACCCTTTTTCTTCAAGGGCACATATTTGGCCTGAACCCTGCGGAACTCCTCCTTGAATGCCTTCCACTGCTCTCTCACTGATTTACCTTCAAGTAACTGTTTCCAGTCCACTATGGCTAAATCAACTTTCAGCTTAGTAAAGTTGGCTTTACCCCAATTTAGAACTTTTATTACTGGTCTAGCCTTGTCCTTTTCCTTAACTATCTGAAATCTAACTGAATTATGGTCACTTGCACCTAACTGCTTTTCCACTGATACCCCTTCCACTTGCCCAGCTTCATTCCCGAAAACTAAATCCAGAACCGCCCCCTCCCGTGTTGGGCTTGCTACATGCTGGCTAATAAAGTTCTCCTGAATGTACTTCACAAATTCAGCACCCTCTATACCCTTCACAATAATGTTCTCCCAGTTAATATTAGGAGAGTTGAAATCCCCTACGATTACTGACCTATAGTTTTTTTCACTTTTCAGAAATTTGTCAACATATTTTCTCTTATATCTCCCTCTCACTGTTTGGGCGTCTATAGTACAGGACCAGCAGTGTGATCACCCCCTTTTTGTTTATCAACTCGACACATATGGCCTCGTTTGATGGTCCGTCTAACATATCATCCCTCATCACAGCTGTAATAGTTCCTTTAATCAATACCGCAACGCCACTTCCCTTTTTACCCCCCTCTCTATCCCGGCTGAATATCCTGTAGCCAGGAATTTTGAGCTGCCATACCTGCCCCTCTTTTAGCTATTTCTATGTAATAGCAACAATATCATACTACCAAGTGTCTGCTGTGCTCTCTGCTAATCTGCCTTATTCGTTATATTTCTTCCTTTGAAGTATATACCATTTAGTACAGCCAGACCTGCTTGTTGATTACTTCCTAGCCCTGGTTTCCTCTGCCTTTCAAAATAACTTTCTACATTCTTGCTTTCCAATTCCAGCTTTATTTCCCTCCCTACAGAACCTATTCTCAGGTTCCCATCATCCCCACCTGACAGGAACCTGACACACTGTGAAACCGAATTTGCACCAGGCAGAATCCCGATATGCAGAGAAACCCTATACCCATCTGGCAGGAACCTGATACATTCTGAAAGCACACACACACTGGGCAGGATATAGACACTCTGTGAAATGCGACTTACATGGGTGAGGATCTCAATAAACTGTAAATCCCTATACACACCTGGTATGTACCTAATACATTGTGAAACCCCATACACCCCGGGCAGGATCCTGACATAGTGAAATCCCATATACAGCTGGCAGTATCCTGATACACAGAAACACCACACACACCTGCAGGATCCTGATACACTGTGAACCCCCTTACATACGGTGTAAATTGATATAATGAAATCCCAAACATACCTGGCAATGATGCTGATACATTGAGAAGCCCCATACACACCTGCCAGGATCCCGATACACGGTGAAACACCATACACACCTGGCATGATCCTGCTACACTGTGGAGCCCCATATACTCCTGGCAGCTTCCGCAGATAATGTGAAAACTCCTACAAACCTGGCTGGATTCTGATACACCGAAAACCCACACACACCTGCTAGGATCCTGACACACTGTGAAAATCCTTTCACACTGGCAAGAGTCGGGCCCAGGACCCTGTATCAAAAAGTATGTGATTGGCCCCTCATTATGACAGCAGTTTGAATGCACTTGTGTCTCTATAAAGGAACAGGTTTATAGAGCTGGAATTACTGACAGTATCTGTACTGATTATAGAACTGATATTACTGAGTATCTCTGCTGATTATGGAGCTGATATTACTGACAATATCTGTGCTGATTATAGAGCTGATATTGACAGTATCTGTGCTGATTATGGAGCTGATATTACTGACAGTGTCTATGCTGATTATAGAGCTGATAGAGACACAGACAGAAATTTACAGCGCAGACGGAAGCCATTTTGGCCCATCGTGTCCACGCCGGCCGACAAAGAGCTGCATGGCCCTCGATCAGCAGCCCTGAAGGTTACATTTAAACCTATGAACAATTAACAATGGTGGAAACATAAAGTGCACCCAGCCCAACCAGTCCGCCTCACACAACTGTGACACCCCTTAAACTAAAACATTCTACATTCCACCCAACCGGAGCCATGTGTTCTCCTGGGAGAGGCAAAAAGCTAGATAAAAACCCAGGCCAATTGGGGGAAAAAATCTGGGAAAATTCCTCTCGGACCCATCCAGGTGATCAAAATCAAAAGGAGATGACCCTGGCAATATGCAATTCCCTGCAGTACTTACCATCATATCTGTGCCGGGCAATAAGAGATTATCCATTCGAATCCCAATTACCAGCTCCAGGTCCGTAACCCTACAGGTTACTGCACTTTAAGTGCCCATCCAGCCATCTGTTAAAAGTGGTGAGGGTTTCTGCATCCATCACTCTTCCAGGCAGTGAGATCCAACCCCCACAACCATCTGCGTAAAGAAGCCTCCCTCAACTCCCCTCTAAACCTTCGACCAACCACCTTAAAACTATGCCCCCTCATAAAAGCCCCCTCCACCAATGGAAATAGACCCTTACTATCCACTTTATCCAGGCCTCTCAACAATTTGTACACATCAATGATGTCTCTTTTCAGCCTCCTCTGTTACAATGAGAACAAACCCAGCCTATCCAATCTGTCCTCATAGCCAAGATTCTTCATTCTAGGCAGCATCCTAGTAAATCTCCTCTGCACCCTCTCTAGTGCAATCATGTCCTTCCTATAATACCAGGCCTAACCAGAGTATTATACAATTTAAGCTTAACTTCCTTGCTCTTGTATTATATGACTCGGCTAATAACTGCAAGCATTCTGTATGCCTTCTTAACCACGTTATCCACTTAGCCTGCTACTTTCAGGGATCTGTGGACAAGCACTCTAAGGTCCCTTTGTTCATCTGCACGATTAAGTAGCCTACCACTTAATGTGTATACAATTTCCTTATTAGCCCTCCCAAAGTGCATTACCTCACACTTCTCCGAATTAAATTCCATTTGCCACTGCTCTGCCCACCTGACCAGTAGTTTGATATCCACCTGCAGTCCACGACTTTTCTCCTCATTATCAACCACACAGCCAGTTTTAGTGTCATCTGCAAATGTTTTGATCATACTCCCTATATTCAAATCTAAATCATTGATATATAACACAAAAAGCAAGGGACCCTAAACTAAGCCCTGCAGAACCCCACATCCTTCCAGTCATAAAATCACCCATCAACCATTACCTTTTGCTTACTACCTCCAAGCCAATTTTGGATCCAACTAGCCACTTTGCCCTGGATCCCATGGGCTTTAATCTACGTGATCAGTCTGCTATGTGGGACCTTAAAAGCTTTGCTAAAGGCCATATACACTATATTGGCCACACTACCCTCATCGACCCCCTTGGTTACCTCCTCACAAAATTCAATCATGTTAGTCAAACAGGATCTTCCTTAACAAATCCTAATTAAACCTTGCCTTTCCAAATGTAGATTTATCCTGTCTTTCAGGATTTTTGACAAAAATTGTCCCACCGTTGAGGTTAGGCTGATAGGCCGAGTAATTAAAGGCCTATGCCTTTCTCCCTTATTAAACAAAGGCACCACATTAGCAGTCCTCCAGTCCTCCGGCACCATGCCCAAATCCAAAGAGGACTGGAAAATGATGGTCAAGGCCTCTGCTCTTTCCTCTTTTACTTTGCTCAACAGCGTGGGGTGCATTTCACTGGGCCTGGGAACTTAACTACTTTCAAAGCTGCTAAACCCCTTAATACCTCCTCTCTCACTATGTTTATTTCATGCAATATTTCACACTCCTCCTCGATAGCAGTATCTGCAGTTTGTTTACTTTTTGAAAACAAACGCAAAGTATTCATTAAGAACCATACTAACATCTTCCGCCTCCACACAAAAATTACTGTCATTATCTCTAATAGCCTCTACCCTTTCTTTAGTTACTCTCTTGCTCTTAATATAGTTATAGAAATCTTTGGGTTTTCCTTAATTTTAGTAGCCACGAATTTTTCATGCTGTCTCTTAGCATTCCTAATATCCTTTTTAATTTTACCATTTAACTTCCTGTATTCCTCCAAAGATTCTATAGTATTTAGCCGTTGGTATAAGACATAAGCATCCCTTTTTTTCTTTATCCTCCCCTGTAAGTCTCTAGGCATCCATGGGGGTTCCAGAATTGTAACTCCCACCATTTTTCTCTAAAGGCACATGTTTGGCCTGAGCCTTCCGGATCTCCTCCTTGAATGCCTCCCGCTGTTCCGACACTGATTTACCCACAAGTGCCTGTTTCCAGTCCACTGTGGCCAAATCACTCCTCAACTTAGCAAAGTTAGCTTTCCCCCAATTTGGGACTTTTATTCCAGGCTTATCCTTGTCCTTATCTGACTGAATTATGGTCACTGGCACCCAAGTGCTCTCCCACTTAAACCCCTTCAACCTGCCCGGCTACATTCCCCAAAACTAAATCCAAAACCGTCCCCTCATGTTGGGCTTGTTTGACTAAAAAAGTTCTCTTGAATGCATTTTAAGAATTCCGTACCCTCTATATGCTTTAGACTATATTTGTCCCAATTAATATTTGGATAGTTAAAATTCCCTACGAATACTGCCCTATGGTTTTTGGACTTCACAGCAATTTGCCTACATATTTGCTCCTCTATCTCCCTCCCACTATTTTGGGACCTATAATATATGCCCAGCAGTGTGATTGCCCCTTTTGTTTTCAATTCGACCTCCTCACCTAAGTTTCTTTAATAAATACTGCGACCCATCCCCGACCTTTTTACCCCCCTCTCGGTCTTGTCTAAAAATCCTGTAACCAGGAACATTGAGCTGCCAAACCAGCCCCTCTTTCAGCCATGTCTATGTAATGGCTATAATATCATACTCCCAAGTGTCTACCTGTGCTCACAGCTTATCCACCTTATTCGCTATACACCTTGCATGAAAGTATATGCCATTATGCACAGGAAGAACTTCTTGATTACTGTTTACTAAATCTTGTTTTCTCTGTCTTACAGATTCGCTTTCTAATGTTTTGCTCTCCAATTTTAGCTTTACTTTCTTCCCTATTGAAATTGTTCTCAGGTTCCCATCCCCCTGCCAAGCTACTTTAGACTCTCCCCAGCTGCACTAGCAAAACTCCCGTGAGGATATTGATCCCGGCGCTATTCAGATGCAACCCGCCTGGTTTGTACAGGTCCCAGCTCCCCCAGAAGCGGTCCCAATGCCTTAGGAATTTAAAGCCCTCCCTCTGACATGAACTTTCCAGCCACGTGTTCATCTGCTCTATCCTTCTATTATTGTACTTATTAGCACGTGGAACTGGTAGTAACCCAGAGATTACTAACTTTAAGGTCCAACCCTTTAATTTTCTTCCTAGCTCCCTAAGTTATTAAGCTTTTAGCCCTCTTTCTACCTATGTCGTTGGTCCTGATATGGACCACAACCTCTAGCATTTTACCCTCCCCCCAGAATGCCCTGCGTCTGCTCTGTGACATCCTTGACCCTGGCACCAGGGAGGCACCATGCAATCCTGGAGTGGCATCTACAGCAACAGAAACACATCTCTGTTCACCTAACTATAAAATCCCCCAGTACTATAGCTCTTTTATTCTTTGTCTTCCTCCCCTCCCCCCAACCCCTGTGCAGCTGAGCCACCCAAGGCTCTGACTGCATTCCCCAGAGGCCTCTCACCGGTGCTCAGAAGAGAATATCGGTTTGAAAGCGAGATGGACTCACGGGGGAATTCCTGTACTACCTGCCTAGCGTTCTTCATCCGACTGGTGGTCACCCACTTCAACTCTACCTGCAAATGTTTAAGCTGCGCAGTGACACCTCCTGAAACATGCTAGCCACATAGCTCTCAGCCTTCTGGATGCACTGTATTGAGTCCAGCTGACGTTCAAGCTCCGAAACGTGGAGATCGAATAGTTGAAGCTGGAGACATCCCCTACACACATGGTTGTCTAGGCCGTGCAAAGCATCCAGGACTTCCACATGCCGCAGGACATGCACTCCACATAACTGAACTACCCTGCCATTTCGCTAATGAGACTTATCTGATGAGAAAGAAAAAAGCAAAAAAGAGAGAAATACTTACCAATCACACAGCCAACCAGTTACCTGCCCGGACGAGGGATGTGAGAGCCTCGTCAGAAGTGAACTCCTCGCCAACCTCCGGCCTTCCTGCTCCTCGGCCTCCTGAACTCTCGGGCTCTCCTGGACCGTCCCACTCCCTGGACACTCCAGCTCCCCGGGACACTCCAACTCTGCCGCCCCCACCCCGCGCCCCCTGCCCACCCCCCAACACCACGTCTCCTCCCATCTCGCCGGACCCTCACGACTCCCCATTCAAACTTATTGGTGTCCCTTATGTACGGAATCACTGTATGTATGAATCGGAATACACCCAAAACATACAAACACTGAAAATAAATGTTAAAAAAATCACGGGAATTTAATTAATTATTTAAAATAAATATTACATTTTTTGAAAAATAAATGTACATATTTTAAAGCGTCTAAAAATAAACTTACCTTATGTAAGAGGATTTTTAATGTTTACATTATTGAAAAAACTGTGTTAATCTGTGCTTTAAAAGCAGGTTCGACACCTGCTTTTATCAGTCATAAGAATTGAAAGTATATTCGCTCAAATAGCCCAACTCTCCGCCAGTAGAGACCATTTAATTTCGGAGGCGTGCAATCTGTCAAGACAATTCTTGACAGATCACAAGTTCTGGGTTCGCACGCCTAAACCCGGAACTTGGGGGGTCCCTATGTCCACGTGCATACCCCGTATGTGTCCATGGGGAGCTGCATTCAGGGCCTATTTTCTTACACGGTTTATAATCTTGCATGTGGCAACACCAAAGCCACAGGTAGGGTCCTTCTCTAAAACAAGAACTGCAAAACTAGCGACATGATGTCCCTGGAGATACAAGTCCTGTCAGAGGTTTAAATTGACATGCTGGTGGGCACGAACTCTGTGCCTTGAAGGCCTTGAGCCAGTGACAGTGGCCTAACCTGCCTTCAGACTAAAGTCCCCGAGGTCAGATAATTTTCTCAGAGCACAAGTTGATTGATGTTGTCTCAATTCTTTTCTTTTGTTGTTTCTATGCTTTTTATTTCTGCTTCACTCTCAATTCCATGGAAGGTTTTCGTAGATATTTGTATCAGAGCCGTCCCCTTCTTCCATTAGACCTCGTTCCAAACTAGCTTCATTGTCCGTCCGGTTAACTGTGGCGTATGTGATGCAGTAGTCGCTGGGACCATTCTTGTTAACCTGGAATTAAAGAATATGGGGCTGAAATTGGTCTTGGCTGGTGGCGCACAACTGGCGAGAAAGATCCAATGGTGATTTCAGTGGGAAGGGAAGTCGGAAGAGGTGGATAATGGATGGCCAATTCAATATCGCCCGATTACAATATGAGAGAAAGAAAGACTTGCATTTACATAGCGGCTTTCAGGACAACTGGACTTCTCAAAGCACTTTGCGGTCAATGTATTACTTTTAGAGTGAGTCACTGTTATACTGTGGGAAACGCAACAGCCAATTTGTGCACAGCAAGCTGCCACAATGTGATAATGACCAGATAATCTGTTATTTTGATATGTTGCTTGTGTTATAAATATTGACCAGACACTGGGGATAACTCCCCTCCTCCTATTCAAAATGTTCATGGTCAGAATTACTGACAATTACCAAGTTGAGCTTGCAGAACTACACTTATGGTTCCTCTCTGAATTTACTTTTATAGTTGAAACATGAAATTATAATAGTTGGAACGAAAGTAGCAATGAAGAAACCACTGGCCAACTTTGAACAAGAGAATATAGTTTTTTTGGTCATCTGGTCATTTTGCCGACATTTATTGCTGATCCCTAATTGCCCTTAAGAAGGTGGTCGAGAACCACGGCAGTCCGTAGAGTTAAGGACTTTTTGTAGACATTTGGTACAACTGGGTGTCTTGTCAGGCCATTTCAGAGGGCAGTAATGAGTCAACCACATTGCTGTGGGTCTGGAGTTACATATAGGCCAGATTGGCTAAGTAAGGCAGATTTCCTTCGCTAAAGGACATTAGTGAACCAGTTTCGGGTTTAATAAATATCAGGTAGGCTCACGGTCATCATTACTGGTTCTAGCTTTTTATTCCAGATTTAGTTAATTAACTAAGTTTAACATTCCCCATAATAGGATTGAACTGATGTCACTGGATCATTAGTCCAGTCGTGCTTCCATACCCAAGATTACAATAATCCTTAGGGGGAATGAAACTACAATGGTCTTTATCATTTTATAAACAACTGAATCTTTAAGGTAATATCAAGAATTAAATTACTATTCACTTGCTACTTTAGTGGGGGTGGAGCCAATACTTTCAGTTTAGAAGAAAAAGGGGAATTAGCAGAGGCTCTGACCATCATTTACCAATCCTTTCTGGCTGCAAGTGTGGTGCTGGAGGACTGAAGGACTGCTAATGTTGTACCTTTGTTTAAAAAGGGAAAAAGGGATAGACTGAGTAATTACACAACAGTCAGCCTAACCTCGGTGATTGGAAAGTTATTCCAAAAAATTCAGAGGGGCAGGATAAATCTTCACTTAGAAAGACACAGATTAATCAAGGACAGTCAACATGGATTTGATAAGGGAAGGTCCTATCTGACAAATTTGATTAAATTTTTTGAGGTGGTAAAAAAGTGTGTCCAAGAGGGTAGTGTACATGGATTTTAGCAACGCTTTTGATAAGGTCCCACATGGCAGTGTGGTCACCAAAGTAAAAGCCCATGGGATCCACGGCAAAGTGTCAAGTTAGATCTAAAATTGGTTCAGGAGCAAGGAGCAAAGTGTAATGGTTGATGGGTGTTTTGAACAGGAAAGCTGTATCCAGTGAGGTCGTGCAGGGCTCAGTTCTGGCTCCCTTGCTTTTTTCGTATATATCAATGATTTGGACATTAATGTAGGGCGTATGATTAAGAATGATACCAAAATTGGCTGTGTGGTTGATAATGAAGAAAGCTGTAGACTGGTCAGAACAGTGGAAAGTGGAATTCAATCCGAAGAAGTGTGAGGTAATGCATTTCGGGAGGGCCAGCAAGGCAAGGGCATACACGTTAAATTGTGGGACAGAGAACTGTAGAGGACCAGCGGGAACTCGGGTTGCATGTCCACAGATTCCTGAATGTAGCAGACAAGATAGATAAGGTGGTTACATAGATAAGGGGATAGATGCCTATTAGCCGAGACATAGAATACAATAGCAGAGAGGTTGTGGTTGACTGAATTGCATAACATGCTTGAATTGTATAGTGAGGTCACAGCTAGAGTACTGCGTTCAGTTCTGGTCACCACATTAAAGGAAATATGTGATTGCACTGGAAAGGATGCAAAGCAGATTTACAAGGATGTTGCCTGGACTGGAGAATTTTAGTTATGAGGAAAGATGGAGTTGTTTTGTATGGAACAGAGGAGCCTGAGGAGAGAATGTAAAATTATGAGGGGCCTAAATAGAGTGGATATGAAGGACCTAGTTCCCTTAGCAGACGGATCAACAAACCAGGGGACATAGATTAAAAGTAATTCATAGTAGGTTTAGCAGGGATTTGAGGGGAAATTTCTTCACACAGTGGGTTGTGAGGATCTGGAACACACTGCCTGAAAGGATGGTAGAGGCAGAAACCCTCACCACATTTAAAAAGTGCTTGGATGTGCACATGAAGTGCCATAACCTACAGGACTACGGACCAAGAGCTGTAAAGTGGCATTAGGCTGGATAGCTCTATGTCGGCTGGCATGGACACGATGGGCCGAAATGACCTCCTTCCATGCTGTAAATTTCTATGATTCTATCAGCTTTGAAAACAGAATGATGTAGATTTACTTAAAACTGACGTGGATCGGAACCACCGGATCTTATAGTTAATAGGAACTGTCTAATTTTATTATGTGTGGAAGATCCGCAACGCCCGTTTTACGCCGAAGAAACAAGCTAATATCTGCCCCAATGATAGAGAATAATACACATCGGGATAAAATTGCTCTTGGGCAGTGTGACCATAACGGGTGACAGCGAATGTGCTGCTCATTTCACAGCCCACCCGAATATCTTCTTGTTGAATGTGTGTTTTTCAATTGGGCCATTCCTATAACTGACTGCTGACATTGTACTTTGCGGCGGTAAGTTATAAATCTCCCAGTATTGGTTGTGGTTTTTCTCAGCAGCATCTTTCCCTTCTAAAGATAACTTACCCGTTTCCCTCCTGAGGTGCCACCATCGTGACCTGTAAATAAAGCAGGTGCATTATAAAGGTAACACGATGATGAGCAGAATTACATTAATCAACCCTAATATGGGGTAATTTTAATCTAAGCCACCCTGGCGGCAAACTGACAGAATCGGGACAAATTCTGGGTTCACACCCAGTGAAGTTTGCTCTCCATTGTAGGAGGAGAGTAAAATTGGGAGCCATTGAAAATCGGCGTTTGACCATTCCCCATCCATTTTCTTCAAGGCAAAGCTAGGTTAAAATCACCCAATTGTGTGTCAATAACCTCTGCATGATAATTAGCAGTCCATTTGCCTCATTCCCAATTTATCAAGCAGCAGAAATATCCCAACAGTATCTTCTGCCTCATAACATTATATGACTTTGCAGGTCTCCGTTAGATCCACCTTAAGCCCATCTATTCCACTCTGGTATCTATCATCATTATTACTCTCTCTACAGTTGAAATGGCAATTCCACCCACACAAACACAACCCACCACTCACATATACCTCTGTGATTCACCTCGCGTTGTTTGCTTTACGTTAAAGGTGCCATATAAATGCAAATTGCTGCTTTCCAAAACACATTTTGGAATATTTGGGTTAATTTTCACATTAACACGAGGGCAGAAACAGGCAGCAGCGGGTCGGACGCTAGGTTTACACTCCGCCTGATTTTATTCTCCACTGGCCCCTAAACCCCCGAGTGTTCTTCCGGTCACCCTCCAGAACTGTGCAGTGATATTAGTGGAACCACTACAGGGATTAATTTGACAATGTGTTCCTCAAGTGACTAACATTACACATTTCAAAATTAAAACCCTGAATTCAAATTGTAGAACTATAATGTAATTATCATCTCCCCTAGCAACAGCTTTGAAATATTGTCATAATTTACCACCATCACTTGACTGTCTGATCGTGACCATCGAATACACCAAATCGGCAGCAGTTTTGGCATCATTTGAATAGGAACAAAAAGAGAAAAATGACAATAAGGAGACTTCAATAGGATGGATTAATATATGATAGACAGATGATCGATATATATATATATATATATCTATAGAGAGAGAGAGATAGATAGAGAAAGCAATGGATAGATTGATAGACAGACAGAGAGACAGACAGGTACGATACATCTGTAGATGGACAGACAGACGGACTGACAGACAGACAGTATCTGTAGATGGATAGATGGACGGACGGACACAGACAGACAATATCTGTAGATGGACAGACAGACAGAGCAGATAGAAAGTAGAAAGATTGATTAATTTATTTCAATCGATAGCGATAACGAACGAAGACAACTGTATTAGTGTCCAGAATATGAATATAGTTGATGTAATTAGGATATTTAATTCCCATCAGCTTTCTAAGGATGATATATAGCTATTAACGGAGTGTGACTTTGGAGACAATAAATATGGTTTAGGTAGAAACGCCTCCTGGATGGTTACACAAACCGTGTGATCCTACCGGCTGGTGATTACAGGCTGGGACTGATACCGATTCCATTGACTACAATGGAACCAAATATTGGGCAACGGGAACCACAGGGGACATAATGTGCGCCTTACTCGATAGCGCAGGTTTACACTATTGCCCAAAATTGGAATTACCCCATTGACTGCCGTTTGCCTCCATTGGATCATCGATTGCCCTTCAAAAGTAATTAATTAACTGAGAATTGTATTTGGATGACGTGAAATGTGCTTCCCACGAGCAAGATTGTTCTTCTTCCTTTCTAACCTGACTTGTCACAGTGTAGAATGTGAAAACCCTTCCAATGATCCTCCAGGGAGATTTAGATATTAGTGACATGATTTCTGCCTTATTGCAAGTATGTTGTCCAGGGAGAGAAATATGTTTAAAGCAGCATGTTTCCGAACATAGGCAGGTGTATAACTTTGATATAAATGTGCAAGAATGGACAATGTTTGCCAAATGTCTACGTTATTCACCTTCAATTATATACATCGATTTATTTTGAACAATTTTTTTATTGTTGCTGCAGTTTATTGCAACATTATTAGTCAGGCTAATTGCGATGTTCCACACAGTAGCTGTCTAAGAACCACACAGGGGAGCTTGTCTGCAGGTTCTAAGGATACTATGCCCAAATGATGGAACTTACAATGTGGCAATGGTATTTTTGACATTTACACATATTGGTACTGGGCTGTCAGTCGCACAATGCATCAATCGATTCAGACTCTGCCCAATAACGTCTCAGTCTCAAGCCAATTGTTACCCTCATAATAATTATCAACCCTGATGAGATAAACAAATCCCTCCAACTAAGTAAAAAAACGAATCCTTACCTTCCATGGGCTTCGTGCGTTGTCCTGCACTGTAGGTTGCCTGATCAGAACTAGAAGCTGTAGAGAGAAAAAGGGAAAACGGCACTCAATGATTTAGTTCCACAAGGAAGCACTTAGATACCAGACCCATCCTACAATTCATGATTGGAAATTTACTGCTGTGTTTACTGGTTGTAAAATGAAGCCACTAATTAACCTGCTCAATGCAAGCTGATCCCCACTACCGCGAGTAAATGGAGGAAGTGCCTTGATCCTAAGCCATGAGGCTGTGCTGAGCTACTGGATTGGAAACGGGGTGAGGGTGAGGGTGAGGGTGGCTTCATTGTCCCCAGGTCAGGTACCTGGATATCGGCGAGAGGTCCAGTTCCAGCAGCTTTTTCTTGGAATGTTTATTCGTAATGGTGGGGAGGAAATAGGTCCCCATCTCAATTTAGTGCACAGGCTATTGTTCATTATGTCTGATTGTCAGTCTCCGAGATTAACGCTTTTGGACCGGTACCCAGGTGGCCACCCGTCAATCCCGCCCGAGTAACTTCTGAAAAAGGAGAATGAGAGGAAGTAGAGGAAATAATGACTTCAAAATTTAAAGTAAATAAGGGGTAGCTTTTTTGTCTTGGTGCAGGAGCAGTTAGGATCAACTGCAAAGAGCGTAGACAGGTCAGTCTCCTGGGATAACATGCACATCCTTTATGAAACCCACCGGATCTTCTTTCCATTAACATGATTCCATCGGACCATGACAATCTCCGGAAGCTATTTTCCTTTCTCCGCTCGACACACGCGATGCTTAATGACCAGGCAATAAGTACGTAAATCTAACCGTAATGCTGAATGGAGGCAGATGAAGAACTCTAATGTCCATGAGCGATTTACACCATGTCCCGTTGCAACTTCGGTGGAATATCGGTGCAAGCCAGGTGGAAACGGGCGTTTCTCTGATATCGTCACTGAACTGCCGCTGAAGTAATGGTGGGTTGTCGGGAGAACTTCCAGGACCATTTTATCGTGATCAAGCTACGATATATTGTTACATGCATCAGTTCGTGCTTACTGGTATTTCGGCCTGATCCCACAACTGCATACTCAAAATTGCTCGCAGATGTTTCCTCACTCGGGGGTCGAGGTCCATTTCCAGTTACATCCCTTTGCACAAGAATGTTCTCACATATAAAACATTAAGGCATCAACAACTCTAAACTCACTTTCAACAAATTGTTATAGCGTTACACAATCAGACGCTTACAGCAGTAAATTTACAGAACTTAGAACACTTTAAATGAGAAACCATGCTTAGTCCCACACACCTGCTTCTTGTCTGCCGCCCTATGAGATCCTCCTCCTACATTACTTGTCCAACTCCCTTATAAAAGTATTGATGGAAACTGCTTTCTCGATCCTTTCAGCTGGAGGTTCACAGATCCGGACAATTCTCTAATTAAACCCAATCTCCTCATCTCCCCTCTAGATCTTTTCCAATGATTTTAAATCGATGACCTCTGGTTATTGACTCTCACTCCAGTCGGAAATTATTTTTCTCTATCAAAGCACATATCTTGAAAACCACTATTAAGTCACCTCTTTACCTTCTCTGTTCCAAATCTTAACCTTCCAACTATTGCTTATATATAAATTCCCTGTTAACATCCTCGTATATCTCTCATCTGTACTCTTTCTACACCTTTTACATCTTTCCAGAGGTGTGGTGCCCCGAAATTCCCAGCTGAGACCTAACCAGTGATTAATTAAGTTCTTCCATATTCTCTTCGCTTTTATATTTTATGCCGCTATTTATAAACACAAGTAACCCATATGCTGTTACAACCACCTGATCAACTGACCCTGCCACCTTTAAGGATGTGTATATGGACCACAAGGTCTCTGCTCATCTACACTTTTCACAATCGTGTTATTTATTTTATATTGTCTTTCCATATTAGTTCTCAAAGTGCATCATTTCACACTTCTCCACTTTGAACCTAAACCCATTTAACCATTCTGTCTCTGACATCCTGAAGTCTTCAGCTATCCTCATCACTTTCAACTACATGGCCATGCTTCACATTATCTGGAAATGTTACAATGTTGCTCCCTACACCCTTCTCTAGGTCGTTTATAAAAGTGTAATTGACCCCAAACTGACACTTGGGAATCCCACTGAAAACCACGTCCCAATTTGAGACACAGCATCCACCACCACCCTCTGCTTCCTGTCCCTGAGCCAAACCATATCCATACCGCCATGTCCCCATAATCCCACGGGATTCCATTTTATTCATATGCCTCCCACGCGGCACTACAACATCTACTGCACCACCTTGATCAAAGTTCAGGAACAAAATATTGTTTTTATTTAGAAAGGCATGGCTTAATCATGGATTTGTTGAAGCGTATCTGACTATTTTTTCTTCATTGTTTGATGAGATAACAGAGAAGGTTGATCAAGGTACTGCAGTAAGTGTTTTACAGGGGAAAGTATTTGTTCTGCCAAGTAGGTAAATAACTAGCGGCCATAGAATCAAAATGATTTCAAACAGATCTAGAGGGGAGATGAGGAGAATTTTTTTTCACTCAGATTTGTCGGGATCTGAAACACTTGACGTGAAAAGGCGGTGGAAGCTGATCCGTAAATAAGTTGAACACAGAATTGGACAGGTACATGAGTGTGAGAAACTTACAGGGTTAGGGACAAAAACGGTGATGTGGGAATAAGCATGAATGCTCTTTCACAGAGGCAGCAGAAGCACGACGGGCAGAATGGCTTTCTATGCTGCGGGTTTTTATGAATCTATAAATAAAATTTTAGGAAGAAAAGAACATTAGAACATAAGAATTAGGAGCAGGAGTAGGCCATTTGACCACTCAAGCTTGCTCCACCATTCAATAAAATCATGGCTGATCTGATCTTGGCCTCAACTCCACTTCCATGCCTGCTTCCCATAACCCTTTACTCCCTTATCGTTCAAAAATCTATCTATCTCTGCCTTAAATATACTCAAAGACCCAGCCTCCACAGCTCTTTAGGGCAGAGAATTCCAAAGATTCACGACCCACATCTCCACTAAAATGGGCAATCACTTATTCTGAAACTAAGCTCGCTAGTCCTAGATTCCTGACCGAGGAGAAACGTCTAACCAGCATCGAACCTTTCAAGCCCCATCATGGTATTATGCGTTTCAATATGATCACCTCTCATTCTTCTAAACTCCAATAAGTATAGGTCCAACCTGCTCAAACGTTCTTCAAGACACCACTTTCATCTCAGGAATCAACACAGTGAACCTTCTCTGAAATGCCTCCAATGCAAATATATTTAAATAAGGAAACCAAAACTGTACGCAGTACTCCAGGTGTGGCCTCACCAATGGCCTGTACAGTTGTAGCAGGACTTCCCTACTTTTATACTCCATCCCCCTTGCAATAAAGGCCAACATTCCATTTGCTTTCCTAATTACTTGCTGCAGCTGCATGCTAACATTTTGTGTTTCATGTACAAGGACCCCCAGATCCTTCTGCACTGCAGCATTTTGCAATCTCTAACCATTTAAATAATAATTTGCTTTTTAATTTTTCCTACCAAAGTGGATAACTGCACATTTTCCCACGTTATAATCCATCTGCCAAATGTTTGCCCTCTCACTTAGGCTATCTATATCCCTTTGCAGTTTAATTTAACTCTCCTCACAACATGCTTTCCCACATAACTTTGTCCCATCAGGACATTTGGCTGCAACGTACTCAGTCCCTTCATCCAAGTCATTAATATAGATTGTAAATAGTTGAGCCACCAGCACTGATCCCTGTGGCATCCCACTAGTTACAGTTTGCCGAAGTGAAAATGAACCATTTATCCTGACTCTCTGTTTTCTGTTAGTTAGCCAATCCTCTATCCATGCTAATATATTACCCCCAATCCCGTGAGATTTTATCTTGTGCAGTAACCTCTTATTTGGAACCTTATCGAATGCCTTCTGGAAATAGAAATACACCACATCCACTGGTTCCCCTTTATTCACCCTGCTCTTCACATTAGCAAATTGTCAAACATGATTTCCCTTTCATAAAACCATGCTCAATCTGCTTGACTGTATTCGAAATGTCTTGCTACAAATTCCTTAATAATGGACTCCAGCATTTTCGCAATGACAAATGTTAGGCTAACTGGTCGAAAGTTTCCTGCTTTTTGTCTCCTTTAATTTCTTAAATAGAGGCGTTACATTTTCGATTTTCTAATCTGCTGGGACCTCTCCAGAATCAGGGATTTTTGGTAGATCCACTATCTCTGCAGCCACTTATTTTAAAGACACGAGATTGTAGGCCATGGGATCCAGGGCATTTGTCCACCTTCAGTCCCATCAGTTTGCCTAGTACTTTTTCTCTGGTGCTGGTGATTGTTTTACATTCCCCCCCTCCCCATAGCTGCTTGATTATAAATTATTAGGATGCTTTTAGTGTCTTCCACCGAGAAGACCAATACAAAATATAACTTAAATGTTCCTGCCATTTCCCTGTTCCCCATTATTAATTCCCCAGTCTCATTCTCTAAGTGACCAAAGTTTAACTTTCTCAACAGCGATGTGAGGATGACTGGCTTGGTCATCAATTAAAATGCTAAAACTGAATTAAAAGGATATTGCAGCTCTTAAATAATCTAAACGTCTCAAGCAGAGCTATATCGGAGACGATGGGGTGAAATTTGAATTGCGCGGGAAGGCAAAACGGGTGGTAGCATACCTGGCGCCCTCCATGTCCCGTCCGATTTTCAGTTCCATTCGGAACTTATAACTGCTGGCAGCTGCAAATCCGCCTGATTTTCATTCCTGCCATAGACGAATTTCACCCCTTCAGTATATTCATGGATATGTGTACTACTTACTAATATGAAGATTGTGCAGACTTACCACTGCGGCTGTGAAACACTTCAGGAATTGTCTGGATAAAACAGGAAGAGACGAACTTCAGTAAATTGTGCAGTAAAAATTAGAAACATAGAAAATAGGTGCAGGAGTAGGCCATTTGGCCCTTTGAGCCTGCACCACCATTCCATAAGATCATGGCTGATCTTTCACCTCAGTATCCCTTTCCCGTTTTCTCTCCATACCCATTGAACCCTTTAGCCGTAAGGGCCATATCTAACTCCCTCTTGAATCCTTCCAATGAACTGGCATCAACAAATCTCTGCGGTAGAGAATTCCACATATTAACAACTCAGTGAAGAAGTTTCTCCTCATCTGTCATAAATGGCTTACCCCTTATCCTTAGACTGTGTCCCCTGGTTCTGCACTTCCCCAACATCGGGAACATTCTTCCTGCATTTAACCTGTCCAATCTCGTCAGAATTTGAGATGTTTCTATAAGATCCCCTCTCATTCTTCTAAATTCCAGTGAATACAGGCCCAGTCGATCCAATCTTTCATCATATGTCAGTCCTGCCATCCCGGGAATCAATCTGGTGAACCTTCGCTGCGCTCCCTCAATAGCAAGAACGTCCTTCTTCAGATTAGGAGATCAAAACTGAACACAATATTCCAGGTGAGGCCTCACCAAGGCCCTGTACAACTGAAGTAAGACCTCCCTGCTCCTATACACAAATCCCCGAGCTATGAAGGCCAACATACCATTTGCCTTCTTCACCGCCTGCTGTACCTGCATGCCAATTTTCAATGACAGATGTACCATGACACCCAGGTCTCGTTGTACCTCCCCTTTTCCTAATCTGCCGCCATTCAGATAATATTCTGCCATCGTGCTTTTGCCACCAAAGTGGATAATCCCACGTTTATCCATATTATACTGCATCTGTTATGCATTTGCCCATTCACCTAACCTGTCCAAGTCGCCCTGCAGCCTTTCAGCATCCTCCTCCCAGCTCACACCACCACCCAGCTTAGTGTCATCTGCAAACATGGAAATACTACACTCAATTCCTTCATCTAAATCATTAATTTATATTGTAAATGGCTAGGGTCCCAGCACTGAGCCCTGCGGCACCCCACTAGTCACAGCCTGCCATTCTGAAAAGGACCCGTTTATCCCAACTTTCTGCTGCCTGTCTGCCAACCAGTTCTCTATCCACGTCAGTACATTACCCCCAATACTATGTGCTGTAATTTTGCACACCAATCTCTTGTGTGGGACCTTATCAAAAGCCTTCTGTAAGTCCAAATACACCACATCCACTGGTTCTCCCTTGTTCAACTACTAGTTACACCCTCAAAAAATTCCAGAAGATTTGTCTAGAACCAGGGGTCACAGTCTAAGGATAAGGGGTAAGCCATTTAGGATCGAGATGAGGAGAAACTTCTTCACTCAGAAATTGTGAAGCTGTAGAATTCTCAACCATAGAAAGTTGTTGAGACCAGTTCGATAGATATATTCAAAAAGGAGTTCGCTGTTGCCTTTATGGCTAAATGGATCAAAGGGTATGGAGAGAAAGCAGGAATGGGGTACTGAAGTTGCATGATCAGCCATGATCATATTGAATGGTGGTGCAGGCTCTAAGGGCCGACTGGCCTACTCCTGCACCTATTTTCTATGTTTCTACATTTTCCTGTCCTCCAAAGTAACTAAGTTAAAGTCATGGTCCACATAGTCACTATGTTTCTGACAAATCACCTTCCATTTTATCTCTATCTTTAGATCTTTCAGCCAGTTGAGTTGTGGCCTATTGGCCGTTTGCATTTCCTTTGTCATACCATTAGTGGGAGTGTTTTAGCTCTACTCTCCTAAACCATCTCATTAATCCCATTTCCATCTCCACTATATCCTGCTTCAAACATCTTCACAGGACCCATATTTGCAACAAGGTTATTGATCTCTCTCCCTCTCACTCATTTTCTAATGAGGGTGCCGCATCATATCCTTGTCTATTTCATGTTCAAAAGCGCCCTTGGGAAAAGCTGCTAGTTTATATCAGAACCATTTAACCCTAATTAGGTTGACTTTCTTGATCAGAATTATAACATGTAGTTTTTCACCTGATGTATCCTTTGTGAAGTATAAATCACGCACATTCAATATACTGATTGATTTGCCGAACGAAAACTCATTAATTAAATCAAATCAAGCATCATGAATCGGTTACCTGATACCACGACATCAATATAATTGCTGGTTGTGTTAAATTTCCTTGCATAGGTTCCTCTGTTGGTGGCTACACAGTGATAGGCCATGGAGGGCGCTATCTGGAATGAACTGAAAATGAGCTCACTCCTGTCCGTGTTTAAGTGGCAAGATTCGCTGGTGCTTTCTAACTCTTGGTTGTTCAGGTACCAGCGGAAATGTGGTGCAGTGCCCGACTTCACCCGGCACTGGAGAACGAGGTGATCCCCCGCTGAAATCACAGTTTTGTTGATATTGGAAGCGAGAGAAGCACCGGCTACAGGAACTGGAGGGAAGCAAATAAGATTCAAGATGTAGGGAAATAATTCTGCAGGTTAAAGATCAAAATGGAAACCTATTGAGTACCAACTTTAAATAAATCAGTTAAATAAATTAGACTGGTACAGGAATTGATGGCAAGCTGTAAATAGATTGTACTTATTTCAGAATTTCCCTTATGTTGTAGCATCAGTGATGTACAATATTGATTCTAATTAATGTTTCTGTACATGACTCCGAAAAGCAAATTTTCTTCCAAAGGTCTAAATCTTCAACAGGACTTCCCATCAGATGGGGAATAAAGCAGTTGGACAATCAAAAACCGCCGAATTTGCAATACCACAGAAGATGGTTTTTTTCCCGGTAAATTCATCACAGAATCATAGAAAGTTGCAGCACGGAAGGAAGCCATTTTGGCCCATCGTATCCGCACCGGCTGATCAAGAGCTACCCAGCCTAATCCCACTTTCTAGCTCTTGGTCCGTAGCCCTGTAGTTTATGGCACTTTAAAACAAATAATTGGATGCGCATTTAATGTGGTGAGGCTTTCTGCCTCTACCATCCTTTCAGGCAATGACTTCCTGACCCGCACCACCGTCTGGGTAAATAAATTTCCCTCCATGTATCCTCTATACCTCCCCCCAATTACTTTAAATCTATGCCCCTGGTTATTGACCCGTCTGCCAAGGAAAACAGGTCTTTCCTGTTCACTCTTTCCAGGCTCCTAAATTTTCTACACCTCAGTCAGGTCTCCCCTCTGCCTCCTCTGTTCCAAAGAAAACAGACCCAGCATCTCCAATCTTTCCTCAAAGGCAACATTCTACAGTCCTGGCAACATTCTTGTAAATCTCCTCTGCACCATTTCCAATGCAATTGTTAATACGGATTCTTTTTCCCTCAATCTGTTTCAGCGAATACACTGACACACGAACACCTTGTTGCCTTTTCTGTAAAAGACCTTTATTGAAGATTCTCCGGCCGGGACTTGTCAAGACAAAGGAACACTCTGTGTCAGAGCTTGTTCACCTTCCTCTGGACAAGCCCCTTTACAGCGCGAAAACACAGCAGTTATACATTTTCAAAACACAACACATTTGATTAGCACTTGGACTATCCACTCCCTTTCTTCCTCGCCCCCCCCCCCCCCCCCCGAGTATGTCCAATGGCAGGCAAGGAAGTCTCCTAATTAGGGCTGGCCCCAAGGTCAGCTTGTTTATAGCTTTGTTACATTATCCTTCCTTATCAGTAAAAACCATTTCCTCCTTATCAGTAAAAACCATTACCCTCTCCTATCCATGATTGCTTTTTCTTTCCCGTGACCCGTGTTTAACCTCAACTCTCAGTAACCCCTTTTTTTCCTGTCGATTCTGCAATTGTCTGCATCTTGACATTTCTTTAGCTATTTTCCCATGATTCCCTATCTCCATCCCTTTGCCACATTCACAATCCTTCTGTACACATTCTCATTCCCCCCTTTTATCATTTCATGATAACCCTGGTGCTTATTCTAGGAGTACCACGTTTAGCCATGCGCATTCTCTTTCCGGATCCTTCTTGTTGTCTGTGAGTCCGCCTCGAGCCTCTTTGCAAGGTCTTATCAATGTCTGTTTAGGTTCTCACATCGTATCCTGTCGGAATATTATTGAATTGATAACTTCTGGAGCCTTGGTACAAGGCCGAAGAGAGGCCTTTTACCTCCTTATGGGCCAGTGCAGCAACCAGCAATTTAACCCTTGTCCCGCTGGTACCCCTAATGCCAAATTTATCTTACAATTCCCCCCTTTTGGCCCTTGGCTATACGCCAAGCTGGCCATATTTCCCGATAACTATCTCCCTGTAGGCAAGTTCCAGATAGGTTCGTTCACCTGGGTGGCCATCTCCCAAGCTTCGGGACCTCCTGAAACCTTCCCACAGAGTTATATAAGGTAAGTGCTTCCAGTAGGACTGCTTCAATTTTCATCCCTTATGGCCTTAATCATAGTGCGTACCCTGACTTATTGTTTGGCCTGTTTAATTCGTGCACATGTTAATCCCATCATGACCATCAGAACCAGATCCTGTATTACTACAAGTACATGTGATATTATTCTTATCCATGGGTGAATTTGAATATTAAGTCCAATGTCCTACAGCTTTGAGTACCAGGGCTGATCAGCCAGCATTGCGTTAGTGTCTCTCTATAAGTTGTCTATTTCTTCCATCAGCCGGGCATACTGTCGTCTTTGATTCTGGATTCCTTGCACCAAACGTGATTGTTCCTCATTTAGTTCCGGTATCTGTTTGCCTTGCGGTTCCCATACCGCCTCTTCGTACCC